>NC_067457.1:11548540-11848540 GCF_025434085.1 Hippocampus zosterae | reverse complement strand
TGGAGGATCACCAGAACTACCCCAACAAAAAGCACTTACTGCGTTCTGAACACAAGTGAGTGCTTAGGTTTGAGTAATCTTAGTAAACATTGGCTGATTTAGCTTGGCTGAAGTCACGGCAGTGCATCGAAAACTAGGAACAAGCGTATTCTGGAGGATCACCAGAACTACCCCAACAAGAAGCACTTACCGCTTCCAGAACACGAGTGAGTGCTTTGGTTCGAGTAATCTTAGTGATGAATTGGCCTATTTAGCTTGGCTGAGGTCAAGGCATTGCGTTGAAAACTAGGAACAAGCATAGTCTGGAGGATCACCAGAACTACCCCAACAAGAAGCACTTACTGCTTTCTAAACACGAGTGAGTGCTTAGGTTCGAGTAATCTTAGTGAGAAATTGGCCTATTTAGCTTGGCTGAGGTCATGGCATTGTGTTGAAAACTAGGAAAAGGCGTAGTCTGGAGGATCACCAAAACTACCCCAACAAGAAGCACTTACTGTTTTCAGACTACAGGTGAGTGCTTAGATTTGAGTAACCTTAGTGATGCATTGGCCTATTTAGCTTGGCTGATGTCAAGGCATTGCGTCGAAAACTAGGAACAAGCGTCGTTTGGAATCACCAGAACTACCCCAACAAGAAGCACTTACTGCTTTCAGAACACGTCTGTGCTGATGTTTGGGTAATCTTGCTGACAAATTAGCATACTGCGCACAGTTTAGGTCACGACATTGAATTGAAGAAACAATTAATGAACGGAGATACGTTTAAAAAGACTGTTTGTTTTTTTTGCTTATCTCGGGAACAGTAAGAACGTCTCTATGTTCACATTTCAGGATGATGTTGTCTGTCTGAGTGCCCCAACAAGTAGCACTTTCTATTGTCAAATACAAGCCAGTGCTCAAGTTGGGTCAATGAAACTGACTTGGACTTTAGTTTTGTGAACTTTGCTAACCTGTGAATGGACTATTTTCACCTTACCAAACAGCCTCCCTCTTCTTACGGTGCAGAAGTTGCGCAAATGCATTGACAACAACTTTAAATAGAGATTTGCAATTGAAGCTCAACTCCACCCCCATGAATACTTTGTATAATTTGGCCAACAGGAATGTATTGCAACGCCCGCCCCCTTGTAATGAATATGCTACATTGGTTGTCAATTCATGAGATGCTGATCAGCGGGAACAGCTGTCTGCTGAAAACGTCACAAGCGAAACCAACCGTAAAAGACGCAATTCGAAAAGAAAAGCAGTTACATTCCCATTTAAGGGAATAAATTGAACATATTTCAAATGTGTCAGCAAAATAAAATGAGCCAAATGCAGCATGGAATCACCAGAATGACCCCAACAAAAAGCACTTACTGCGTTCTGAACACAAGTGAGTGCTTCGGTTTGAGAAATCTTAGTGATACTTAGTGATTGGCCTCTTTACCTTGGGTTATGTTAGGGTATCGCGTTGAAAACCAGGAACAAGCATAGTCTCGAGAGTCACCAGAACTACCCCAACAAGAAGCACTTACTGCTTCCAGAACACGAGTGATGAGTGCTTTGGTTCGAGTAATCTTAGTGATGGATTGGCCTATTTAGCTTGGCTGAAGTCAAGGCATTGTGTCGAAAACTAGGAACAAGCATAGTCTGGAGGATCACCAGAACTACCCCAACAAAAAGCACTTACTGCGTTCTGAACACAAGTGAGTGCTTCGGTTTGAGTAATCCTAGTGATACATTGGCCTCTTTACCTTGGGTTATGTTAGGGTATCGCGTTGAAAACCAGGAACAAGCATAGTCTCAAGACTCACCAGAACTACCCCAACAAGAAGCACTTACTGCTTCCAGAACACGAGTGAGTGCTTTGGTTCGAGTAATCTTAGTGATGGATTGGCCTATTTAGCTTGGCTGAAGTCAAGGCATTGTCTCGAAAACTAGGAACAAGCATAGTCTGGAGGATCACCAGAACTACCCCAACAAAAAGCACTTACTGCGTTCTGAACACAAGTGAGTGCTTAGGTTTGAGTAATCTTAGTAAACATTGGCTGATTTAGCTTGGCTGAAGTCACGGCAGTGCATCGAAAACTAGGAACAAGCGTATTCTGGAGGATCACCAGAACTACCCCAACAAGAAGCACTTACCGCTTCCAGAACACGAGTGAGTGCTTTGGTTCGAGTAATCTTAGTGATGAATTGGCCTATTTAGCTTGGCTGAGGTCAAGGCATTGCGTTGAAAACTAGGAACAAGCATAGTCTGGAGGATCACCAGAACTACCCCAACAAGAAGCACTTACTGCTTTCTAAACACGAGTGAGTGCTTAGGTTCGAGTAATCTTAGTGAGAAATTGGCCTATTTAGCTTGGCTGAGGTCATGGCATTGTGTTGAAAACTAGGAAAAGGCGTAGTCTGGAGGATCACCAAAACTACCCCAACAAGAAGCACTTACTGTTTTCAGACTACAGGTGAGTGCTTAGATTTGAGTAACCTTAGTGATGCATTGGCCTATTTAGCTTGGCTGATGTCAAGGCATTGCGTCGAAAACTAGGAACAAGCGTCGTTTGGAATCACCAGAACTACCCCAACAAGAAGCACTTACTGCTTTCAGAACACGTCTGTGCTGATGTTTGGGTAATCTTGCTGACAAATTAGCATACTGCGCACAGTTTAGGTCACGACATTGAATTGAAGAAACAATTAATGAACGGAGATACGTTTAAAAAGACTGTTTGTTTTTTTTGCTTATCTCGGGAACAGTAAGAACGTCTCTATGTTCACATTTCAGGATGATGTTGTCTGTCTGAGTGCCCCAACAAGTAGCACTTTCTATTGTCAAATACAAGCCAGTGCTCAAGTTGGGTCAATGAAACTGACTTGGACTTTAGTTTTGTGAACTTTGCTAACCTGTGAATGGACTATTTTCACCTTACCAAACAGCCTCCCTCTTCTTACGGTGCAGAAGTTGCGCAAATGCATTGACAACAACTTTAAATAGAGATTTGCAATTGAAGCTCAACTCCACCCCCATGAATACTTTGTATAATTTGGCCAACAGGAATGTATTGCAACGCCCGCCCCCTTGTAATGAATATGCTACATTGGTTGTCAATTCATGAGATGCTGATCAGCGGGAACAGCTGTCTGCTGAAAACGTCACAAGCGAAACCAACCGTAAAAGACGCAATTCGAAAAGAAAAGCAGTTACATTCCCATTTAAGGGAATAAATTGAACATATTTCAAATGTGTCAGCAAAATAAAATGAGCCAAATGCAGCATGGAATCACCAGAATGACCCCAACAAAAAGCACTTACTGCGTTCTGAACACAAGTGAGTGCTTCGGTTTGAGAAATCTTAGTGATACTTAGTGATTGGCCTCTTTACCTTGGGTTATGTTAGGGTATCGCGTTGAAAACCAGGAACAAGCATAGTCTCGAGAGTCACCAGAACTACCCCAACAAGAAGCACTTACTGCTTCCAGAACACGAGTGATGAGTGCTTTGGTTCGAGTAATCTTAGTGATGGATTGGCCTATTTAGCTTGGCTGAAGTCAAGGCATTGTGTCGAAAACTAGGAACAAGCATAGTCTGGAGGATCACCAGAACTACCCCAACAAAAAGCACTTACTGCGTTCTGAACACAAGTGAGTGCTTAGGTTTGAGTAATCTTAGTAAACATTGGCCTATTTAGCTTGGCTGAGGTCAAGGCATTGCGTTGAAAACTAGGAACAAGCATAGTCTGGAGGATCACCAAAACTACCCCAACAAAAAGCACTTACTGCTTCCTGAACACGAGTGAGTGCTTAGGTTCGAGTAATCTTAGTGATGCATTGGCCTATTTAGCTTGGCTGATGTCAAGGCATTGCGTCGAAAACTAGGAACAAGCGTCGTTTGGAATCACCAGAACTACCCCAACAAGAAGCACTTACTGCTTTCAGAACACGTCTGTGCTGATGTTTGGGTAATCTTGCTGACAAATTAGCATACTGCGCACGGTTTAGGTCAGGACATTGAATTGAAGAAACAATTAATGAACGGAGATACGTTTAAAAAGACAGTTTGTTTTTTTTGCTTATCTCGGGAACAGTAAGAACGTCTCTATGTTCACATTTCAGGATGATGTTGTCTGTCTGACTGCCCCAATAAGTAGCACTTTCTATTGTCAAATACAAGCCAGTGCTCAAGTTGGGTCAATGAAACTGACTTGGAGTTTAGTTTTGTGAACTTTGCTAACCTGTGAATGGACTATTTTCACCTTACCAAACAGCCTCCCTCTTCTTACGGTGCAGAAGTTGCGCAAATGCATTGACAACAACTTTAAATAGAGATTTGCAATTGTAGCTCAACTCCACCCCCATGAATACTTTGTCAATGGGTAATTTGGCCAACAGGAATGTATTGCAACCCCCGCCCCATTGTAATGAATAGGCTACATTGGTTGTCAATTCATGAGATGCTGATCAGCGGGAACAGCTGTCTGTTGAAAACGTCACAAGCGAAACCAACCGTTAAAGACGCAATTTGAAAAGAAAAAAAATTACCTTCCCATTTGATTTAATCAATTGAACATATTTCAAATGTGTCAGCAAAATAAAACGAGCCAAATGCAGCATGGAATCACCAGACCGACCCCAACAAAAAGCACTTACTGCGTTCTGATCACAAGTGAGTGCTTCGGTTTGAGTAATCTTAGTGATACATTGGCCTCTAGCTTGGGTTATGTTAGGGCATCGCGTTGAAAACCAGTAACAAGCATTGTCTTGAGAGTCACCAGAACTATCCAAACAAGAAGCACGTACTGTTTTCTGAACACGAGTGAGTGCATAGGTTCGAGTAATCTTGGTAATGCATTGGCCTATTTAGCTTGGCTGAGGTCATGGCATTGCCTTGAAAACTAGGAACATGCGTAGACTGGAGGATCACCAGAACTACCCCAACAAAAAGCACTTACTGCTTTCTAAACACGAGTGAGTGCTTAGGTTCGAGTAATCTTAGTGATACATTGGCCTATTTTGGTCTGCTGAGGTCAAGGCATTGCGTTGAAAACTAGGAACAAACAGTCTCAAGACTCACCAGAACTACCCCAACAAGAAGCACTTACTGCTTCCTGAACACGAGTGAGTGTTTAAGTTCGAGAAATCTTAGTAATGCATTGGCCTATTTAGCTTGGCTGAAGTCAAGGCATTGTGTCGAAAACTAGGAACAAGCATAGTCTGGAGGATCACCAGAACTACCCCAACAAAAAGCACTTACTGCGTTCTGACCACAAGTGAGTGCTTCGGTTTGAGTAATCTTAGTGATACATTGGCCTCCTTAGCTCGGGTTATGTTAGGGCATCGCGTTGAAAACCAGGAACAAGCATTGTCTTGAGGGTCACATGAACTACCCCAACAAGAAGCACTTACTGCTTTCTAAACACGAGTGAGTGCTTAGGTTCGAGTAATCTTAGTGAGAAATTGGCCTATTTAGCTTGGCTGAGGTCATGGCATTGTGTTGAAAACTAGGAAATGGCTTAGTCTGGAGGATCACCAAAACTACCCCAACAAGAAGCACTTACTGCTTCCTGAACACGAGTGAGTGCTTAGGTTCGAGTAATCTTAGTGATGCATTGGCCTATTTAGCTTGGCTGATGTCAAGGCATTGCGTCGAAAACTAGGAACAAGCGTCGTTTGGAATCACCAGAACTACCCCAACAAGAAGCACTTACTGCTTTCAGAACACGTCTGTGCTGATGTTTGGGTAATCTTGCTGACAAATTAGCATACTGCGCACGGTTTAGGTCAGGACATTGAATTGAAGAAACAATTAATGAACGGAGATACGTTTAAAAAGACAGTTTGTTTTTTTTGCTTATCTCGGGAACAGTAAGAACGTCTCTATGTTCACATTTCAGGATGATGTTGTCTGTCTGACTGCCCCAACAAGTAGCACTTTCTATTGTCAAATACAAGCCAGTGCTCAAGTTGGGTCAATGAAACTGACTTGGACTTTAGTTTTGTGAACTTTGCTAACCTGTGAATGGACTATTTTCACCTTACCAAACAGCCTCCCTCTTCTTACGGTGCAGAAGTTGCGCAAATGCATTGACAACAACTTTAAATAGAGATTTGCAATTGTAGCTCAACTCCACCCCCATGAATACTTTGTCAATGGGTAATTTGGCCAACAGGAATGTATTGCAACCCCCGCCCCATTGTAATGAATAGGCTACATTGGTTGTCAATTCATGAGATGCTGATCAGCGGGAACAGCTGTTTGTTGAAAACGTCACAAGCGAAACCAACCGTTAAAGACGCAATTTGAAAAGAAAAAAAATTACCTTCCCATTTGATTTAATCAATTGAACATATTTCAAATGTGTCAGCAAAATAAAACGAGCCAAATGCAGCATGGAATCACCAGACCGACCCCAACAAAAAGCACTTACTGCGTTCTGATCACAAGTGAGTGCTTCGGTTTGAGTAATCTTAGTGATACATTGGCCTCTAGCTTGGGTTATGTTAGGGCATCGCGTTGAAAACCAGGAACAAGCATTGTCTTGAGAGTCACCAGAACTATCCAAACAAGAAGCACGTACTGTTTTCTGAACACGAGTGAGTGCATAGGTTCGAGTAATCTTGGTAATGCATTGGCCTATTTAGCTTGGCTGAGGTCATGGCATTGCCTTGAAAACTAGGAACATGCGTAGACTGGAGGATCACCAGAACTACCCCAACAAAAAGCACTTACTGCTTTCTAAACACGAGTGAGTGCTTAGGTTCGAGTAATCTTAGTGATACATTGGCCTATTTTGGTCTGCTGAGGTCAAGGCATTGCGTTGAAAACTAGGAACAAACAGTCTCAAGACTCACCAGAACTACCCCAACAAGAAGCACTTACTGCTTCCTGAACACGAGTGAGTGTTTAAGTTCGAGAAATCTTAGTAATGCATTGGCCTATTTAGCTTGGCTGAAGTCAAGGCATTGTGTCGAAAACTAGGAACAAGCATAGTCTGGAGGATCACCAGAACTACCCCAACAAAAAGCACTTACTGCGTTCTGACCACAAGTGAGTGCTTCGGTTTGAGTAATCTTAGTGATACATTGGCCTCCTTAGCTCGGGTTATGTTAGGGCATCGCGTTGAAAACCAGGAACAAGCATTGTCTTGAGGGTCACATGAACTACCCCAACAAGAAGCACTTACTGCTTTCTAAACACGAGTGAGTGCTTAGGTTCGAGTAATCTTAGTGAGAAATTGGCCTATTTAGCTTGGCTGAGGTCATGGCATTGTGTTGAAAACTAGGAAATGGCTTAGTCTGGAGGATCACCAAAACTACCCCAACAAGAAGCACTTACTGCTTCCTGAACACGAGTGAGTGCTTAGGTTCGAGTAATCTTAGTGATGCATTGGCCTATTTAGCTTGGCTGATGTCAAGGCATTGCGTCGAAAACTAGGAACAAGCGTCGTTTGGAATCACCAGAACTACCCCAACAAGAAGCACTTACTGCTTTCAGAACACGTCTGTGCTGATGTTTGGGTAATCTTGCTGACAAATTAGCATACTGCGCACGGTTTAGGTCAGGACATTGAATTGAAGAAACAATTAATGAACGGAGATACGTTTAAAAAGACAGTTTGGTTTTTTTGCTTATCTCGGGAACAGTAAGAACGTCTCTATGTTCACATTTCAGGATGATGTTGTCTGTCTGACTGCCCCAACAAGTAGCACTTTCTATTGTCAAATACAAGCCAGTGCTCAAGTTGGGTCAATGAAATTGACTTGGACTTTAGTTTTGTGAACTTTGCTAACCTGTGAATGGACTATTTTCACCTTACCAAACAGCCTCCCTCTTCTTACGGTGCAGAAGTTGCGCAAATGCATTGACAACAACTTTAAATAGAGATTTGCAATTGAAGCTCAACTCCACCCCCATGAATACTTTGTATAATTTGGCCAACAGGAATGTATTGCAACGCCCGCCCCCTTGTAATGAATATGCTACATTGGTTGTCAATTCATGAGATGCTGATCAGCGGGAACAGCTGTCTGCTGAAAACGTCACAAGCGAAACCAACCGTAAAAGACGCAATTCGAAAAGAAAAGCAGTTACATTCCCATTTAAGGGAATCAATTGAACATATTTCAAATGTGTCAGCAAAATAAAATGAGCCAAATGCAGCATGGAATCACCAGAATGACCCCAACAAAAAGCACTTACTGCGTTCTGAACACAAGTGAGTGCTTCGGTTTGAGTAATCTTAGTGATACATTGGCCTCTTTACCTTGGGTTATGTTAGGGTATCGCGATGAAAACCAGGAACAAGCATAGTCTCGAGAGTCACCAGAACTACCCCAACAAGAAGCACTTACTGCTTCCAGAACACGAGTGAGTGCTTTGGTTCGAGTAATCTTAGTGATGGATTGGCCTATTTAGCTTGGCTGAAGTCAAGGCATTGTGTCGAAAACTAGGAACAAGCATAGTCTGGAGGATCACCAGAACTACCCCAACAAAAAGCACTTACTGCGTTCTGAACACAAGTGAGTGCTTCGGTTTGAGTAATCTTAGTGATACATTGGCCTCTTTACCTTGTGTTATGTTAGGGTATCGCGTTGAAAACCAGGAACAAGCATAGTCTCAAGACTCACCAGAACTACCCCAACAAGAAGCACTTACTGCTTCCTGAACACGAGTGAGTGCTTAAGTTCGAGTAATCTTAGTGATGGATTGGCCTATTTAGCTTGGCTGAAGTCAAGGCATTGTGTCGAAAACTAGGAACAAGCATAGTCTGGAGGATCACCAGAACTACCCCAACAAAAAGCACTTACTGCGTTCTGAACACAAGTGAGTGCTTAGGTTTGAGTAATCTTAGTAAACATTGGCCTATTTAGCTTGGCTGAAGTCAAGGCAGTGCGTCGAAAACTAGGAACACGCGTAGTCTGGAGGATCACCAGAACTACAGCAACAAGAAGCTTACTGCTTCCTGAACACGAGTGAGTGCTTAGGTTTGAGTAATCTTAGTAAACATTGGCCGATTTAGCTTGGCTGAAGTCACGGCAGTGCATCGAAAACTAGGAACAAGCGTATTCTGGAGGATCACCAGAACTACCCCAACAAGAAGCACTTACCGCTTCCAGAACACGACGTAGTGCTTTGGTTCGAGTAATCTTAGTGATGAATTGGCCTATTTAGCTTGGCTGAGGTCAAGGCATTGCGTTGAAAACTAGGAACAAGCATAGTCTGGAGGATCACCAGAACTACCCCAACAAAAAGCACTTACTGCTTTCTAAACACGAGTGAGTGCTTAGGTTCGAGTAATCTTAGTGAGAAATTGGCCTATTTAGCTTGGCTGAGGTCATGGCATTGTGTTGAAAACTAGGAAAAGGCGTAGTCTGGAGGATCACCAAAACTACCCCAACAAGAAGCACTTACTGTTTTCAGACTACAGGTGAGTGCTTAGATTTGAGTAATCTTAGTGATGCATTGGCCTATTTAGCTTGGCTGATGTCAAGGCATTGCGTCGAAAACTAGGAACAAGCGTCGTTTGGAATCACCAGAACTACCCCAACAAGAAGCACTTACTGCTTTCAGAACACGTCTGTGCTGATGTTTGGGTAATCTTGCTGACAAATTAGCATACTGCGCACGGTTGAGGTCAGGACATTGAATTGAAGAAACAATTAATGAACGGAGATACGTTTAAAAAGACTGTTTGTTGTTTTAGCTTATCTCGGGAACAGTAAGAACGTCTATGTTCACATTTCAAGTTGATGTTGTCTGTCTGACTGCCCCAATAAGTAGCACTTTCTATTGTCAAATACAAGCCAGTGCTCAAGTTGGGTCAATGAAACTGACTTGGAGTTTAGTTTTGTGAACTTTGCTAACCTGTGAATGGACTATTTTCACCTTACCAAACAGCCTCCCTCTTCTTACGGTGCAGAAGTTGCGCAAATGCATTGACAACAACTTTAAATAGAGATTTGCAATTGAAGCTCAACTCCACCCCCATGAATACTTTGTCAATGGATAATTTGGCCAACAGGAATGTATTGCAACGCCCGCCCCCTTTTAATGAATATGCTACATTGGTTGTCAATTCATGAGATGCTGATCAGCGGGAACAGCTGTCTGCTGAAAACGTCACAAGCGAAACCAACCGTTAAAGACGCAATTTGAAAAGAAAAACATTTACCTTCCCATTTGAGGTAATCAATTGAACATATTTCAAATGTGTCAGCAAAATAAAACGAGCCAAATGCAGCATGGAATCACCAGAACGACCCCAACAAAAAGCACTTACTGCGTTCTGAACACAAGTGAGTGCTTCGGTTTGAGTAATCTTAGTGATACATTCTCCTCTTTACCTTGGGTTATGTTAGGGTATCGCGTTGAAAACCAGGAACAAGCATAGTCTCGAGAGTCACCAAAACTACCCCAACAAGAAGCACTTACTGCTTCCAGAACACGAGTGAGTGCTTAAGTTCGAGAAATCTTAGTGATGCATTGGCCTATTTAGCTTGGCTGAAGTCAAGGTATTGTGTCGAAAACTAGGAACAAGCATAGTCTGGAGGATCACCAGAACTACCCCAACAAGAAGCACTTACTGCTTCCAGAACACGAGTGAGTGCTTTGGTTTGAGTAATCTTAGTGATGGATTGGCCTATTTAGCTTGGCTGAGGTCAAGGCATTGCGTTGAAAACTAGGAACTAGCATAGTCTGGAGGATCACCAGAACTACCCCAACAAAAATCACTTACTGCTTTCTAAACACGAGTAAGTGCTTAGGTTCGAGTAATCTTAGTGAGAAATTGGCCTATTTAGCTTGCCTGAGGTCATGGCATTGTGTTGAAAACTAGGAAAAGGCGTAGTCTGGAGGATCACCAAAACTACCCCAACAAGAAGCACTTACTGCTTCCAGAACAGGAGTGAGTGCTTTGGTTTGAGTAATCTTAGTGATGGATTGGCCTATTTAGCTTGGCTGAAGTCAAGGCATTGTGTCAAAAACTAGGAACAAGCATAGTCTGGAGGATCACCAGAACTACCCCAACAAGAAGCACTTACTGCTTCCAGAACACGAGTGAGTGCTTAGGTTCGAGTAATCTTAGTGATGGATTGGCCTATTTAGCTTGGCTGAGGTCATGGCATTGCCTTGAAAACTAGGAACATGCGTAGTCTGGAGGATCACCAAAACTACCCCAACAAGAAGCACTTACTGTTTTCAGACTACAGGTGAGTGCTTAGATTTGAGTAATCTTAGTGATGCATTGGCCTATTTAGCTTGGCTGATGTCAAGGCATTGCGTCGAAAACTAGGAACAAGCGTCGTTTGGAATCACCAGAACTACCCCAACAAGAAGCACTTACTGCTTTCAGATTACGTCTGTGCTGATGTTTGGATAATCTTGCTGACAAATTAGCATACTGCGCACGGTTGAGGTCAGGACATTGAATTGAAGAAAAAATTGATGAACGGAGATACGTTTAAAAAGACAGTTTGTTGTTTTAGCTTATGTAGGGAACAGCAAGAACGTCTCTGTTCACATTTCAGGTTGATGTTGTCTGTCTGACTGCCCCAACAAGTAGCACTTTCTACTGTTAAATACAAGCCAGTGCTCAAGTTGGGTCAATGAAACTGACTTGGAGTTTAGTTTTGTGAACTTTGCTAACCTGTGAATGGACTATTTTCACCTTACCAAACAGCCTCCCTCTTCTTACGGTGCAGAAGTTGCGCAAATGCATTGACAACAACTTTAAATAGAGATTTGCAATTGTAGCTCAACTCCACCCCCATGAATACTTTGTCAATGGGTAATTTGGCCAACAGGAATGTATTGCAACCCCCGCCCCATTGTAATGAATAGGCTACATTGGTTGTCCATTCATGAGATGCTGATCAGCGGGAACAGCTGTCTGTTGAAAACGTCACAAGCGAAACCAACCGTTAAAGACGCAATTTGAAAAGAAAAAAAATTACCTTCCCATTTGATTTAATCAATTGAACATATTTCAAATGTGTCAGCAAAATAAAACGAGCCAAATGCAGCATGGAATCACCAGACCGACCCCAACAAAAAGCACTTACTGCGTTCTGATCACAAGTGAGTGCTTCGGTTTGAGTAATCTTAGTGATACATTGGCCTCTAGCTTGGGTTATGTTAGGGCATCGCGTTGAAAACCAGGAACAAGCATTGTCTTGAGAGTCACCAGAACTATCCAAACAAGAAGCACGTACTGTTTTCTGAACACGAGTGAGTGCATAGGTTCGAGTAATCTTGGTAATGCATTGGCCTATTTAGCTTGGCTGAGGTCATGGCATTGCCTTGAAAACTAGGAACATGCGTAGACTGGAGGATCACCAGAACTACCCCAACAAAAAGCACTTACTGCTTTCTAAACACGAGTGAGTGCTTAGGTTCGAGTAATCTTAGTGATACATTGGCCTATTTTGGTCTGCTGAGGTCAAGGCATTGCGTTGAAAACTAGGAACAAACAGTCTCAAGACTCACCAGAACTACCCCAACAAGAAGCACTTACTGCTTTCTAAACACGAGTGAGTGCTTAGGTTCGAGTAATCTTAGTGAGAAATTGGCCTATTTAGCTTGACTGAGGTCATGGCATTGTGTTGAAAACTAGGAAATGGCTTAGTCTGGAGGATCACCAAAACTACCCCAACAAGAAGCACTTACTGCTTCCTGAACACGAGTGAGTGCTTAGGTTCGAGTAATCTTAGTGATGCATTGGCCTATTTAGCTTGGCTGATGTCAAGGCATTGCGTCGAAAACTAGGAACAAGCGTCGTTTGGAATCACCAGAACTACCCCAACAAGAAGCACTTACTGCTTTCAGAACACGTCTGTGCTGATGTTTGGGTAATCTTGCTGACAAATTAGCATACTGCGCACGGTTTAGGGCAGGACATTGAATTGAAGAAACAATTAATGAACGGAGATACGTTTAAAAAGACAGTTTGTTTTTTTTGCTTATCTCGGGAACAGTAAGAACGTCTCTATGTTCACATTTCAGGATGATGTTGTCTGTCTGACTGCCCCAACAAGTAGCACTTTCTATTGTCAAATACAAGCCAGTGCTCAAGTTGGGTCAATGAAACTGACTTGGACTTTAGTTTTGTGAACTTTGCTAACCTGTGAATGGACTATTTTCACCTTACCAAACAGCCTCCCTCTTCTTACGGTGCAGAAGTTGCGCAAATGCATTGACAACAACTTTAAATAGAGATTTGCAATTGAAGCTCAACTCCACCCCCATGAATACTTTGTATAATTTGGCCAACAGGAATGTATTGCAACGCCCGCCCCCTTGTAATGAATATGCTACATTGGTTGTCAATTCATGAGATGCTGATCAGCGGGAACAGCTGTCTGCTGAAAACGTCACAAGCGAAACCAACCGTAAAAGACGCAATTCGAAAAGAAAAGCAGTTACATTCCCATTTAAGGGAATCAATTGAACATATTTCAAATGTGTCAGCAAAATAAAATGAGCCAAATGCAGCATGGAATTACCAGAATGACCCCAACAAAAAGCACTTACTGCGTTCTGAACACAAGTGAGTGCTTCGGTTTGAGTAATCTTAGTGATACATTGGCCTCTTTACCTTGGGTTATGTTAGGGTATCGCGATGAAAACCAGGAACAAGCATAGTCTCGAGAGTCACCAGAACTACCCCAACAAGAAGCACTTACTGCTTCCAGAACACGAGTGAGTGCTTTGGTTCGAGTAATCTTAGTGATGGATTGGCCTATTTAGCTTGGCTGAAGTCAAGGCATTGTGTCGAAAACTAGGAACAAGCATAGTCTGGAGGATCACCAGAACTACCCCAACAAAAAGCACTTACTGCGTTCTGAACACAAGTGAGTGCTTCGGTTTGAGTAATCCTAGTGATACATTGGCCTCTTTACCTTGGGTTATGTTAGGGTATCGCGTTGAAAACCAGGAACAAGCATAGTCTCAAGACTCACCAGAACTACCCCAACAAGAAGCACTTACTGCTTCCAGAACACGAGTGAGTGCTTTGGTTCGAGTAATCTTAGTGATGGATTGGCCTATTTAGCTTGGCTGAAGTCAAGGCATTGTCTCGAAAACTAGGAACAAGCATAGTCTGGAGGATCACCAGAACTACCCCAACAAAAAGCACTTACTGCGTTCTGAACACAAGTGAGTGCTTAGGTTTGAGTAATCTTAGTAAACATTGGCTGATTTAGCTTGGCTGAAGTCACGGCAGTGCATCGAAAACTAGGAACAAGCGTATTCTGGAGGATCACCAGAACTACCCCAACAAGAAGCACTTACCGCTTCCAGAACACGAGTGAGTGCTTTGGTTCGAGTAATCTTAGTGATGAATTGGCCTATTTAGCTTGGCTGAGGTCAAGGCATTGCGTTGAAAACTAGGAACAAGCATAGTCTGGAGGATCACCAGAACTACCCCAACAAGAAGCACTTACTGCTTTCTAAACACGAGTGAGTGCTTAGGTTCGAGTAATCTTAGTGAGAAATTGGCCTATTTAGCTTGGCTGAGGTCATGGCATTGTGTTGAAAACTAGGAAAAGGCGTAGTCTGGAGGATCACCAAAACTACCCCAACAAGAAGCACTTACTGTTTTCAGACTACAGGTGAGTGCTTAGATTTGAGTAACCTTAGTGATGCATTGGCCTATTTAGCTTGGCTGATGTCAAGGCATTGCGTCGAAAACTAGGAACAAGCGTCGTTTGGAATCACCAGAACTACCCCAACAAGAAGCACTTACTGCTTTCAGAACACGTCTGTGCTGATGTTTGGGTAATCTTGCTGACAAATTAGCATACTGCGCACAGTTTAGGTCACGACATTGAATTGAAGAAACAATTAATGAACGGAGATACGTTTAA
Organism: Hippocampus zosterae; assembly: GCF_025434085.1. Taxonomy (NCBI): domain Eukaryota; kingdom Metazoa; phylum Chordata; class Actinopteri; order Syngnathiformes; family Syngnathidae; genus Hippocampus; species Hippocampus zosterae. Next base: position 11,833,700 of record NC_067457.1, on the reverse strand, counting down.
AAAGACTGTTTGTTTTTTTTGCTTATCTCGGGAACAGTAAGAACGTCTCTATGTTCACATTTCAGGATGATGTTGTCTGTCTGAGTGCCCCAACAAGTAGCACTTTCTATTGTCAAATACAAGCCAGTGCTCAAGTTGGGTCAATGAAACTGACTTGGACTTTAGTTTTGTGAACTTTGCTAACCTGTGAATGGACTATTTTCACCTTACCAAACAGCCTCCCTCTTCTTACGGTGCAGAAGTTGCGCAAATGCATTGACAACAACTTTAAATAGAGATTTGCAATTGAAGCTCAACTCCACCCCCATGAATACTTTGTATAATTTGGCCAACAGGAATGTATTGCAACGCCCGCCCCCTTGTAATGAATATGCTACATTGGTTGTCAATTCATGAGATGCTGATCAGCGGGAACAGCTGTCTGCTGAAAACGTCACAAGCGAAACCAACCGTAAAAGACGCAATTCGAAAAGAAAAGCAGTTACATTCCCATTTAAGGGAATAAATTGAACATATTTCAAATGTGTCAGCAAAATAAAATGAGCCAAATGCAGCATGGAATCACCAGAATGACCCCAACAAAAAGCACTTACTGCGTTCTGAACACAAGTGAGTGCTTCGGTTTGAGAAATCTTAGTGATACTTAGTGATTGGCCTCTTTACCTTGGGTTATGTTAGGGTATCGCGTTGAAAACCAGGAACAAGCATAGTCTCGAGAGTCACCAGAACTACCCCAACAAGAAGCACTTACTGCTTCCAGAACACGAGTGATGAGTGCTTTGGTTCGAGTAATCTTAGTGATGGATTGGCCTATTTAGCTTGGCTGAAGTCAAGGCATTGTGTCGAAAACTAGGAACAAGCATAGTCTGGAGGATCACCAGAACTACCCCAACAAAAAGCACTTACTGCGTTCTGAACACAAGTGAGTGCTTAGGTTTGAGTAATCTTAGTAAACATTGGCCTATTTAGCTTGGCTGAGGTCAAGGCATTGCGTTGAAAACTAGGAACAAGCATAGTCTGGAGGATCACCAAAACTACCCCAACAAAAAGCACTTACTGCTTCCTGAAAACGAGTGAGTGCTTAGGTTCGAGTAATCTTAGTGATGCATTGGCCTATTTAGCTTGGCTGATGTCAAGGCATTGCGTCGAAAACTAGGAACAAGCGTCGTTTGGAATCACCAGAACTACCCCAACAAGAAGCACTTACTGCTTTCAGAACACGTCTGTGCTGATGTTTGGGTAATCTTGCTGACAAATTAGCATACTGCGCACGGTTTAGGTCAGGACATTGAATTGAAGAAACAATTAATGAACGGAGATACGTTTAAAAAGACAGTTTGTTTTTTTTGCTTATCTCGGGAACAGTAAGAACGTCTCTATGTTCACATTTCAGGATGATGTTGTCTGTCTGACTGCCCCAATAAGTAGCACTTTCTATTGTCAAATACAAGCCAGTGCTCAAGTTGGGTCAATGAAACTGACTTGGAGTTTAGTTTTGTGAACTTTGCTAACCTGTGAATGGACTATTTTCACCTTACCAAACAGCCTCCCTCTTCTTACGGTGCAGAAGTTGCGCAAATGCATTGACAACAACTTTAAATAGAGATTTGCAATTGTAGCTCAACTCCACCCCCATGAATACTTTGTCAATGGGTAATTTGGCCAACAGGAATGTATTGCAACCCCCGCCCCATTGTAATGAATAGGCTACATTGGTTGTCAATTCATGAGATGCTGATCAGCGGGAACAGCTGTCTGTTGAAAACGTCACAAGCGAAACCAACCGTTAAAGACGCAATTTGAAAAGAAAAAAAATTACCTTCCCATTTGATTTAATCAATTGAACATATTTCAAATGTGTCAGCAAAATAAAACGAGCCAAATGCAGCATGGAATCACCAGACCGACCCCAACAAAAAGCACTTACTGCGTTCTGATCACAAGTGAGTGCTTCGGTTTGAGTAATCTTAGTGATACATTGGCCTCTAGCTTGGGTTATGTTAGGGCATCGCGTTGAAAACCAGTAACAAGCATTGTCTTGAGAGTCACCAGAACTATCCAAACAAGAAGCACGTACTGTTTTCTGAACACGAGTGAGTGCATAGGTTCGAGTAATCTTGGTAATGCATTGGCCTATTTAGCTTGGCTGAGGTCATGGCATTGCCTTGAAAACTAGGAACATGCGTAGACTGGAGGATCACCAGAACTACCCCAACAAAAAGCACTTACTGCTTTCTAAACACGAGTGAGTGCTTAGGTTCGAGTAATCTTAGTGATACATTGGCCTATTTTGGTCTGCTGAGGTCAAGGCATTGCGTTGAAAACTAGGAACAAACAGTCTCAAGACTCACCAGAACTACCCCAACAAGAAGCACTTACTGCTTCCTGAACACGAGTGAGTGTTTAAGTTCGAGAAATCTTAGTAATGCATTGGCCTATTTAGCTTGGCTGAAGTCAAGGCATTGTGTCGAAAACTAGGAACAAGCATAGTCTGGAGTATCACCAGAACTACCCCAACAAAAAGCACTTACTGCGTTCTGACCACAAGTGAGTGCTTCGGTTTGAGTAATCTTAGTGATACATTGGCCTCCTTAGCTCGGGTTATGTTAGGGCATCGCGTTGAAAACCAGGAACAAGCATTGTCTTGAGGGTCACATGAACTACCCCAACAAGAAGCACTTACTGCTTTCTAAACACGAGTGAGTGCTTAGGTTCGAGTAATCTTAGTGAGAAATTGGCCTATTTAGCTTGGCTGAGGTCATGGCATTGTGTTGAAAACTAGGAAATGGCTTAGTCTGGAGGATCACCAAAACTACCCCAACAAGAAGCACTTACTGCTTCCTGAACACGAGTGAGTGCTTAGCTTCGAGTAATCTTAGTGATGCATTGGCCTATTTAGCTTGGCTGATGTCAAGGCATTGCGTCGAAAACTAGGAACAAGCGTCGTTTGGAATCACCAGAACTACCCCAACAAGAAGCACTTACTGCTTTCAGAACACGTCTGTGCTGATGTTTGGGTAATCTTGCTGACAAATTAGCATACTGCGCACGGTTTAGGTCAGGACATTGAATTGAAGAAACAATTAATGAACGGAGATACGTTTAAAAAGACAGTTTGTTTTTTTTGCTTATCTCGGGAACAGTAAGAACGTCTCTATGTTCACATTTCAGGATGATGTTGTCTGTCTGACTGCCCCAACAAGTAGCACTTTCTATTGTCAAATACAAGCCAGTGCTCAAGTTGGGTCAATGAAACTGACTTGGACTTTAGTTTTGTGAACTTTGCTAACCTGTGAATGGACTATTTTCACCTTACCAAACAGCCTCCCTCTTCTTACGGTGCAGAAGTTGCGCAAATGCATTGACAACAACTTTAAATAGAGATTTGCAATTGAAGCTCAACTCCACCCCCATGAATACTTTGTATAATTTGGCCAACAGGAATGTATTGCAACGCCCGCCCCCTTGTAATGAATATGCTACATTGGTTGTCAATTCATGAGATGCTGATCAGCGGGAACAGCTGTCTGCTGAAAACGTCACAAGCGAAACCAACCGTAAAAGACGCAATTCGAAAAGAAAAGCAGTTACATTCCCATTTAAGGGAATCAATTGAACATATTTCAAATGTGCCAGCAAAATAAAATGAGCCAAATGCAGCATGGAATCACCAGAATGACCCCAACAAAAAGCACTTACTGCGTTCTGAACACAAGTGAGTGCTTCGGTTTGAGTAATCTTAGTGATACATTGGCCTCTTTACCTTGGGTTATGTTAGGGTATCGCGATGAAAACCAGGAACAAGCATAGTCTCGAGAGTCACCAGAACTACCCCAACAAGAAGCACTTACTGCTTCCAGAACACGAGTGAGTGCTTTGGTTCGAGTAATCTTAGTGATGGATTGGCCTATTTAGCTTGGCTGAAGTCAAGGCATTGTGTCGAAAACTAGGAACAAGCATAGTCTGGAGGATCACCAGAACTACCCCAACAAAAAGCACTTACTGCGTTCTGAACACAAGTGAGTGCTTCGGTTTGAGTAATCTTAGTGATACATTGGCCTCTTTACCTTGTGTTATGTTAGGGTATCGCGTTGAAAACCAGGAACAAGCATAGTCTCAAGACTCACCAGAACTACCCCAACAAGAAGCACTTACTGCTTCCTGAACACGAGTGAGTGTTTAAGTTCGAGAAATCTTAGTAATGCATTGGCCTATTTAGCTTGGCTGAAGTCAAGGCATTGTGTCGAAAACTAGGAACAAGCATAGTCTGGAGGATCACCAGAACTACCCCAACAAAAAGCACTTACTGCGTTCTGACCACAAGTGAGTGCTTCGGTTTGAGTAATCTTAGTGATACATTGGCCTCCTTAGCTCGGGTTATGTTAGGGCATCGCGTTGAAAACCAGGAACAAGCATTGTCTTGAGGGTCACATGAACTACCCCAACAAGAAGCACTTACTGCTTTCTAAACACGAGTGAGTGCTTAGGTTCGAGTAATCTTAGTGAGAAATTGGCCTATTTAGCTTGGCTGAGGTCATGGCATTGTGTTGAAAACTAGGAAATGGCTTAGTCTGGAGGATCACCAAAACTACCCCAACAAGAAGCACTTACTGCTTCCTGAACACGAGTGAGTGCTTAGGTTCGAGTAATCTTAGTGATGCATTGGCCTATTTAGCTTGGCTGATGTCAAGGCATTGCGTCGAAAACTAGGAACAAGCGTCGTTTGGAATCACCAGAACTACCCCAACAAGAAGCACTTACTGCTTTCAGAACACGTCTGTGCTGATGTTTGGGTAATCTTGCTGACAAATTAGCATACTGCGCACGGTTGAGGTCAGGACATTGAATTGAAGAAACAATTAATGAACGGAGATACGTTTAAAAAGACAGTTTGTTGTTTTAGCTTATCTCGGGAACAGTAAGAACGTCTATGTTCACCTTTCAAGTTGATGTTGTCTGTCTGACTGCCCCAATAAGTAGCACTTTCTATTGTCAAATACAAGCCAGTGCTCAAGTTGGGTCAATGAAACTGACTTGGAGTTTAGTTTTGTGAACTTTGCTAACCTGTGAATGGACTATTTTCACCTTACCAAACAGCCTCCCTCTTCTTACGGTGCAGAAGTTGCGCAAATGCATTGACAACAACTTTAAATAGAGATTTGCAATTGTAGCTCAACTCCATACCCATGAATACTTTGTCAATGGGTAATTTGGCCAACAGGAATGTATTGCAACCCCCGCCCCATTGTAATGAATAGGCTACATTGGTTGTCAATTCATGAGATGCTGATCAGCGGGAACAGCTGTCTGTTGAAAACGTCACAAGCGAAACCAACCGTTAAAGACGCAATTTGAAAAGAAAAAAAATTACCTTCCCATTTGATTTAATCAATTGAACATATTTCAAATGTGTCAGCAAAATAAAACGAGCCAAATGCAGCATGGAATCACCAGACCGACCCCAACAAAAAGCACTTACTGCGTTCTGATCACAAGTGAGTGCTTCGGTTTGAGTAATCTTAGTGATACATTGGCCTCTAGCTTGGGTTATGTTAGGGCATCGCGTTGAAAACCAGGAACAAGCATTGTCTTGAGAGTCACCAGAACTATCCAAACAAGAAGCACGTACTGTTTTCTGAACACGAGTGAGTGCATAGGTTCGAGTAATCTTGGTAATGCATTGGCCTATTTAGCTTGGCTGAGGTCATGGCATTGCCTTGAAAACTAGGAACATGCGTAGACTGGAGGATCACCAGAACTACCCCAACAAAAAGCACTTACTGCTTTCTAAACACGAGTGAGTGCTTAGGTTCGAGTAATCTTAGTGATACATTGGCCTATTTTGGTCTGCTGAGGTCAAGGCATTGCGTTGAAAACTAGGAACAAACAGTCTCAAGACTCACCAGAACTACCCCAACAAGAAGCACTTACTGCTTCCTGAACACGAGTGAGTGCTTAGGTTCGAGTAATCTTAGTGATGCATTGGCCTATTTAGCTTGGCTGATGTCAAGGCATTGCGTCGAAAACTAGGAACAAGCGTCGTTTGGAATCACCAGAACTACCCCAACAAGAAGCACTTACTGCTTTCAGAACACGTCTGTGCTGATGTTTGGGTAATCTTGCTGACAAATTAGCATACTGCGCACGGTTTAGGTCAGGACATTGAATTGAAGAAACAATTAATGAACGGAGATACGTTTAAAAAGACAGTTTGGTTTTTTTGCTTATCTCGGGAACAGTAAGAACGTCTCTATGTTCACATTTCAGGATGATGTTGTCTGTCTGACTGCCCCAACAAGTAGCACTTTCTATTGTCAAATACAAGCCAGTGCTCAAGTTGGGTCAATGAAATTGACTTGGACTTTAGTTTTGTGAACTTTGCTAACCTGTGAATGGACTATTTTCACCTTACCAAACAGCCTCCCTCTTCTTACGGTGCAGAAGTTGCGCAAATGCATTGACAACAACTTTAAATAGAGATTTGCAATTGAAGCTCAACTCCACCCCCATGAATACTTTGTATAATTTGGCCAACAGGAATGTATTGCAACGCCCGCCCCCTTGTAATGAATATGCTACATTGGTTGTCAATTCATGAGATGCTGATCAGCGGGAACAGCTGTCTGCTGAAAACGTCACAAGCGAAACCAACCGTAAAAGACGCAATTCGAAAAGAAAAGCAGTTACATTCCCATTTAAGGGAATCAATTGAACATATTTCAAATGTGTCAGCAAAATAAAATGAGCCAAATGCAGCATGGAATCACCAGAATGACCCCAACAAAAAGCACTTACTGCGTTCTGAACACAAGTGAGTGCTTCGGTTTGAGTAATCTTAGTGATACATTGGCCTCTTTACCTTGGGTTATGTTAGGGTATCGCGATGAAAACCAGGAACAAGCATAGTCTCGAGAGTCACCAGAACTACCCCAACAAGAAGCACTTACTGCTTCCAGAACACGAGTGAGTGCTTTGGTTCGAGTAATCTTAGTGATGGATTGGCCTATTTAGCTTGGCTGAAGTCAAGGCATTGTGTCGAAAACTAGGAACAAGCATAGTCTGGAGGATCACCAGAACTACCCCAACAAAAAGCACTTACTGCGTTCTGAACACAAGTGAGTGCTTCGGTTTGAGTAATCTTAGTGATACATTGGCCTCTTTACCTTGTGTTATGTTAGGGTATCGCGTTGAAAACCAGGAACAAGCATAGTCTCAAGACTCACCAGAACTACCCCAACAAGAAGCACTTACTGCTTCCTGAACACGAGTGAGTGCTTAAGTTCGAGTAATCTTAGTGATGGATTGGCCTATTTAGCTTGGCTGAAGTCAAGGCATTGTGTCGAAAACTAGGAACAAGCATAGTCTGGAGGATCACCAGAACTACCCCAACAAAAAGCACTTACTGCGTTCTGAACACAAGTGAGTGCTTAGGTTTGAGTAATCTTAGTAAACATTGGCCTATTTAGCTTGGCTGAAGTCAAGGCAGTGCGTCGAAAACTAGGAACACGCGTAGTCTGGAGGATCACCAGAACTACAGCAACAAGAAGCTTACTGCTTCCTGAACACGAGTGAGTGCTTAGGTTTGAGTAATCTTAGTAAACATTGGCCGATTTAGCTTGGCTGAAGTCACGGCAGTGCATCGAAAACTAGGAACAAGCGTATTCTGGAGGATCACCAGAACTACCCCAACAAGAAGCACTTACCGCTTCCAGAACACGACGTAGTGCTTTGGTTCGAGTAATCTTAGTGATGAATTGGCCTATTTAGCTTGGCTGAGGTCAAGGCATTGCGTTGAAAACTAGGAACAAGCATAGTCTGGAGGATCACCAGAACTACCCCAACAAAAAGCACTTACTGCTTTCTAAACACGAGTGAGTGCTTAGGTTCGAGTAATCTTAGTGAGAAATTGGCCTATTTAGCTTGGCTGAGGTCATGGCATTGTGTTGAAAACTAGGAAAAGGCGTAGTCTGGAGGATCACCAAAACTACCCCAACAAGAAGCACTTACTGTTTTCAGACTACAGGTGAGTGCTTAGATTTGAGTAATCTTAGTGATGCATTGGCCTATTTAGCTTGGCTGATGTCAAGGCATTGCGTCGAAAACTAGGAACAAGCGTCGTTTGGAATCACCAGAACTACCCCAACAAGAAGCACTTACTGCTTTCAGAACACGTCTGTGCTGATGTTTGGGTAATCTTGCTGACAAATTAGCATACTGCCTACGGTTGAGGTCAGGACATTGAATTGAAGAAACAATTAATGAACGGAGATACGTTTAAAAAGACTGTTTGTTGTTTTAGCTTATCTCGGGAACAGTAAGAACGTCTATGTTCACATTTCAAGTTGATGTTGTCTGTCTGACTGCCCCAATAAGTAGCACTTTCTATTGTCAAATACAAGCCAGTGCTCAAGTTGGGTCAATGAAACTGACTTGGAGTTTAGTTTTGTGAACTTTGCTAACCTGTGAATGGACTATTTTCACCTTACCAAACAGCCTCCCTCTTCTTACGGTGCAGAAGTTGCGCAAATGCATTGACAACAACTTTAAATAGAGATTTGCAATTGAAGCTCAACTCCACCCCCATGAATACTTTGTCAATGGATAATTTGGCCAACAGGAATGTATTGCAACGCCCGCCCCCTTTTAATGAATATGCTACATTGGTTGTCAATTCATGAGATGCTGATCAGCGGGAACAGCTGTCTGCTGAAAACGTCACAAGCGAAACCAACCGTTAAAGACGCAATTTGAAAAGAAAAACATTTACCTTCCCATTTGAGGTAATCAATTGAACATATTTCAAATGTGTCAGCAAAATAAAACGAGCCAAATGCAGCATGGAATCACCAGAACGACCCCAACAAAAAGCACTTACTGCGTTCTGAACACAAGTGAGTGCTTCGGTTTGAGTAATCTTAGTGATACATTCTCCTCTTTACCTTGGGTTATGTTAGGGTATCGCGTTGAAAACCAGGAACAAGCATAGTCTCGAGAGTCACCAAAACTACCCCAACAAGAAGCACTTACTGCTTCCAGAACACGAGTGAGTGCTTAAGTTCGAGAAATCTTAGTGATGCATTGGCCTATTTAGCTTGGCTGAAGTCAAGGTATTGTGTCGAAAACTAGGAACAAGCATAGTCTGGAGGATCACCAGAACTACCCCAACAAGAAGCACTTACTGCTTCCAGAACACGAGTGAGTGCTTTGGTTTGAGTAATCTTAGTGATGGATTGGCCTATTTAGCTTGGCTGAGGTCAAGGCATTGCGTTGAAAACTAGGAACTAGCATAGTCTGGAGGATCACCAGAACTACCCCAACAAAAATCACTTACTGCTTTCTAAACACGAGTAAGTGCTTAGGTTCGAGTAATCTTAGTGAGAAATTGGCCTATTTAGCTTGCCTGAGGTCATGGCATTGTGTTGAAAACTAGGAAAAGGCGTAGTCTGGAGGATCACCAAAACTACCCCAACAAGAAGCACTTACTGCTTCCAGAACAGGAGTGAGTGCTTTGGTTTGAGTAATCTTAGTGATGGATTGGCCTATTTAGCTTGGCTGAAGTCAAGGCATTGTGTCAAAAACTAGGAACAAGCATAGTCTGGAGGATCACCAGAACTACCCCAACAAGAAGCACTTACTGCTTCCAGAACACGAGTGAGTGCTTAGGTTCGAGTAATCTTAGTGATGGATTGGCCTATTTAGCTTGGCTGAGGTCATGGCATTGCCTTGAAAACTAGGAACATGCGTAGTCTGGAGGATCACCAAAACTACCCCAACAAGAAGCACTTACTGTTTTCAGACTACAGGTGAGTGCTTAGATTTGAGTAATCTTAGTGATGCATTGGCCTATTTAGCTTGGCTGATGTCAAGGCATTGCGTCGAAAACTAGGAACAAGCGTCGTTTGGAATCACCAGAACTACCCCAACAAGAAGCACTTACTGCTTTCAGATTACGTCTGTGCTGATGTTTGGATAATCTTGCTGACAAATTAGCATACTGCGCACGGTTGAGGTCAGGACATTGAATTGAAGAAAAAATTGATGAACGGAGATACGTTTAAAAAGACAGTTTGTTGTTTTAGCTTATGTAGGGAACAGCAAGAACGTCTCTGTTCACATTTCAGGTTGATGTTGTCTGTCTGACTGCCCCAACAAGTAGCACTTTCTACTGTTAAATACAAGCCAGTGCTCAAGTTGGGTCAATGAAACTGACTTGGAGTTTAGTTTTGTGAACTTTGCTAACCTGTGAATGGACTATTTTCACCTTACCAAACAGCCTCCCTCTTCTTACGGTGCAGAAGTTGCGCAAATGCATTGACAACAACTTTAAATAGAGATTTGCAATTGTAGCTCAACTCCACCCCCATGAATACTTTGTCAATGGGTAATTTGGCCAACAGGAATGTATTGCAACCCCCGCCCCATTGTAATGAATAGGCTACATTGGTTGTCCATTCATGAGATGCTGATCAGCGGGAACAGCTGTCTGTTGAAAACGTCACAAGCGAAACCAACCGTTAAAGACGCAATTTGAAAAGAAAAAAAATTACCTTCCCATTTGATTTAATCAATTGAACATATTTCAAATGTGTCAGCAAAATAAAACGAGCCAAATGCAGCATGGAATCACCAGACCGACCCCAACAAAAAGCACTTACTGCGTTCTGATCACAAGTGAGTGCTTCGGTTTGAGTAATCTTAGTGATACATTGGCCTCTAGCTTGGGTTATGTTAGGGCATCGCGTTGAAAACCAGGAACAAGCATTGTCTTGAGAGTCACCAGAACTATCCAAACAAGAAGCACGTACTGTTTTCTGAACACGAGTGAGTGCATAGGTTCGAGTAATCTTGGTAATGCATTGGCCTATTTAGCTTGGCTGAGGTCATGGCATTGCCTTGAAAACTAGGAACATGCGTAGACTGGAGGATCACCAGAACTACCCCAACAAAAAGCACTTACTGCTTTCTAAACACGAGTGAGTGCTTAGGTTCGAGTAATCTTAGTGATACATTGGCCTATTTTGGTCTGCTGAGGTCAAGGCATTGCGTTGAAAACTAGGAACAAACAGTCTCAAGACTCACCAGAACTACCCCAACAAGAAGCACTTACTGCTTTCTAAACACGAGTGAGTGCTTAGGTTCGAGTAATCTTAGTGAGAAATTGGCCTATTTAGCTTGACTGAGGTCATGGCATTGTGTTGAAAACTAGGAAATGGCTTAGTCTGGAGGATCACCAAAACTACCCCAACAAGAAGCACTTACTGCTTCCTGAACACGAGTGAGTGCTTAGGTTCGAGTAATCTTAGTGATGCATTGGCCTATTTAGCTTGGCTGATGTCAAGGCATTGCGTCGAAAACTAGGAACAAGCGTCGTTTGGAATCACCAGAACTACCCCAACAAGAAGCACTTACTGCTTTCAGAACACGTCTGTGCTGATGTTTGGGTAATCTTGCTGACAAATTAGCATACTGCGCACGGTTTAGGGCAGGACATTGAATTGAAGAAACAATTAATGAACGGAGATACGTTTAAAAAGACAGTTTGTTTTTTTTGCTTATCTCGGGAACAGTAAGAACGTCTCTATGTTCACATTTCAGGATGATGTTGTCTGTCTGACTGCCCCAACAAGTAGCACTTTCTATTGTCAAATACAAGCCAGTGCTCAAGTTGGGTCAATGAAACTGACTTGGACTTTAGTTTTGTGAACTTTGCTAACCTGTGAATGGACTATTTTCACCTTACCAAACAGCCTCCCTCTTCTTACGGTGCAGAAGTTGCGCAAATGCATTGACAACAACTTTAAATAGAGATTTGCAATTGAAGCTCAACTCCACCCCCATGAATACTTTGTATAATTTGGCCAACAGGAATGTATTGCAACGCCCGCCCCCTTGTAATGAATATGCTACATTGGTTGTCAATTCATGAGATGCTGATCAGCGGGAACAGCTGTCTGCTGAAAACGTCACAAGCGAAACCAACCGTAAAAGACGCAATTCGAAAAGAAAAGCAGTTACATTCCCATTTAAGGGAATCAATTGAACATATTTCAAATGTGTCAGCAAAATAAAATGAGCCAAATGCAGCATGGAATTACCAGAATGACCCCAACAAAAAGCACTTACTGCGTTCTGAACACAAGTGAGTGCTTCGGTTTGAGTAATCTTAGTGATACATTGGCCTCTTTACCTTGGGTTATGTTAGGGTATCGCGATGAAAACCAGGAACAAGCATAGTCTCGAGAGTCACCAGAACTACCCCAACAAGAAGCACTTACTGCTTCCAGAACACGAGTGAGTGCTTTGGTTCGAGTAATCTTAGTGATGGATTGGCCTATTTAGCTTGGCTGAAGTCAAGGCATTGTGTCGAAAACTAGGAACAAGCATAGTCTGGAGGATCACCAGAACTACCCCAACAAAAAGCACTTACTGCGTTCTGAACACAAGTGAGTGCTTCGGTTTGAGTAATCCTAGTGATACATTGGCCTCTTTACCTTGGGTTATGTTAGGGTATCGCGTTGAAAACCAGGAACAAGCATAGTCTCAAGACTCACCAGAACTACCCCAACAAGAAGCACTTACTGCTTCCAGAACACGAGTGAGTGCTTTGGTTCGAGTAATCTTAGTGATGGATTGGCCTATTTAGCTTGGCTGAAGTCAAGGCATTGTGTCGAAAACTAGGAACAAGCATAGTCTGGAGGATCACCAGAACTACCCCAACAAAAAGCACTTACTGCGTTCTGAACACAAGTGAGTGCTTAGGTTTGAGTAATCTTAGTAAACATTGGCCTATTTAGCTTGGCTGAAGTCAAGGCAGTGCGTCGAAAACTAGGAACACGCGTAGTCTGGAGGATCACCAGAACTACAGCAACAAGAAGCTTACTGCTTCCTGAACACGAGTGAGTGCTTAGGTTTGAGTAATCTTAGTAAACATTGGCCGATTTAGCTTGGCTGAAGTCACGGCAGTGCATCGAAAACTAGGAACAAGCGTATTCTGGAGGATCACCAGAACTACCCCAACAAGAAGCACTTACCGCTTCCAGAACACGAGTGAGTGCTTTGGTTCGAGTAATCTTAGTGATGAATTGGCCTATTTAGCTTGGCTGAGGTCAAGGCATTGCGTTGAAAACTAGGAACAAGCATAGTCTGGAGGATCACCAGAACTACCCCAACAAGAAGCACTTACTGCTTTCTAAACACGAGTGAGTGCTTAGGTTCGAGTAATCTTAGTGAGAAATTGGCCTATTTAGCTTGGCTGAGGTCATGGCATTGTGTTGAAAACTAGGAAAAGGCGTAGTCTGGAGGATCACCAAAACTACCCCAACAAGAAGCACTTACTGTTTTCAGACTACAGGTGAGTGCTTAGATTTGAGTAACCTTAGTGATGCATTGGCCTATTTAGCTTGGCTGATGTCAAGGCATTGCGTCGAAAACTAGGAACAAGCGTCGTTTGGAATCACCAGAACTACCCCAACAAGAAGCACTTACTGCTTTCAGAACACGTCTGTGCTGATGTTTGGGTAATCTTGCTGACAAATTAGCATACTGCGCACAGTTTAGGTCACGACATTGAATTGAAGAAACAATTAATGAACGGAGATACGTTTAAAAAGACTGTTTGTTTTTTTTGCTTATCTCGGGAACAGTAAGAACGTCTCTATGTTCACATTTCAGGATGATGTTGTCTGTCTGAGTGCCCCAACAAGTAGCACTTTCTATTGTCAAATACAAGCCAGTGCTCAAGTTGGGTCAATGAAACTGACTTGGACTTTAGTTTTGTGAACTTTGCTAACCTGTGAATGGACTATTTTCACCTTACCAAACAGCCTCCCTCTTCTTACGGTGCAGAAGTTGCGCAAATGCATTGACAACAACTTTAAATAGAGATTTGCAATTGAAGCTCAACTCCACCCCCATGAATACTTTGTATAATTTGGCCAACAGGAATGTATTGCAACGCCCGCCCCCTTGTAATGAATATGCTACATTGGTTGTCAATTCATGAGATGCTGATCAGCGGGAACAGCTGTCTGCTGAAAACGTCACAAGCGAAACCAACCGTAAAAGACGCAATTCGAAAAGAAAAGCAGTTACATTCCCATTTAAGGGAATAAATTGAACATATTTCAAATGTGTCAGCAAAATAAAATGAGCCAAATGCAGCATGGAATCACCAGAATGACCCCAACAAAAAGCACTTACTGCGTTCTGAACACAAGTGAGTGCTTCGGTTTGAGAAATCTTAGTGATACTTAGTGATTGGCCTCTTTACCTTGGGTTATGTTAGGGTATCGCGTTGAAAACCAGGAACAAGCATAGTCTCGAGAGTCACCAGAACTACCCCAACAAGAAGCACTTACTGCTTCCAGAACACGAGTGATGAGTGCTTTGGTTCGAGTAATCTTAGTGATGGATTGGCCTATTTAGCTTGGCTGAAGTCAAGGCATTGTGTCGAAAACTAGGAACAAGCATAGTCTGGAGGATCACCAGAACTACCCCAACAAAAAGCACTTACTGCGTTCTGAACACAAGTGAGTGCTTAGGTTTGAGTAATCTTAGTAAACATTGGCCTATTTAGCTTGGCTGAGGTCAAGGCATTGCGTTGAAAACTAGGAACAAGCATAGTCTGGAGGATCACCAAAACTACCCCAACAAAAAGCACTTACTGCTTCCTGAACACGAGTGAGTGCTTAGGTTCGAGTAATCTTAGTGATGCATTGGCCTATTTAGCTTGGCTGATGTCAAGGCATTGCGTCGAAAACTAGGAACAAGCGTCGTTTGGAATCACCAGAACTACCCCAACAAGAAGCACTTACTGCTTTCAGAACACGTCTGTGCTGATGTTTGGGTAATCTTGCTGACAAATTAGCATACTGCGCACGGTTGAGGTCAGGACATTGAATTGAAGAAACAATTAATGAACGGAGATACGTTTAAAAAGACAGTTTGTTGTTTTAGCTTATCTCGGGAACAGTAAGAACGTCTATGTTCACATTTCAAGTTGATGTTGTCTGTCTGACTGCCCCAATAAGTAGCACTTTCTATTGTCAAATACAAGCCAGTGCTCAAGTTGGGTCAATGAAACTGACTTGGAGTTTAGTTTTGTGAACTTTGCTAACCTGTGAATGGACTATTTTCACCTTACCAAACAGCCTCCCTCTTCTTACGGTGCAGAAGTTGCGCAAATGCATTGACAACAACTTTAAATAGAGATTTGCAATTCTAGCTCAACTCCACCCCCATGAATACTTTGTCAATGGGTAATTTGGCCAACAGGAATGTATTGCAACCCCCGCCCCATTGTAATGAATAGGCTACATTGGTTGTCAATTCATGAGATGCTGATCAGCGGGAACAGCTGTCTGTTGAAAACGTCACAAGCGAAACCAACCGTTAAAGACGCAATTTGAAAAGAAAAAAAATTACCTTCCCATTTGATTTAATCAATTGAACATATTTCAAATGTGTCAGCAAAATAAAACGAGCCAAATGCAGCATGGAATCACCAGACCGACCCCAACAAAAAGCACTTACTGCGTTCTGATCACAAGTGAGTGCTTCGGTTTGAGTAATCTTAGTGATACATTGGCCTCTAGCTTGGGTTATGTTAGGGCATCGCGTTGAAAACCAGTAACAAGCATTGTCTTGAGAGTCACCAGAACTATCCAAACAAGAAGCACGTACTGTTTTCTGAACACGAGTGAGTGCATAGGTTCGAGTAATCTTGGTAATGCATTGGCCTATTTAGCTTGGCTGAGGTCATGGCATTGCCTTGAAAACTAGGAACATGCGTAGACTGGAGGATCACCAGAACTACCCCAACAAAAAGCACTTACTGCTTTCTAAACACGAGTGAGTGCTTAGGTTCGAGTAATCTTAGTGATACATTGGCCTATTTTGGTCTGCTGAGGTCAAGGCATTGCGTTGAAAACTAGGAACAAACAGTCTCAAGACTCACCAGAACTACCCCAACAAGAAGCACTTACTGCTTCCTGAACACGAGTGAGTGTTTAAGTTCGAGAAATCTTAGTAATGCATTGGCCTATTTAGCTTGGCTGAAGTCAAGGCATTGTGTCGAAAACTAGGAACAAGCATAGTCTGGAGGATCACCAGAACTACCCCAACAAAAAGCACTTACTGCGTTCTGACCACAAGTGAGTGCTTCGGTTTGAGTAATCTTAGTGATACATTGGCCTCCTTAGCTCGGGTTATGTTAGGGCATCGCGTTGAAAACCAGGAACAAGCATTGTCTTGAGGGTCACATGAACTACCCCAACAAGAAGCACTTACTGCTTTCTAAACACGAGTGAGTGCTTAGGTTCGAGTAATCTTAGTGAGAAATTGGCCTATTTAGCTTGGCTGAGGTCATGGCATTGTGTTGAAAACTAGGAAATGGCTTAGTCTGGAGGATCACCAAAACTACCCCAACAAGAAGCACTTACTGCTTCCTGAACACGAGTGAGTGCTTAGGTTCGAGTAATCTTAGTGATGCATTGGCCTATTTAGCTTGGCTGATGTCAAGGCATTGCGTCGAAAACTAGGAACAAGCGTCGTTTGGAATCACCAGAACTACCCCAACAAGAAGCACTTACTGCTTTCAGAACACGTCTGTGCTGATGTTTGGGTAATCTTGCTGACAAATTAGCATACTGCGCACGGTTTAGGTCAGGACATTGAATTGAAGAAACAATTAATGAACGGAGATACGTTTAAAAAGACAGTTTGTTTTTTTTGCTTATCTCGGGAACAGTAAGAACGTCTCTATGTTCACATTTCAGGATGATGTTGTCTGTCTGACTGCCCCAACAAGTAGCACTTTCTATTGTCAAATACAAGCCAGTGCTCAAGTTGGGTCAATGAAACTGACTTGGACTTTAGTTTTGTGAACTTTGCTAACCTGTGAATGGACTATTTTCACCTTACCAAACAGCCTCCCTCTTCTTACGGTGCAGAAGTTGCGCAAATGCATTGACAACAACTTTAAATAGAGATTTGCAATTGAAGCTCAACTCCACCCCCATGAATACTTTGTATAATTTGGCCAACAGGAATGTATTGCAACGCCCGCCCCCTTGTAATGAATATGCTACATTGGTTGTCAATTCATGAGATGCTGATCAGCGGGAACAGCTGTCTGCTGAAAACGTCACAAGCGAAACCAACCGTAAAAGACGCAATTCGAAAAGAAAAGCAGTTACATTCCCATTTAAGGGAATCAATTGAACATATTTCAAATGTGTCAGCAAAATAAAATGAGCCAAATGCAGCATGGAATCACCAGAATGACCCCAACAAAAAGCACTTACTGCGTTCTGAACACAAGTGAGTGCTTCGGTTTGAGTAATCTTAGTGATACATTGGCCTCTTTACCTTGGGTTATGTTAGGGTATCGCGATGAAAACCAGGAACAAGCATAGTCTCGAGAGTCACCAGAACTACCCCAACAAGAAGCACTTACTGCTTCCAGAACACGAGTGAGTGCTTTGGTTCGAGTAATCTTAGTGATGGATTGGCCTATTTAGCTTGGCTGAAGTCAAGGCATTGTGTCGAAAACTAGGAACAAGCATAGTCTGGAGGATCACCAGAACTACCCCAACAAAAAGCACTTACTGCGTTCTGAACACAAGTGAGTGCTTCGGTTTGAGTAATCTTAGTGATACATTGGCCTCTTTACCTTGTGTTATGTTAGGGTATCGCGTTGAAAACCAGGAACAAGCATAGTCTCAAGACTCACCAGAACTACCCCAACAAGAAGCACTTACTGCTTCCTGAACACGAGTGAGTGCTTAAGTTCGAGTAATCTTAGTGATGGATTGGCCTATTTAGCTTGGCTGAAGTCAAGGCATTGTGTCGAAAACTAGGAACAAGCATAGTCTGGAGGATCACCAGAACTACCCCAACAAAAAGCACTTACTGCGTTCTGAACACAAGTGAGTGCTTAGGTTTGAGTAATCTTAGTAAACATTGGCCGATTTAGCTTGGCTGAAGTCACGGCAGTGCATCGAAAACTAGGAACAAGCGTATTCTGGAGGATCACCAGAACTACCCCAACAAGAAGCACTTACCGCTTCCAGAACACGAGTGAGTGCTTTGGTTCGAGTAATCTTAGTGATGAATTGGCCTATTTAGCTTGGCTGAGGTCAAGGCATTGCGTTGAAAACTAGGAACAAGCATAGTCTGGAGGATCACCAGAACTACCCCAACAAAAAGCACTTACTGCTTTCTAAACACGAGTGAGTGCTTAGGTTCGAGTAATCTTAGTGAGAAATTGGCCTATTTAGCTTGGCTGAGGTCATGGCATTGTGTTGAAAACTAGGAAAAGGCGTAGTCTGGAGGATCACCAAAACTACCCCAACAAGAAGCACTTACTGTTTTCAGACTACAGGTGAGTGCTTAGATTTGAGTAATCTTAGTGATGCATTGGCCTATTTAGCTTGGCTGATGTCAAGGCATTGCGTCGAAAACTAGGAACAAGCGTCGTTTGGAATCACCAGAACTACCCCAACAAGAAGCACTTACTGCTTTCAGAACACGTCTGTGCTGATGTTTGGGTAATCTTGCTGACAAATTAGCATACTGCGCACGGTTGAGGTCAGGACATTGAATTGAAGAAACAATTAATGAACGGAGATACGTTTAAAAAGACTGTTTGTTGTTTTAGCTTATCTCGGGAACAGTAAGAACGTCTATGTTCACATTTCAAGTTGATGTTGTCTGTCTGACTGCCCCAATAAGTAGCACTTTCTATTGTCAAATACAAGCCAGTGCTCAAGTTGGGTCAATGAAACTGACTTGGAGTTTAGTTTTGTGAACTTTGCTAACCTGTGAATGGACTATTTTCACCTTACCAAACAGCCTCCCTCTTCTTACGGTGCAGAAGTTGCGCAAATGCATTGACAACAACTTTAAATAGAGATTTGCAATTGAAGCTCAACTCCACCCCCATGAATACTTTGTCAATGGATAATTTGGCCAACAGGAATGTATTGCAACGCCCGCCCCCTTTTAATGAATATGCTACATTGGTTGTCAATTCATGAGATGCTGATCAGCGGGAACAGCTGTCTGCTGAAAACGTCACAAGCGAAACCAACCGTTAAAGACGCAATTTGAAAAGAAAAACATTTACCTTCCCATTTGAGGTAATCAATTGAACATATTTCAAATGTGTCAGCAAAATAAAACGAGCCAAATGCAGCATGGAATCACCAGAACGACCCCAACAAAAAGCACTTACTGCGTTCTGAACACAAGTGAGTGCTTCGGTTTGAGTAATCTTAGTGATACATTCTCCTCTTTACCTTGGGTTATGTTAGGGTATCGCGTTGAAAACCAGGAACAAGCATAGTCTCGAGAGTCACCAAAACTACCCCAACAAGAAGCACTTACTGCTTCCAGAACACGAGTGAGTGCTTAAGTTCGAGAAATCTTAGTGATGCATTGGCCTATTTAGCTTGGCTGAAGTCAAGGTATTGTGTCGAAAACTAGGAACAAGCATAGTCTGGAGGATCACCAGAACTACCCCAACAAGAAGCACTTACTGCTTCCAGAACACGAGTGAGTGCTTTGGTTTGAGTAATCTTAGTGATGGATTGGCCTATTTAGCTTGGCTGAGGTCAAGGCATTGCGTTGAAAACTAGGAACTAGCATAGTCTGGAGGATCACCAGAACTACCCCAACAAAAATCACTTACTGCTTTCTAAACACGAGTAAGTGCTTAGGTTCGAGTAATCTTAGTGAGAAATTGGCCTATTTAGCTTGCCTGAGGTCATGGCATTGTGTTGAAAACTAGGAAAAGGCGTAGTCTGGAGGATCACCAAAACTACCCCAACAAGAAGCACTTACTGCTTCCAGAACAGGAGTGAGTGCTTTGGTTTGAGTAATCTTAGTGATGGATTGGCCTATTTAGCTTGGCTGAAGTCAAGGCATTGTGTCAAAAACTAGGAACAAGCATAGTCTGGAGGATCACCAGAACTACCCCAACAAGAAGCACTTACTGCTTCCAGAACACGAGTGAGTGCTTAGGTTCGAGTAATCTTAGTGATGGATTGGCCTATTTAGCTTGGCTGAGGTCATGGCATTGCCTTGAAAACTAGGAACATGCGTAGTCTGGAGGATCACCAAAACTACCCCAACAAGAAGCACTTACTGTTTTCAGACTACAGGTGAGTGCTTAGATTTGAGTAATCTTAGTGATGCATTGGCCTATTTAGCTTGGCTGATGTCAAGGCATTGCGTCGAAAACTAGGAACAAGCGTCGTTTGGAATCACCAGAACTACCCCAACAAGAAGCACTTACTGCTTTCAGATTACGTCTGTGCTGATGTTTGGATAATCTTGCTGACAAATTAGCATACTGCGCACGGTTGAGGTCAGGACATTGAATTGAAGAAAAAATTGATGAACGGAGATACGTTTAAAAAGACAGTTTGTTGTTTTAGCTTATGTAGGGAACAGCAAGAACGTCTCTGTTCACATTTCAGGTTGATGTTGTCTGTCTGACTGCCCCAACAAGTAGCACTTTCTACTGTTAAATACAAGCCAGTGCTCAAGTTGGGTCAATGAAACTGACTTGGAGTTTAGTTTTGTGAACTTTGCTAACCTGTGAATGGACTATTTTTACCTTACCAAACAGCCTCCCTCTTCTTACGGTGCAGAAGTTGCGCAAATGCATTGACAACAACTTTAAATAGAGATTTGCAATTGTAGCTCAACTCCACCCCCATGAATACTTTGTCAATGGGTAATTTGGCCAACAGGAATGTATTGCAACCCCCGCCCCATTGTAATGAATAGGCTACATTGGTTGTCCATTCATGAGATGCTGATCAGCGGGAACAGCTGTCTGTTGAAAACGTCACAAGCGAAACCAACCGTTAAAGACGCAATTTGAAAAGAAAAAAAATTACCTTCCCATTTGATTTAATCAATTGAACATATTTCAAATGTGTCAGCAAAATAAAACGAGCCAAATGCAGCATGGAATCACCAGACCGACCCCAACAAAAAGCACTTACTGCGTTCTGATCACAAGTGAGTGCTTCGGTTTGAGTAATCTTAGTGATACATTGGCCTCTAGCTTGGGTTATGTTAGGGCATCGCGTTGAAAACCAGTAACAAGCATTGTCTTGAGAGTCACCAGAACTATCCAAACAAGAAGCACGTACTGTTTTCTGAACACGAGTGAGTGCATAGGTTCGAGTAATCTTGGTAATGCATTGGCCTATTTAGCTTGGCTGAGGTCATGGCATTGCCTTGAAAACTAGGAACATGCGTAGACTGGAGGATCACCAGAACTACCCCAACAAAAAGCACTTACTGCTTTCTAAACACGAGTGAGTGCTTAGGTTCGAGTAATCTTAGTGATACATTGGCCTATTTTGGTCTGCTGAGGTCAAGGCATTGCGTTGAAAACTAGGAACAAACAGTCTCAAGACTCACCAGAACTACCCCAACAAGAAGCACTTACTGCTTCCTGAACACGAGTGAGTGTTTAAGTTCGAGAAATCTTAGTAATGCATTGGCCTATTTAGCTTGGCTGAAGTCAAGGCATTGTGTCGAAAACTAGGAACAAGCATAGTCTGGAGGATCACCAGAACTACCCCAACAAAAAGCACTTACTGCGTTCTGACCACAAGTGAGTGCTTCGGTTTGAGTAATCTTAGTGATACATTGGCCTCCTTAGCTCGGGTTATGTTAGGGCATCGCGTTGAAAACCAGGAACAAGCATTGTCTTGAGGGTCACATGAACTACCCCAACAAGAAGCACTTACTGCTTTCTAAACACGAGTGAGTGCTTAGGTTCGAGTAATCTTAGTGATACATTGGCCTATTTTGGTCTGCTGAGGTCAAGGCATTGCGTTGAAAACTAGGAACAAACAGTCTCAAGACTCACCAGAACTACCCCAACAAGAAGCACTTACTGCTTTCTAAACACGAGAGAGTGCTTAGGTTCGAGTAATCTTAGTGAGAAATTGGCCTATTTACTGTAGCTTGACTGAGGTCATGGCATTGTGTTGAAAACTAGGAAATGGCTTAGTCTGGAGGATCACCAAAACTACCCCAACAAGAAGCACTTACTGCTTCCTGAACACGAGTGAGTGCTTAGGTTCGAGTAATCTTAGTGATGCATTGGCCTATTTAGCTTGGCTGATGTCAAGGCATTGCGTCGAAAACTAGGAACAAGCGTCGTTTGGAATCACCAGAACTACCCCAACAAGAAGCACTTACTGCTTTCAGAACACGTCTGTGCTGATGTTTGGGTAATCTTGCTGACAAATTAGCATACTGCGCACGGTTTAGGGCAGGACATTGAATTGAAGAAACAATTAATGAACGGAGATACGTTTAAAAAGACAGTTTGTTTTTTTTGCTTATCTCGGGAACAGTAAGAACGTCTCTATGTTCACATTTCAGGATGATGTTGTCTGTCTGACTGCCCCAACAAGTAGCACTTTCTATTGTCAAATACAAGCCAGTGCTCAAGTTGGGTCAATGAAACTGACTTGGACTTTAGTTTTGTGAACTTTGCTAACCTGTGAATGGACTATTTTCACCTTACCAAACAGCCTCCCTCTTCTTACGGTGCAGAAGTTGCGCAAATGCATTGACAACAACTTTAAATAGAGATTTGCAATTGAAGCTCAACTCCACCCCCATGAATACTTTGTATAATTTGGCCAACAGGAATGTATTGCAACGCCCGCCCCCTTGTAATGAATATGCTACATTGGTTGTCAATTCATGAGATGCTGATCAGCGGGAACAGCTGTCTGCTGAAAACGTCACAAGCGAAACCAACCGTAAAAGACGCAATTCGAAAAGAAAAGCAGTTACATTCCCATTTAAGGGAATCAATTGAACATATTTCAAATGTGTCAGCAAAATAAAATGAGCCAAATGCAGCATGGAATTACCAGAATGACCCCAACAAAAAGCACTTACTGCGTTCTGAACACAAGTGAGTGCTTCGGTTTGAGTAATCTTAGTGATACATTGGCCTCTTTACCTTGGGTTATGTTAGGGTATCGCGATGAAAACCAGGAACAAGCATAGTCTCGAGAGTCACCAGAACTACCCCAACAAGAAGCACTTACTGCTTCCAGAACACGAGTGAGTGCTTTGGTTCGAGTAATCTTAGTGATGGATTGGCCTATTTAGCTTGGCTGAAGTCAAGGCATTGTGTCGAAAACTAGGAACAAGCATAGTCTGGAGGATCACCAGAACTACCCCAACAAAAAGCACTTACTGCGTTCTGAACACAAGTGAGTGCTTCGGTTTGAGTAATCCTAGTGATACATTGGCCTCTTTACCTTGGGTTATGTTAGGGTATCGCGTTGAAAACCAGGAACAAGCATAGTCTCAAGACTCACCAGAACTACCCCAACAAGAAGCACTTACTGCTTCCTGAACACGAGTGAGTGCTTAAGTTCGAGTAATCTTAGTGATGGATTGGCCTATTTAGCTTGGCTGAAGTCAAGGCATTGTGTCGAAAACTAGGAACAAGCATAGTCTGGAGGATCACCAGAACTACCCCAACAAAAAGCACTTACTGCGTTCTGAACACAAGTGAGTGCTTAGGTTTGAGTAATCTTAGTAAACATTGGCCTATTTAGCTTGGCTGAAGTCAAGGCAGTGCGTCGAAAACTAGGAACACGCGTAGTCTGGAGGATCACCAGAACTACAGCAACAAGAAGCTTACTGCTTCCTGAACACGAGTGAGTGCTTAGGTTTGAGTAATCTTAGTAAACATTGGCCGATTTAGCTTGGCTGAAGTCACGGCAGTGCATCGAAAACTAGGAACAAGCGTATTCTGGAGGATCACCAGAACTACCCCAACAAGAAGCACTTACCGCTTCCAGAACACGAGTGAGTGCTTTGGTTCGAGTAATCTTAGTGATGAATTGGCCTATTTAGCTTGGCTGAGGTCAAGGCATTGCGTTGAAAACTAGGAACAAGCATAGTCTGGAGGATCACCAGAACTACCCCAACAAAAAGCACTTACTGCTTTCTAAACACGAGTGAGTGCTTAGGTTCGAGTAATCTTAGTGAGAAATTGGCCTATTTAGCTTGGCTGAGGTCATGGCATTGTGTTGAAAACTAGGAAAAGGCGTAGTCTGGAGGATCACCAAAACTACCCCAACAAGAAGCACTTACTGTTTTCAGACTACAGGTGAGTGCTTAGATTTGAGTAACCTTAGTGATGCATTGGCCTATTTAGCTTGGCTGATGTCAAGGCATTGCGTCGAAAACTAGGAACAAGCGTCGTTTGGAATCACCAGAACTACCCCAACAAGAAGCACTTACTGCTTTCAGAACACGTCTGTGCTGATGTTTGGGTAATCTTGCTGACAAATTAGCATACTGCGCACGGTTTAGGTCACGACATTGAATTGAAGAAACAATTAATGAACGGAGATACGTTTAAAAAGACAGTTTGTTTTTTTTGCTTATCTCGGGAACAGTAAGAACGTCTCTATGTTCACATTTCAGGATGATGTTGTCTGTCTGACTGCCCCAACAAGTAGCACTTTCTATTGTCAAATACAAGCCAGTGCTCAAGTTGGGTCAATGAAACTGACTTGGACTTTAGTTTTGTGAACTTTGCTAACCTGTGAATGGACTATTTTCACCTTACCAAACAGCCTCCCTCTTCTTACGGTGCAGAAGTTGCGCAAATGCATTGACAACAACTTTAAATAGAGATTTGCAATTGAAGCTCAACTCCACCCCCATGAATACTTTGTATAATTTGGCCAACAGGAATGTATTGCAACGCCCGCCCCCTTGTAATGAATATGCTACATTGGTTGTCAATTCATGAGATGCTGATCAGCGGGAACAGCTGTCTGCTGAAAACGTCACAAGCGAAACCAACCGTAAAAGACGCAATTCGAAAAGAAAAGCAGTTACATTCCCATTTAAGGGAATCAATTGAACATATTTCAAATGTGTCAGCAAAATAAAATGAGCCAAATGCAGCATGGAATCACCAGAATGACCCCAACAAAAAGCACTTACTGCGTTCTGAACACAAGTGAGTGCTTCGGTTTGAGAAATCTTAGTGATACTTAGTGATTGGCCTCTTTACCTTGGGTTATGTTAGGGTATCGCGTTGAAAACCAGGAACAAGCATAGTCTCGAGAGTCACCAGAACTACCCCAACAAGAAGCACTTACTGCTTCCAGAACACGAGTGATGAGTGCTTTGGTTCGAGTAATCTTAGTGATGGATTGGCCTATTTAGCTTGGCTGAAGTCAAGGCATTGTGTCGAAAACTAGGAACAAGCATAGTCTGGAGGATCACCAGAACTACCCCAACAAAAAGCACTTACTGCGTTCTGAACACAAGTGAGTGCTTAGGTTTGAGTAATCTTAGTAAACATTGGCCTATTTAGCTTGGCTGAGGTCAAGGCATTGCGTTGAAAACTAGGAACAAGCATAGTCTGGAGGATCACCAAAACTACCCCAACAAAAAGCACTTACTGCTTCCTGAACACGAGTGAGTGCTTAGGTTCGAGTAATCTTAGTGATGCATTGGCCTATTTAGCTTGGCTGATGTCAAGGCATTGCGTCGAAAACTAGGAACAAGCGTCGTTTGGAATCACCAGAACTACCCCAACAAGAAGCACTTACTGCTTTCAGAACACGTCTGTGCTGAAAGGAAAGAGAAAGAGGCCGCATTTAGAAGTGGAGATCGGGCACTGTACAAACATGCCCGAAACCAATTGACAAAGGAAATTAACATCGCAAAGAGAAGCTATGCAGAGAGGCTGAAAAACCAGTTCTCTGCTAACGACTCTGCATCTGTATGGAATGGCCTGAAAGCAATCACTAACTATAGAATGCCATCCCCCCAAACAGTGAACAATAAGGGTCTTGCTAATGAACTAAACATGTTTTTCTGCCGATTTGAAAAGGACACCCCCATTTCCCACACACACCCACCTCTACCAGAAACCACTCTACCTAGCCCCCCACCCTCTTTTTCTCCACTACAGATCCACGAACAGGACGTGAGACGGCTCTTCAAGCAGCAAAAGATCAAGAAAGCTCCGGGGCCCGACAAAGTGTCCCCCTCCTGCCTGAAAGTCTGCGCTGACCAGCTGGCTCCGGTCTTCACACAAATCTTCAACAGATCCCTGGAGCTGTGTGAGGTCCCATCCTGCTTCAAACAGTCTACCATCATCCCAGTTCCCAAGAAATCGGCAACATCGGAACTGAACGACTACAGGCCTGTCGCCCTGACGTCTGTGGTCATGAAGTCCTTTGAACGCCTTGTGCTGAATCACCTAAAGAACGTCACTGGTCCCCAGCTGGACCCTCTCCAGTTTGCCTACCGGGCAAACAGGTCTGTGGAAGACGCAGTCAACATAGGTCTGCACTACATCCTCGAGCACCTCGACAGCACAGGGACCTACGCAAGGATTCTGTTTGTGGATTTCAGCTCTGCGTTCAACACCATCATCCCGGAACTCCTCACCCCCAAACTACTCCACCTCGGTGTGTCCCCTACGATCTGCCAGTGGATCCTCAGCTTCCTGACGGGACGGACACAACAGGTGAGACTGGGAGCAACAACATCATCAATACGCACTACCAGCACTGGTGCCCCACAGGGATGTGTCCTCTCGCCTCTGCTCTTCTCTCTCTACACAAACGATTGCACCTCAACAGATCCAGCTGTCAAACTCATAAAGTTCGCAGACGACACCACGGTCATCGGTCTCATCAAAGACGGCGACGAGTCTGCGTACCGCCAACAAGTGGAGCAGCTGGAGCTTTGGTGCGGCCGACACAACCTCGGGCTGAACACGCTCAAAACTGTAGAGATGATCGTGGACTTCAGGAAACATTCTTCTCCTCAGTTGCCCCTCACACTATCCAACTGCCCTGTGTCAACCGTCGAGACCTTCAAGTTCCTGGGAATCACAGTCTCCCAGGACATGAAGTGGGAAGTCAACACCATCTCCATCCTGAAAAGGGCCCGGCAGCGGATGTACTTCCTGAGGCTGCTGAGGAAGCATGGCCTGCCACAGGAGGTGCTACGACAGTTCTACACTGCAGTCATCGAATCAATCCTGTGTTCTTCCATCACGGTTTGGTTTGGGGCCGCCACAAAAAAGGACAAAATCCGACTTCAACGGACAGTTAGGACGGCAGAAAAAATCGTTGGCACCGCCCTACCCACTCTTGAGGACTTGCACACTGCAAGAATCAAGACAAGGGCACGGAAAATCCTCCTGGATCCCCCGCACCCTGCCCACCACCTTTTCCAGCCACTCCCCTCAGGCAGACGCTACAGATCCATGCGCACCAAATCCAGTAGACACTTAAACAGCTTCTTCCCTCTAGCCATTAACTCCTTAAACAGTCACTGACGTAGTCACTCTTCTTGCACCACAAAATGGTACTTCAAAACTAGTGGTTACTCTAAAATGGTTCAATTATTTTGTTGTTTACGATGATACTAGTGCAGCGTGTTATACCGGAGACAAATTCCTTGTGTGTTCTACATACTTGGCCAATAAAGATGATTCTGATTCTGATTCTGATTCTGATGTTTGGGTAATCTTGCTGACAAATTAGCATACTGCGCACGGTTGAGGTCAGGACATTGAATTGAAGAAACAATTAATGAACGGAGATACGTTTAAAAAGACAGTTTGTTGTTTTAGCTTATCTCGGGAACAGTAAGAACGTCTATGTTCACATTTCAAGTTGATGTTGTCTGTCTGACTGCCCCAATAAGTAGCACTTTCTATTGTCAAATACAAGCCAGTGCTCAAGTTGGGTCAATGAAACTGACTTGGAGTTTAGTTTTGTGAACTTTGCTAACCTGTGAATGGACTATTTTCACCTTACCAAACAGCCTCCCTCTTCTTACGGTGCAGAAGTTGCGCAAATGCATTGACAACAACTTTAAATAGAAATTTGCAATTGAAGCTCAACTCCACCCCCATGAATACTTTGTCAATGGATAATTTGGCCAACAGGAATGTATTGCAACGCCCGCCCCCTTTTAATGAATATGCTACATTGGTTGTCAATTCATGAGATGCTGATCAGCGGGAACAGCTGTCTGCTGAAAACGTCACAAGCGAAACCAACCGTTAAAGACGCAATTTGAAAAGAAAAACATTAACCTTCCCATTTGAGGTAATCAATTGAACATATTTCAAATGTGTCAGCAAAATAAAACGAGCCAAATGCAGCATGGAATCACCAGAACGACCCCAACAAAAAGCACTTACTGCGTTCTGAACACAAGTGAGTGCTTCGGTTTGAGTAATCTTAGTGATACATTCTCCTCTTTACCTTGGGTTATGTTAGGGTATCGCGTTGAAAACCAGGAACAAGCATAGTCTCGAGAGTCACCAAAACTACCCCAACAAGAAGCACTTACTGCTTCCAGAACACGAGTGAGTGCTTAAGTTCGAGAAATCTTAGTGATGCATTGGCCTATTTAGCTTGGCTGAAGTCAAGGTATTGTGTCGAAAACTAGGAACAAGCATAGTCTGGAGGATCACCAGAACTACCCCAACAAGAAGCACTTACTGCTTCCAGAACACGAGTGAGTGCTTTGGTTTGAGTAATCTTAGTGATGGATTGGCCTATTTAGCTTGGCTGAGGTCAAGGCATTGCGTTGAAAACTAGGAACTAGCATAGTCTGGAGGATCACCAGAACTACCCCAACAAAAATCACTTACTGCTTTCTAAACACGAGTAAGTGCTTAGGTTCGAGTAATCTTAGTGAGAAATTGGCCTATTTAGCTTGCCTGAGGTCATGGCATTGTGTTGAAAACTAGGAAAAGGCGTAGTCTGGAGGATCACCAAAACTACCCCAACAAGAAGCACTTACTGCTTCCAGAACAGGAGTGAGTGCTTTGGTTTGAGTAATCTTAGTGATGGATTGGCCTATTTAGCTTGGCTGAAGTCAAGGCATTGTGTCAAAAACTAGGAACAAGCATAGTCTGGAGGATCACCAGAACTACCCCAACAAGAAGCACTTACTGCTTCCAGAACACGAGTGAGTGCTTAGGTTCGAGTAATCTTAGTGATGGATTGGCCTATTTAGCTTGGCTGAGGTCATGGCATTGCCTTGAAAACTAGGAACATGCGTAGTCTGGAGGATCACCAAAACTACCCCAACAAGAAGCACTTACTGTTTTCAGACTACAGGTGAGTGCTTAGATTTGAGTAATCTTAGTGATGCATTGGCCTATTTAGCTTGGCTGATGTCAAGGCATTGCGTCGAAAACTAGGAACAAGCGTCGTTTGGAATCACCAGAACTACCCCAACAAGAAGCACTTACTGCTTTCAGATTACGTCTGTGCTGATGTTTGGATAATCTTGCTGACAAATTAGCATACTGCGCACGGTTGAGGTCAGGACATTGAATTGAAGAAAAAATTGATGAACGGAGATACGTTTAAAAAGACAGTTTGTTGTTTTAGCTTATGTAGGGAACAGCAAGAACGTCTCTGTTCACATTTCAGGTTGATGTTGTCTGTCTGACTGCCCCAACAAGTAGCACTTTCTACTGTTAAATACAAGCCAGTGCTCAAGTTGGGTCAATGAAACTGACTTGGAGTTTAGTTTTGTGAACTTTGCTAACCTGTGAATGGACTATTTTCACCTTACCAAACAGCCTCCCTCTTCTTACGGTGCAGAAGTTGCGCAAATGCATTGACAACAACTTTAAATAGAGATTTGCAATTGTAGCTCAACTCCACCCCCATGAATACTTTGTCAATGGGTAATTTGGCCAACAGGAATGTATTGCAACCCCCGCCCCATTGTAATGAATAGGCTACATTGGTTGTCCATTCATGAGATGCTGATCAGCGGGAACAGCTGTCTGTTGAAAACGTCACAAGCGAAACCAACCGTTAAAGACGCAATTTGAAAAGAAAAAAAATTACCTTCCCATTTGATTTAATCAATTGAACATATTTCAAATGTGTCAGCAAAATAAAACGAGCCAAATGCAGCATGGAATCACCAGACCGACCCCAACAAAAAGCACTTACTGCGTTCTGATCACAAGTGAGTGCTTCGGTTTGAGTAATCTTAGTGATACATTGGCCTCTAGCTTGGGTTATGTTAGGGCATCGCGTTGAAAACCAGGAACAAGCATTGTCTTGAGAGTCACCAGAACTATCCAAACAAGAAGCACGTACTGTTTTCTGAACACGAGTGAGTGCATAGGTTCGAGTAATCTTGGTAATGCATTGGCCTATTTAGCTTGGCTGAGGTCATGGCATTGCCTTGAAAACTAGGAACATGCGTAGACTGGAGGATCACCAGAACTACCCCAACAAAAAGCACTTACTGCTTTCTAAACACGAGTGAGTGCTTAGGTTCGAGTAATCTTAGTGATACATTGGCCTATTTTGGTCTGCTGAGGTCAAGGCATTGCGTTGAAAACTAGGAACAAACAGTCTCAAGACTCACCAGAACTACCCCAACAAGAAGCACTTACTGCTTTCTAAACACGAGTGAGTGCTTAGGTTCGAGTAATCTTAGTGAGAAATTGGCCTATTTAGCTTGACTGAGGTCATGGCATTGTGTTGAAAACTAGGAAATGGCTTAGTCTGGAGGATCACCAAAACTACCCCAACAAGAAGCACTTACTGCTTCCTGAACACGAGTGAGTGCTTAGGTTCGAGTAATCTTAGTGATGCATTGGCCTATTTAGCTTGGCTGATGTCAAGGCATTGCGTCGAAAACTAGGAACAAGCGTCGTTTGGAATCACCAGAACTACCCCAACAAGAAGCACTTACTGCTTTCAGAACACGTCTGTGCTGATGTTTGGGTAATCTTGCTGACAAATTAGCATACTGCGCACGGTTTAGGGCAGGACATTGAATTGAAGAAACAATTAATGAACGGAGATACGTTTAAAAAGACAGTTTGTTTTTTTTGCTTATCTCGGGAACAGTAAGAACGTCTCTATGTTCACATTTCAGGATGATGTTGTCTGTCTGACTGCCCCAACAAGTAGCACTTTCTATTGTCAAATACAAGCCAGTGCTCAAGTTGGGTCAATGAAACTGACTTGGACTTTAGTTTTGTGAACTTTGCTAACCTGTGAATGGACTATTTTCACCTTACCAAACAGCCTCCCTCTTCTTACGGTGCAGAAGTTGCGCAAATGCATTGACAACAACTTTAAATAGAGATTTGCAATTGAAGCTCAACTCCACCCCCATGAATACTTTGTATAATTTGGCCAACAGGAATGTATTGCAACGCCCGCCCCCTTGTAATGAATATGCTACATTGGTTGTCAATTCATGAGATGCTGATCAGCGGGAACAGCTGTCTGCTGAAAACGTCACAAGCGAAACCAACCGTAAAAGACGCAATTCGAAAAGAAAAGCAGTTACATTCCCATTTAAGGGAATCAATTGAACATATTTCAAATGTGTCAGCAAAATAAAATGAGCCAAATGCAGCATGGAATTACCAGAATGACCCCAACAAAAAGCACTTACTGCGTTCTGAACACAAGTGAGTGCTTCGGTTTGAGTAATCTTAGTGATACATTGGCCTCTTTACCTTGGGTTATGTTAGGGTATCGCGATGAAAACCAGGAACAAGCATAGTCTCGAGAGTCACCAGAACTACCCCAACAAGAAGCACTTACTGCTTCCAGAACACGAGTGAGTGCTTTGGTTCGAGTAATCTTAGTGATGGATTGGCCTATTTAGCTTGGCTGAAGTCAAGGCATTGTGTCGAAAACTAGGAACAAGCATAGTCTGGAGGATCACCAGAACTACCCCAACAAAAAGCACTTACTGCGTTCTGAACACAAGTGAGTGCTTCGGTTTGAGTAATCCTAGTGATACATTGGCCTCTTTACCTTGGGTTATGTTAGGGTATCGCGTTGAAAACCAGGAACAAGCATAGTCTCAAGACTCACCAGAACTACCCCAACAAGAAGCACTTACTGCTTCCTGAACACGAGTGAGTGCTTAAGTTCGAGTAATCTTAGTGATGGATTGGCCTATTTAGCTTGGCTGAAGTCAAGGCATTGTGTCGAAAACTAGGAACAAGCATAGTCTGGAGGATCACCAGAACTACCCCAACAAAAAGCACTTACTGCGTTCTGAACACAAGTGAGTGCTTAGGTTTGAGTAATCTTAGTAAACATTGGCCTATTTAGCTTGGCTGAAGTCAAGGCAGTGCGTCGAAAACTAGGAACACGCGTAGTCTGGAGGATCACCAGAACTACAGCAACAAGAAGCTTACTGCTTCCTGAACACGAGTGAGTGCTTAGGTTTGAGTAATCTTAGTAAACATTGGCCGATTTAGCTTGGCTGAAGTCACGGCAGTGCATCGAAAACTAGGAACAAGCGTATTCTGGAGGATCACCAGAACTACCCCAACAAGAAGCACTTACCGCTTCCAGAACACGAGTGAGTGCTTTGGTTCGAGTAATCTTAGTGATGAATTGGCCTATTTAGCTTGGCTGAGGTCAAGGCATTGCGTTGAAAACTAGGAACAAGCATAGTCTGGAGGATCACCAGAACTACCCCAACAAAAAGCACTTACTGCTTTCTAAACACGAGTGAGTGCTTAGGTTCGAGTAATCTTAGTGAGAAATTGGCCTATTTAGCTTGGCTGAGGTCATGGCATTGTGTTGAAAACTAGGAAAAGGCGTAGTCTGGAGGATCACCAAAACTACCCCAACAAGAAGCACTTACTGTTTTCAGACTACAGGTGAGTGCTTAGATTTGAGTAACCTTAGTGATGCATTGGCCTATTTAGCTTGGCTGATGTCAAGGCATTGCGTCGAAAACTAGGAACAAGCGTCGTTTGGAATCACCAGAACTACCCCAACAAGAAGCACTTACTGCTTTCAGAACACGTCTGTGCTGATGTTTGGGTAATCTTGCTGACAAATTAGCATACTGCGCACGGTTTAGGTCACGACATTGAATTGAAGAAACAATTAATGAACGGAGATACGTTTAAAAAGACTGTTTTTTTTGCTTATCTCGGGAACAGTAAGAACGTCTCTATGTTCACATTTCAGGATGATGTTGTCTGTCTGAGTGCCCCAACAAGTAGCACTTTCTATTGTCAAATACAAGCCAGTGCTCAAGTTGGGTCAATGAAACTGACTTGGACTTTAGTTTTGTGAACTTTGCTAACCTGTGAATGGACTATTTTCACCTTACCAAACAGCCTCCCTCTTCTTACGGTGCAGAAGTTGCGCAAATGCATTGACAACAACTTTAAATAGAGATTTGCAATTGAAGCTCAACTCCACCCCCATGAATACTTTGTATAATTTGGCCAACAGGAATGTATTGCAACGCCCGCCCCCTTGTAATGAATATGCTACATTGGTTGTCAATTCATGAGATGCTGATCAGCGGGAACAGCTGTCTGCTGAAAACGTCACAAGCGAAACCAACCGTAAAAGACGCAATTCGAAAAGAAAAGCAGTTACATTCCCATTTAAGGGAATCAATTGAACATATTTCAAATGTGTCAGCAAAATAAAATGAGCCAAATGCAGCATGGAATCACCAGAATGACCCCAACAAAAAGCACTTACTGCGTTCTGAACACAAGTGAGTGCTTCGGTTTGAGAAATCTTAGTGATACTTAGTGATTGGCCTCTTTACCTTGGGTTATGTTAGGGTATCGCGTTGAAAACCAGGAACAAGCATAGTCTCGAGAGTCACCAGAACTACCCCAACAAGAAGCACTTACTGCTTCCAGAACACGAGTGATGAGTGCTTTGGTTCGAGTAATCTTAGTGATGGATTGGCCTATTTAGCTTGGCTGAAGTCAAGGCATTGTGTCGAAAACTAGGAACAAGCATAGTCTGGAGGATCACCAGAACTACCCCAACAAAAAGCACTTACTGCGTTCTGAACACAAGTGAGTGCTTAGGTTTGAGTAATCTTAGTAAACATTGGCCTATTTAGCTTGGCTGAGGTCAAGGCATTGCGTTGAAAACTAGGAACAAGCATAGTCTGGAGGATCACCAGAACTACCCCAACAAGAAGCACTTACCGCTTCCAGAACACGAGTGAGTGCTTTGGTTCGAGTAATCTTAGTGATGAATTGGCCTATTTAGCTTGGCTGAGGTCAAGGCATTGCGTTGAAAACTAGGAACAAGCATAGTCTGGAGGATCACCAGAACTACCCCAACAAAAAGCACTTACTGCTTTCTAAACACGAGTGAGTGCTTAGGTTCGAGTAATCTTAGTGAGAAATTGGCCTATTTAGCTTGGCTGAGGTCATGGCATTGTGTTGAAAACTAGGAAAAGGCGTAGTCTGGAGGATCACCAAAACTACCCCAACAAGAAGCACTTACTGTTTTCAGACTACAGGTGAGTGCTTAGATTTGAGTAATCTTAGTGATGCATTGGCCTATTTAGCTTGGCTGGCATTGCGTCGAAAACTAGGAACAAGCGTCGTTTGGAATCACCAGAACTACCCCAACAAGAAGCACTTACTGCTTTCAGAACACGTCTGTGCTGATATTTGGGTAATCTTGCTGACAAATTAGCATACTGCGCACGGTTTAGGTCACGACATTGAATTGAAGAAACAATTAATGAACGGAGATACGTTTAAAAAGACTGTTTGTTTTTTTTGCTTATCTCGGGAACAGTAAGAACGTCTCTATGTTCACATTTCAGGATGATGTTGTCTGTCTGAGTGCCCCAACAAGTAGCACTTTCTATTGTCAAATACAAGCCAGTGCTCAAGTTGGGTCAATGAAACTGACTTGGACTTTAGTTTTGTGAACTTTGCTAACCTGTGAATGGACTATTTTCACCTTACCAAACAGCCTCCCTCTTCTTACGGTGCAGAAGTTGCGCAAATGCATTGACAACAACTTTAAATAGAGATTTGCAATTGAAGCTCAACTCCACCCCCATGAATACTTTGTATAATTTGGCCAACAGGAATGTATTGCAACGCCCGCCCCCTTGTAATGAATATGCTACATTGGTTGTCAATTCATGAGATGCTGATCAGCGGGAACAGCTGTCTGCTGAAAACGTCACAAGCGAAACCAACCGTAAAAGACGCAATTCGAAAAGAAAAGCAGTTACATTCCCATTTAAGGGAATCAATTGAACATATTTCAAATGTGTCAGCAAAATAAAATGAGCCAAATGCAGCATGGAATCACCAGAATGACCCCAACAAAAAGCACTTACTGCGTTCTGAACACAAGTGAGTGCTTCGGTTTGAGAAATCTTAGTGATACTTAGTGATTGGCCTCTTTACCTTGGGTTATGTTAGGGTATCGCGTTGAAAACCAGGAACAAGCATAGTCTCGAGAGTCACCAGAACTACCCCAACAAGAAGCACTTACTGCTTCCAGAACACGAGTGATGAGTGCTTTGGTTCGAGTAATCTTAGTGATGGATTGGCCTATTTAGCTTGGCTGAAGTCAAGGCATTGTGTCGAAAACTAGGAACAAGCATAGTCTGGAGGATCACCAGAACTACCCCAACAAAAAGCACTTACTGCGTTCTGAACACAAGTGAGTGCTTAGGTTTGAGTAATCTTAGTAAACATTGGCCTATTTAGCTTGGCTGAGGTCAAGGCATTGCGTTGAAAACTAGGAACAAGCATAGTCTGGAGGATCACCAAAACTACCCCAACAAAAAGCACTTACTGCTTCCTGAACACGAGTGAGTGCTTAGGTTCGAGTAATCTTAGTGATGCATTGGCCTATTTAGCTTGGCTGATGTCAAGGCATTGCGTCGAAAACTAGGAACAAGCGTCGTTTGGAATCACCAGAACTACCCCAACAAGAAGCACTTACTGCTTTCAGAACACGTCTGTGCTGATGTTTGGGTAATCTTGCTGACAAATTAGCATACTGCGCACGGTTGAGGTCAGGACATTGAATTGAAGAAACAATTAATGAACGGAGATACGTTTAAAAAGACAGTTTGTTGTTTTAGCTTATCTCGGGAACAGTAAGAACGTCTATGTTCACATTTCAAGTTGATGTTGTCTGTCTGACTGCCCCAATAAGTAGCACTTTCTATTGTCAAATACAAGCCAGTGCTCAAGTTGGGTCAATGAAACTGACTTGGAGTTTAGTTTTGTGAACTTTGCTAACCTGTGAATGGACTATTTTCACCTTACCAAACAGCCTCCCTCTTCTTACGGTGCAGAAGTTGCGCAAATGCATTGACAACAACTTTAAATAGAGATTTGCAATTGAAGCTTAACTCCACCCCCATGAATACTTTGTCAATGGATAATTTGGCCAACAGGAATGTATTGCAACGCCCGCCCCCTTTTAATGAATATGCTACATTGGTTGTCAATTCATGAGATGCTGATCAGCGGGAACAGCTGTCTGCTGAAAACGTCACAAGCGAAACCAACCGTTAAAGACGCAATTTGAAAAGAAAAACATTTACCTTCCCATTTGAGGTAATCAATTGAACATATTTCAAATGTGTCAGCAAAATAAAACGAGCCAAATGCAGCATGGAATCACCAGAACGACCCCAACAAAAAGCACTTACTGCGTTCTGAACACAAGTGAGTGCTTCGGTTTGAGTAATCTTAGTGATACATTCTCCTCTTTACCTTGGGTTATGTTAGGGTATCGCGTTGAAAACCAGGAACAAGCATAGTCTCGAGAGTCACCAAAACTACCCCAACAAGAAGCACTTACTGCTTCCAGAACACGAGTGAGTGCTTTGGTTCGAGTAATCTTAGTGATGGATTGGCCTATTTAGCTTGGCTGAAGTCAAGGCATTGTGTCGAAAACTAGGAACAAGCATAGTCTGGAGGATCACCAGAACTACCCCAACAAAAAGCACTTACTGCGTTCTGAACACAAGTGAGTGCTTCGGTTTGAGTAATCTTAGTGATACATTGGCCTCTTTACCTTGTGTTATGTTAGGGTATCGCGTTGAAAACCAGGAACAAGCATAGTCTCAAGACTCACCAGAACTACCCCAACAAGAAGCACTTACTGCTTCCTGAACACGAGTGAGTGCTTAAGTTCGAGTAATCTTAGTGATGGATTGGCCTATTTAGCTTGGCTGAAGTCAAGGTATTGTGTCGAAAACTAGGAACAAGCATAGTCTGGAGGATCACCAGAACTACCCCAACAAGAAGCACTTACTGCTTCCAGAACACGAGTGAGTGCTTTGGTTTGAGTAATCTTAGTGATGGATTGGCCTATTTAGCTTGGCTGAGGTCAAGGCATTGCGTTGAAAACTAGGAACTAGCATAGTCTGGAGGATCACCAGAACTACCCCAACAAAAATCACTTACTGCTTTCTAAACACGAGTAAGTGCTTAGGTTCGAGTAATCTTAGTGAGAAATTGGCCTATTTAGCTTGCCTGAGGTCATGGCATTGTGTTGAAAACTAGGAAAAGGCGTAGTCTGGAGGATCACCAAAACTACCCCAACAAGAAGCACTTACTGCTTCCAGAACAGGAGTGAGTGCTTTGGTTTGAGTAATCTTAGTGATGGATTGGCCTATTTAGCTTGGCTGAAGTCAAGGCATTGTGTCAAAAACTAGGAACAAGCATAGTCTGGAGGATCACCAGAACTACCCCAACAAGAAGCACTTACTGCTTCCAGAACACGAGTGAGTGCTTAGGTTCGAGTAATCTTAGTGATGGATTGGCCTATTTAGCTTGGCTGAGGTCATGGCATTGCCTTGAAAACTAGGAACATGCGTAGTCTGGAGGATCACCAAAACTACCCCAACAAGAAGCACTTACTGTTTTCAGACTACAGGTGAGTGTTTAGATTTGAGTAATCTTAGTGATGCATTGGCCTATTTAGCTTGGCTGATGTCAAGGCATTGCGTCGAAAACTAGGAACAAGCGTCGTTTGGAATCACCAGAACTACCCCAACAAGAAGCACTTACTGCTTTCAGATTACGTCTGTGCTGATGTTTGGATAATCTTGCTGACAAATTAGCATACTTCGCACGGTTGAGGTCAGGACATTGAATTGAAGAAAAAATTGATGAACGGAGATACGTTTAAAAAGACAGTTTGTTGTTTTAGCTTATGTAGGGAACAGCAAGAACGTCTCTGTTCACATTTCAGGTTGATGTTGTCTGTCTGACTGCCCCAACAAGTAGCACTTTCTACTGTTAAATACAAGCCAGTGCTCAAGTTGGGTCAATGAAACTGACTTGGACTAGAGTTTTGTGAACTTTGCTAACCTGTGAATGGATTATTTTCACCTTACCAAACGGTCTCGCTCTTCTTAGGGTGAAAAAGTTGCGCAAATGCATTGACAACAACTTTAAATAGAGATTTGCAATTGTAGCTCAACTCCACCCCCATGAATACTTTGTCAATGGGTAATTTGGCCAACAGGAATGTATTGCAACCCCCGCCCCATTGTAATGAATAGGCTACATTGGTTGTCAATTCATGAGATGCTGATCAGCGGGAACAGCTGTCTGTTGAAAACGTCACAAGCGAAACCAACCGTTAAAGACGCAATTTGAAAAGAAAAAAAATTACCTTCCCATTTGATTTAATCAATTGAACATATTTCAAATGTGTCAGCAAAATAAAACGAGCCAAATGCAGCATGGAATCACAAGAACGACCCCAACAAAAAGCACTTACTGCGTTCTGATCACAAGTGAGTGCTTTGGTTTGAGTAATCTTAGTGATACATTGGCCTCTAGCTTGGGTTATGTTAGGGCATCGCGTTGAAAACCAGGAACAAGCATTGTCTTGAGAGTCACCAGAACTATCCAAACAAGAAGCACGTACTGTTTTCTGAACACGAGTGAGTGCATAGGTTCGAGTAATCTTGGTAATGCATTGGCCTATTTAGCTTGGCTGAGGTCATGGCATTGCCTTGAAAACTAGGAACATGCGTAGACTGGAGGATCACCAGAACTACCCCAACAAAAAGCACTTACTGCTTTCTAAACACGAGTGAGTGCTTAGGTTCGAGTAATCTTAGTGATACATTGGCCTATTTTGGTCTGCTGAGGTCAAGGCATTGCGTTGAAAACTAGGAACAAACAGTCTCAAGACTCACCAGAACTACCCCAACAAGAAGCACTTACTGCTTCCTGAACACGAGTGAGTGTTTAAGTTCGAGAAATCTTAGTAATGCATTGGCCTATTTAGCTTGGCTGAAGTCAAGGCATTGTGTCGAAAACTAGGAACAAGCATAGTCTGGAGGATCACCAGAACTACCCCAACAAAAAGCACTTACTGCGTTCTGACCACAAGTGAGTGCTTCGGTTTGAGTAATCTTAGTGATACATTGGCCTCCTTAGCTCGGGTTATGTTAGGGCATCGCGTTGAAAACCAGGAACAAGCATTGTCTTGAGGGTCACATGAACTACCCCAACAAGAAGCACTTACTGCTTTCTAAACACGAGTGAGTGCTTAGGTTCGAGTAATCTTAGTGAGAAATTGGCCTATTTAGCTTGGCTGAGGTCATGGCATTGTGTTGAAAACTAGGAAATGGCTTAGTCTGGAGGATCACCAAAACTACCCCAACAAGAAGCACTTACTGCTTCCTGAACACGAGTGAGTGCTTAGGTTCGAGTAATCTTAGTGATGCATTGGCCTATTTAGCTTGGCTGATGTCAAGGCATTGCGTCGAAAACTAGGAACAAGCGTCGTTTGGAATCACAAGAACTACCCCAACAAGAAGCACTTACTGCTTTCAGAACACGTCTGTGCTGATGTTTGGGTAATCTTGCTGACAAATTAGCATACTGCGCACGGTTTAGGTCAGGACATTGAATTGAAGAAACAATTAATGAACGGAGATACGTTTAAAAAGACAGTTTGTTTTTTTTGCTTATCTCGGGAACAGTAAGAACGTCTCTATGTTCACATTTCAGGATGATGTTGTCTGTCTGACTGCCCCAACAAGTAGCACTTTCTATTGTCAAATACAAGCCAGTGCTCAAGTTGGGTCAATGAAACTGACTTGGACTTTAGTTTTGTGAACTTTGCTAACCTGTGAATGGACTATTTTCACCTTACCAAACAGCCTCCCTCTTCTTACGGTGCAGAAGTTGCGCAAATGCATTGACAACAACTTTAAATAGAGATTTGCAATTGAAGCTCAACTCCACCCCCATGAATACTTTGTATAATTTGGCCAACAGGAATGTATTGCAACGCCCGCCCCCTTGTAATGAATATGCTACATTGGTTGTCAATTCATGAGATGCTGATCAGCGGGAACAGCTGTCTGCTGAAAACGTCACAAGCGAAACCAACCGTAAAAGACGCAATTCGAAAAGAAAAGCAGTTACATTCCCATTTAAGGGAATCAATTGAACATATTTCAAATGTGTCAGCAAAATAAAATGAGCCAAATGCAGCATGGAATCACCAGAATGACCCCAACAAAAAGCACTTACTGCGTTCTGAACACAAGTGAGTGCTTCGGTTTGAGTAATCTTAGTGATACATTGGCCTCTTTACCTTGGGTTATGTTAGGGTATCGCGATGAAAACCAGGAACAAGCATAGTCTCGAGAGTCACCAGAACTACCCCAACAAGAAGCACTTACTGCTTCCAGAACACGAGTGAGTGCTTTGGTTCGAGTAATCTTAGTGATGGATTGGCCTATTTAGCTTGGCTGAAGTCAAGGCATTGTGTCGAAAACTAGGAACAAGCATAGTCTGGAGGATCACCAGAACTACCCCAACAAAAAGCACTTACTGCGTTCTGAACACAAGTGAGTGCTTCGGTTTGAGTAATCCTAGTGATACATTGGCCTCTTTACCTTGGGTTATGTTAGGGTATCGCGTTGAAAACCAGGAACAAGCATAGTCTCAAGACTCACCAGAACTACCCCAACAAGAAGCACTTACTGCTTCCTGAACACGAGTGAGTGCTTAAGTTCGAGTAATCTTAGTGATGGATTGGCCTATTTAGCTTGGCTGAAGTCAAGGCATTGTGTCGAAAACTAGGAACAAGCATAGTCTGGAGGATCACCAGAACTACCCCAACAAAAAGCACTTACTGCGTTCTGAACACAAGTGAGTGCTTAGGTTTGAGTAATCTTAGTAAACATTGGCCTATTTAGCTTGGCTGAAGTCAAGGCAGTGCGTCGAAAACTAGGAACACGCGTAGTCTGGAGGATCACCAGAACTACAGCAACAAGAAGCTTACTGCTTCCTGAACACGAGTGAGTGCTTAGGTTTGAGTAATCTTAGTAAACATTGGCCGATTTAGCTTGGCTGAAGTCACGGCAGTGCATCGAAAACTAGGAACAAGCGTATTCTGGAGGATCACCAGAACTACCCCAACAAGAAGCACTTACCGCTTCCAGAACACGAGTGAGTGCTTTGGTTCGAGTAATCTTAGTGATGAATTGGCCTATTTAGCTTGGCTGAGGTCAAGGCATTGCGTTGAAAACTAGGAACAAGCATAGTCTGGAGGATCACCAGAACTACCCCAACAAAAAGCACTTACTGCTTTCTAAACACGAGTGAGTGCTTAGGTTCGAGTAATCTTAGTGAGAAATTGGCCTATTTAGCTTGGCTGAGGTCATGGCATTGTGTTGAAAACTAGGAAAAGGCGTAGTCTGGAGGATCACCAAAACTACCCCAACAAGAAGCACTTACTGTTTTCAGACTACAGGTGAGTGCTTAGATTTGAGTAATCTTAGTGATGCATTGGCCTATTTAGCTTGGCTGATGTCAAGGCATTGCGTCGAAAACTAGGAACAAGCGTCGTTTGGAATCACCAGAACTACCCCAACAAGAAGCACTTACTGCTTTCAGAACACGTCTGTGCTGATGTTTGGGTAATCTTGCTGACAAATTAGCATACTGCGCACGGTTGAGGTCAGGACATTGAATTGAAGAAACAATTAATGAACGGAGATACGTTTAAAAAGACAGTTTGTTGTTTTAGCTTATCTCGGGAACAGTAAGAACGTCTATGTTCACATTTCAAGTTGATGTTGTCTGTCTGACTGCCCCAATAAGTAGCACTTTCTATTGTCAAATACAAGCCAGTGCTCAAGTTGGGTCAATGAAACTGACTTGGAGTTTAGTTTTGTGAACTTTGCTAACCTGTGAATGGACTATTTTCACCTTACCAAACAGCCTCCCTCTTCTTACGGTGCAGAAGTTGCGCAAATGCATTGACAACAACTTTAAATAGAGATTTGCAATTGAAGCTCAACTCCACCCCCATGAATACTTTGTATAATTTGGCCAACAGGAATGTATTGCAATGCCCGCCCCCTTGTAATGAATATGCTACATTGGTTGTCAATTCATGAGATGCTGATCAGCGGGAACAGCTGTCTGCTGAAAACGTCACAAGCGAAACCAACCGTAAAAGACGCAATTCGAAAAGAAAAGCAGTTACATTCCCATTTAAGGGAATCAATTGAACATATTTCAAATGTGTCAGCAAAATAAAATGAGCCAAATGCAGCATGGAATCACCAGAATGACCCCAACAAAAAGCACTTACTGCGTTCTGAACACAAGTGAGTGCTTCGGTTTGAGAAATCTTAGTGATACTTAGTGATTGGCCTCTTTACCTTGGGTTATGTTAGGGTATCGCGTTGAAAACCAGGAACAAGCATAGTCTCGAGAGTCACCAGAACTACCCCAACAAGAAGCACTTACTGCTTCCAGAACACGAGTGATGAGTGCTTTG
The DNA here is from genome assembly GCF_025434085.1 of Hippocampus zosterae. Taxonomy (NCBI): domain Eukaryota; kingdom Metazoa; phylum Chordata; class Actinopteri; order Syngnathiformes; family Syngnathidae; genus Hippocampus; species Hippocampus zosterae. The sequence goes on along the minus strand of NC_067457.1, from coordinate 11,791,056 downwards.
GTTCGAGTAATCTTAGTGATGGATTGGCCTATTTAGCTTGGCTGAAGTCAAGGCATTGTGTCGAAAACTAGGAACAAGCATAGTCTGGAGGATCACCAAAACTACCCCAACAAAAAGCACTTACTGCGTTCTGAACACAAGTGAGTGCTTCGGTTTGAGAAATCTTAGTGATACTTAGTGATTGGCCTCTTTACCTTGGGTTATGTTAGGGTATCGCGTTGAAAACCAGGAACAAGCATAGTCTCGAGAGTCACCAGAACTACCCCAACAAGAAGCACTTACTGCTTCCAGAACACGAGTGATGAGTGCTTTGGTTCGAGTAATCTTAGTGATGGATTGGCCTATTTAGCGTGGCTGAAGTCAAGGCAGTGCGTCGAAAACTAGGAACACGCGTAGTCTGGAGGATCACCAGAACTACAGCAACAAGAAGCTTACTGCTTCCTGAACACGAGTGAGTGCTTAGGTTTGAGTAATCTTAGTAAACATTGGCCGATTTAGCTTGGCTGAAGTCACGGCAGTGCATCGAAAACTAGGAACAAGCGTATTCTGGAGGATCACCAGAACTACCCCAACAAGAAGCACTTACCGCTTCCAGAACACGAGTGAGTGCTTTGGTTCGAGTAATCTTAGTGATGAATTGGCCTATTTAGCTTGGCTGAGGTCAAGGCATTGCGTTGAAAACTAGGAACAAGCATAGTCTGGAGGATCACCAGAACTACCCCAACAAAAAGCACTTACTGCTTTCTAAACACGAGTGAGTGCTTAGGTTCGAGTAATCTTAGTGAGAAATTGGCCTATTTAGCTTGCCTGAGGTCATGGCATTGTGTTGAAAACTAGGAAAAGGCGTAGTCTGGAGGATCACCAAAACTACCCCAACAAGAAGCACTTACTGTTTTCAGACTACAGGTGAGTGCTTAGGTTCGAGTAATCTTAGTGATGCATTGGCCTATTTAGCTTGGCTGATGTCAAGGCATTGCGTCGAAAACTAGGAACAAGCGTCGTTTGGAATCACCAGAACTACCCCAACAAGAAGCACTTACTGCTTTCAGAACACGTCTGTGCTGATGTTTGGGTAATCTTGCTGACAAATTAGCATACTGCGCACGGTTGAGGTCAGGACATTGAATTGAAGAAACAATTAATGAACGGAGATACGTTTAAAAAGACAGTTTGTTGTTTTAGCTTATCTCGGGAACAGTAAGAACGTCTATGTTCACATTTCAAGTTGATGTTGTCTGTCTGACTGCCCCAATAAGTAGCACTTTCTATTGTCAAATACAAGCCAGTGCTCAAGTTGGGTCAATGAAACTGACTTGGAGTTTAGTTTTGTGAACTTTGCTAACCTGTGAATGGACTATTTTCACCTTACCAAACAGCCTCCCTCTTCTTACGGTGCAGAAGTTGCGCAAATGCATTGACAACAACTTTAAATAGAGATTTGCAATTGTAGCTCAACTCCACCCCCATGAATACTTTGTCAATGGGTAATTTGGCCAACAGGAATGTATTGCAACCCCCGCCCCATTCTAATGAATAGGCTACATTGGTTGTCAATTCATGAGATGCTGATCAGCGGGAACAGCTGTCTGTTGAAAACGTCACAAGCGAAACCAACCGTAAAAGACGCAATTCGAAAAGAAAAGCAGTTACATTCCCATTTAAGGGAATCAATTGAACATATTTCAAATGTGTCAGCAAAATAAAACGAGCCAAATGCAGCATGGAATCACCAGAACGACCCCAACAAAAAGCACTTACTGCGTTCTGATCACAAGTGAGTGCTTCGGTTTGAGTAATCTTAGTGATACATTGGCCTCTAGCTTGGGTTATGTTAGGGCATCGCGTTGGAAACCAGGAACAAGCATTGTCTTGAGAGTCACCAGAACTATCCAAACAAGAAGCACTTACTGTTTTCTGAACACGAGTGAGTGCATAGGTTCGAGTAATCTTGGTAATGCATTGGCCTATTTAGCTTGGCTGAGGTCATGGCATTGCCTTGAAAACTAGGAACATGCGTAGACTGGAGGATCACCAGAACTACCCCAACAAAAAGCACTTACTGCTTTCTAAACACGAGTGAGTGCTTAGGTTCGAGTAATCTTAGTGATACATTGGCCTATTTTGGTCTGCTGAGGTCAAGGCATTGCGTTGAAAACTAGGAACAAACAGTCTCAAGACTCACCAGAACTACCCCAACAAGAAGCACTTACTGCTTCCTGAACACGAGTGAGTGTTTTAAGTTCGAGAAATCTTAGTAATGCATTGGCCTATTTAGCTTGGCTGAAGTCAAGGCATTGTGTCGAAAACTAGGAACAAGCATAGTCTGGAGGATCACCAGAACTACCCCAACAAAAAGCACTTACTGCGTTCTGACCACAAGTGAGTGCTTCGGTTTGAGTAATCTTAGTGATACATTGGCCTCCTTAGCTCGGGTTATGTTAGGGCATCGCGTTGAAAACCAGGAACAAGCATTGTCTTGAGGGTCACATGAACTACCCCAACAAGAAGCACTTACTGCTTTCTAAACACGAGTGAGTGCTTAGGTTCGAGTAATCTTAGTGAGAAATTGGCCTATTTAGCTTGGCTGAGGTCATGGCATTGCCTTGAAAACTAGGAACATGCGTAGTCTGGAGGATCACCAAAACTACCCCAACAAGAAGCACTTACTGTTTTCAGACTACAGGTGAGTGCTTAGATTTGAGTAATCTTAGTGATGCATTGGCCTATTTAGCTTGGCTGATGTCAAGGCATTGCGTCGAAAACTAGGAACAAGCGTCGTTTGGAATCACCAGAACTACCCCAACAAGAAGCACTTACTGCTTTCAGAACACGTCTGTGCTGATGTTTGGGTAATCTTGCTGACAAATTAGCATACTGCGCACGATTGAGGTCAGGACATTGAATTGAAGAAACAATTAATGAACGGAGATACGTTTAAAAAGACAGTTTGTTGTTTTAGCTTATCTCGGGAACAGTAAGAACGTCTATGTTCACCTTTCAAGTTGATGTTGTCTGTCTGACTGCCCCAATAAGTAGCACTTTCTATTGTCAAATACAAGCCAGTGCTCAAGTTGGGTCAATGAAACTGACTTGGAGTTTAGTTTTGTGAACTTTGCTAACCTGTGAATGGACTATTTTCACCTTACCAAACAGCCTCCCTCTTCTTACGGTGCAGAAGTTGCGCAAATGCATTGACAACAACTTTAAATAGAGATTTGCAATTGTAGCTCAACTCCACCCCCATGAATACTTTGTCAATGGGTAATTTGGCCAACAGGAATGTATTGCAACCCCCGCCCCATTGTAATGAATAGGCTACATTGGTTGTCAATTCATGAGATGCTGATCAGCGGGAACAGCTGTCTGTTGAAAACGTCACAAGCGAAACCAACCGTTAAAGACGCAATTTGAAAAGAAAAAAAATTACCTTCCCATTTGATTTAATCAATTGAACATATTTCAAATGTGTCAGCAAAATAAAACGAGCCAAATGCAGCATGGAATCACCAGACCGACCCCAACAAAAAGCACTTACTGCGTTCTGATCACAAGTGAGTGCTTCGGTTTGAGTAATCTTAGTGATACATTGGCCTCTAGCTTGGGTTATGTTAGGGCATCGCGTTGAAAACCAGGAACAAGCATTGTCTTGAGAGTCACCAGAACTATCCAAACAAGAAGCACGTACTGTTTTCTGAACACGAGTGAGTGCATAGGTTCGAGTAATCTTGGTAATGCATTGGCCTATTTAGCTTGGCTGAGGTCATGGCATTGCCTTGAAAACTAGGAACATGCGTAGACTGGAGGATCACCAGAACTACCCCAACAAAAAGCACTTACTGCTTTCTAAACACGAGTGAGTGCTTAGGTTCGAGTAATCTTAGTGATACATTGGCCTATTTTGGTCTGCTGAGGTCAAGGCATTGCGTTGAAAACTAGGAACAAACAGTCTCAAGACTCACCAGAACTACCCCAACAAGAAGCACTTACTGCTTCCTGAACACGAGTGAGTGTTTAAGTTCGAGAAATCTTAGTAATGCATTGGCCTATTTAGCTTGGCTGAAGTCAAGGCATTGTGTCGAAAACTAGGAACAAGCATAGTCTGGAGGATCACCAGAACTACCCCTACAAAAAGCACTTACTGCATTCTGACCACAAGTGAGTGCTTCGGTTTGAGTAATCTTAGTGATACATTGGCCTCCTTAGCTCGGGTTATGTTAGGGCATCGCGTTGAAAACCAGGAACAAGCATTGTCTTGAGGGTCACATGAACTACCCCAACAAGAAGCACTTACTGCTTTCTAAACACGAGTGAGTGCTTAGGTTCGAGTAATCTTAGTGAGAAATTGGCCTATTTAGCTTGGCTGAGGTCATGGCATTGTGTTGAAAACTAGGAAATGGCTTAGTCTGGAGGATCACCAAAACTACCCCAACAAGAAGCACTTACTGCTTCCTGAACACGGGTGAGTGCTTAGGTTCGAGTAATCTTAGTGATGCATTGGCCAATTTAGCTTGGCTGATGTCAAGGCATTGCGTCGAAAACTAGGAACAAGCGTCGTTTGGAATCACCAGAACTACCCCAACAAGAAGCACTTACTGCTTTCAGAACACGTCTGTGCTGATGTTTGGGTAATCTTGCTGACAAATTAGCATACTGCGCACGGTTTAGGTCAGGACATTGAATTGAAGAAACAATTAATGAACGGAGATACGTTTAAAAAGACAGTTTGTTTTTTTTGCTTATCTCGGGAACAGTAAGAACGTCTCTATGTTCACATTTCAGGATGATGTTGTCTGTCTGACTGCCCCAACAAGTAGCACTTTCTATTGTCAAATACAAGCCAGTGCTCAAGTTGGGTCAATGAAACTGACTTGGACTTTAGTTTTGTGAACTTTGCTAACCTGTGAATGGACTATTTTCACCTTACCAAACAGCCTCCCTCTTCTTACGGTGCAGAAGTTGCGCAAATGCATTGACAACAACTTTAAATAGAGATTTGCAATTGAAGCTCAACTCCACCCCCATGAATACTTTGTATAATTTGGCCAACAGGAATGTATTGCAACGCCCGCCCCCTTGTAATGAATATGCTACATTGGTTGTCAATTCATGAGATGCTGATCAGCGGGAACAGCTGTCTGCTGAAAACGTCACAAGCGAAACCAACCGTAAAAGACGCAATTCGAAAAGAAAAGCAGTTACATTCCCATTTAAGGGAATCAATTGAACATATTTCAAATGTGTCAGCAAAATAAAATGAGCCAAATGCAGCATGGAATCACCAGAATGACCCCAACAAAAAGCACTTACTGCGTTCTGAACACAAGTGAGTGCTTCGGTTTGAGTAATCTTAGTGATACATTGGCCTCTTTACCTTGGGTTATGTTAGGGTATCGCGATGAAAACCAGGAACAAGCATAGTCTCGAGAGTCACCAGAACTACCCCAACAAGAAGCACTTACTGCTTCCAGAACACGAGTGAGTGCTTTGGTTCGAGTAATCTTAGTGATGGATTGGCCTATTTAGCTTGGCTGAAGTCAAGGCATTGTGTCGAAAACTAGGAACAAGCATAGTCTGGAGGATCACCAGAACTACCCCAACAAAAAGCACTTACTGCGTTCTGAACACAAGTGAGTGCTTCGGTTTGAGTAATCTTAGTGATACATTGGCCTCTTTACCTTGTGTTATGTTAGGGTATCGCGTTGAAAACCAGGAACAAGCATAGTCTCAAGACTCACCAGAACTACCCCAACAAGAAGCACTTACTGCTTCCTGAACACGAGTGAGTGCTTAAGTTCGAGTAATCTTAGTGATGGATTGGCCTATTTAGCTTGGCTGAAGTCAAGGCATTGTGTCGAAAACTAGGAACAAGCATAGTCTGGAGGATCACCAGAACTACCCCAACAAAAAGCACTTACTGCGTTCTGAACACAAGTGAGTGCTTAGGTTTGAGTAATCTTAGTAAACATTGGCCTATTTAGCTTGGCTGAAGTCAAGGCAGTGCGTCGAAAACTAGGAACACGCGTAGTCTGGAGGATCACCAGAACTACAGCAACAAGAAGCTTACTGCTTCCTGAACACGAGTGAGTGCTTAGGTTTGAGTAATCTTAGTAAACATTGGCCGATTTAGCTTGGCTGAAGTCACGGCAGTGCATCGAAAACTAGGAACAAGCGTATTCTGGAGGATCACCAGAACTACCCCAACAAGAAGCACTTACCGCTTCCAGAACACGAGTGAGTGCTTTGGTTCGAGTAATCTTAGTGATGAATTGGCCTATTTAGCTTGGCTGAGGTCAAGGCATTGCGTTGAAAACTAGGAACAAGCATAGTCTGGAGGATCACCAGAACTACCCCAACAAAAAGCACTTACTGCTTTCTAAACACGAGTGAGTGCTTAGGTTCGAGTAATCTTAGTGAGAAATTGGCCTATTTAGCTTGGCTGAGGTCATGGCATTGTGTTGAAAACTAGGAAAAGGCGTAGTCTGGAGGATCACCAAAACTACCCCAACAAGAAGCACTTACTGTTTTCAGACTACAGGTGAGTGCTTAGATTTGAGTAATCTTAGTGATGCATTGGCCTATTTAGCTTGGCTGATGTCAAGGCATTGCGTCGAAAACTAGGAACAAGCGTCGTTTGGAATCACCAGAACTACCCCAACAAGAAGCACTTACTGCTTTCAGAACACGTCTGTGCTGATGTTTGGGTAATCTTGCTGACAAATTAGCATACTGCGCACGGTTGAGGTCAGGACATTGAATTGAAGAAACAATTAATGAACGGAGATACGTTTAAAAAGACAGTTTGTTGTTTTAGCTTATCTCGGGAACAGTAAGAACGTCTATGTTCACATTTCAAGTTGATGTTGTCTGTCTGACTGCCCCAATAAGTAGCACTTTCTATTGTCAAATACAAGCCAGTGCTCAAGTTGGGTCAATGAAACTGACTTGGAGTTTAGTTTTGTGAACTTTGCTAACCTGTGAATGGACTATTTTCACCTTACCAAACAGCCTCCCTCTTCTTACGGTGCAGAAGTTGCGCAAATGCATTGACAACAACTTTAAATAGAGATTTGCAATTGAAGCTCAACTCCACCCCCATGAATACTTTGTATAATTTGGCCAACAGGAATGTATTGCAATGCCCGCCCCCTTGTAATGAATATGCTACATTGGTTGTCAATTCATGAGATGCTGATCAGCGGGAACAGCTGTCTGCTGAAAACGTCACAAGCGAAACCAACCGTAAAAGACGCAATTCGAAAAGAAAAGCAGTTACATTCCCATTTAAGGGAATCAATTGAACATATTTCAAATGTGTCAGCAAAATAAAATGAGCCAAATGCAGCATGGAATCACCAGAATGACCCCAACAAAAAGCACTTACTGCGTTCTGAACACAAGTGAGTGCTTCGGTTTGAGAAATCTTAGTGATACTTAGTGATTGGCCTCTTTACCTTGGGTTATGTTAGGGTATCGCGTTGAAAACCAGGAACAAGCATAGTCTCGAGAGTCACCAGAACTACCCCAACAAGAAGCACTTACTGCTTCCAGAACACGAGTGATGAGTGCTTTGGTTCGAGTAATCTTAGTGATGGATTGGCCTATTTAGCTTGGCTGAAGTCAAGGCATTGTGTCGAAAACTAGGAACAAGCATAGTCTGGAGGATCACCAAAACTACCCCAACAAAAAGCACTTACTGCGTTCTGAACACAAGTGAGTGCTTCGGTTTGAGAAATCTTAGTGATACTTAGTGATTGGCCTCTTTACCTTGGGTTATGTTAGGGTATCGCGTTGAAAACCAGGAACAAGCATAGTCTCGAGAGTCACCAGAACTACCCCAACAAGAAGCACTTACTGCTTCCAGAACACGAGTGATGAGTGCTTTGGTTCGAGTAATCTTAGTGATGGATTGGCCTATTTAGCGTGGCTGAAGTCAAGGCAGTGCGTCGAAAACTAGGAACACGCGTAGTCTGGAGGATCACCAGAACTACAGCAACAAGAAGCTTACTGCTTCCTGAACACGAGTGAGTGCTTAGGTTTGAGTAATCTTAGTAAACATTGGCCGATTTAGCTTGGCTGAAGTCACGGCAGTGCATCGAAAACTAGGAACAAGCGTATTCTGGAGGATCACCAGAACTACCCCAACAAGAAGCACTTACCGCTTCCAGAACACGAGTGAGTGCTTTGGTTCGAGTAATCTTAGTGATGAATTGGCCTATTTAGCTTGGCTGAGGTCAAGGCATTGCGTTGAAAACTAGGAACAAGCATAGTCTGGAGGATCACCAGAACTACCCCAACAAAAAGCACTTACTGCTTTCTAAACACGAGTGAGTGCTTAGGTTCGAGTAATCTTAGTGAGAAATTGGCCTATTTAGCTTGCCTGAGGTCATGGCATTGTGTTGAAAACTAGGAAAAGGCGTAGTCTGGAGGATCACCAAAACTACCCCAACAAGAAGCACTTACTGTTTTCAGACTACAGGTGAGTGCTTAGGTTCGAGTAATCTTAGTGATGCATTGGCCTATTTAGCTTGGCTGATGTCAAGGCATTGCGTCGAAAACTAGGAACAAGCGTCGTTTGGAATCACCAGAACTACCCCAACAAGAAGCACTTACTGCTTTCAGAACACGTCTGTGCTGATGTTTGGGTAATCTTGCTGACAAATTAGCATACTGCGCACGGTTGAGGTCAGGACATTGAATTGAAGAAACAATTAATGAACGGAGATACGTTTAAAAAGACAGTTTGTTGTTTTAGCTTATCTCGGGAACAGTAAGAACGTCTATGTTCACATTTCAAGTTGATGTTGTCTGTCTGACTGCCCCAATAAGTAGCACTTTTTATTGTCAAATACAAGCCAGTGCTCAAGTTGGGTCAATGAAACTGACTTGGAGTTTAGTTTTGTGAACTTTGCTAACCTGTGAATGGACTATTTTCACCTTACCAAACAGCCTCCCTCTTCTTACGGTGCAGAAGTTGCGCAAATGCATTGACAACAACTTTAAATAGAGATTTGCAATTGTAGCTCAACTCCACCCCCATGAATACTTTGTCAATGGGTAATTTGGCCAACAGGAATGTATTGCAACCCCCGCCCCATTCTAATGAATAGGCTACATTGGTTGTCAATTCATGAGATGCTGATCAGCGGGAACAGCTGTCTGTTGAAAACGTCACAAGCGAAACCAACCGTAAAAGACGCAATTCGAAAAGAAAAGCAGTTACATTCCCATTTAAGGGAATCAATTGAACATATTTCAAATGTGTCAGCAAAATAAAACGAGCCAAATGCAGCATGGAATCACCAGAACGACCCCAACAAAAAGCACTTACTGCGTTCTGATCACAAGTGAGTGCTTCGGTTTGAGTAATCTTAGTGATACATTGGCCTCTAGCTTGGGTTATGTTAGGGCATCGCGTTGGAAACCAGGAACAAGCATTGTCTTGAGAGTCACCAGAACTATCCAAACAAGAAGCACTTACTGTTTTCTGAACACGAGTGAGTGCATAGGTTCGAGTAATCTTGGTAATGCATTGGCCTATTTAGCTTGGCTGAGGTCATGGCATTGCCTTGAAAACTAGGAACATGCGTAGACTGGAGGATCACCAGAACTACCCCAACAAAAAGCACTTACTGCTTTCTAAACACGAGTGAGTGCTTAGGTTCGAGTAATCTTAGTGATACATTGGCCTATTTTGGTCTGCTGAGGTCAAGGCATTGCGTTGAAAACTAGGAACAAACAGTCTCAAGACTCACCAGAACTACCCCAACAAGAAGCACTTACTGCTTCCTGAACACGAGTGAGTGTTTAAGTTCGAGAAATCTTAGTAATGCATTGGCCTATTTAGCTTGGCTGAAGTCAAGGCATTGTGTCGAAAACTAGGAACAAGCATAGTCTGGAGGATCACCAGAACTACCCCAACAAAAAGCACTTACTGCGTTCTGACCACAAGTGAGTGCTTCGGATTGAGTAATCTTAGTGATACATTGGCCTCCTTAGCTCGGGTTATGTTAGGGCATCGCGTTGAAAACCAGGAACAAGCATTGTCTTGAGGGTCACATGAACTACCCCAACAAGAAGCACTTACTGCTTTCTAAACACGAGTGAGTGCTTAGGTTCGAGTAATCTTAGTGAGAAATTGGCCTATTTAGCTTGGCTGAGGTCATGGCATTGTGTTGAAAACTAGGAAATGGCTTAGTCTGGAGGATCACCAAAACTACCCCAACAAGAAGCACTTACTGCTTCCTGAACACGAGTGAGTGCTTAGGTTCGAGTAATCTTAGTGATGCATTGGCCTATTTAGCTTGGCTGATGTCAAGGCATTGCGTCGAAAACTAGGAACAAGCGTCGTTTGGAATCACCAGAACTACCCCAACAAGAAGCACTTACTGCTTTCAGAACACGTCTGTGCTGATGTTTGGGTAATCTTGCTGACAAATTAGCATACTGCGCACGGTTGAGGTCAGGACATTGAATTGAAGAAACAATTAATGAACGGAGATACGTTTAAAAAGACAGTTTGTTGTTTTAGCTTATCTCGGGAACAGTAAGAACGTCTATGTTCACATTTCAAGTTGATGTTGTCTGTCTGACTGCCCCAATAAGTAGCACTTTCTATTGTCAAATACAAGCCAGTGCTCAAGTTGGGTCAATGAAACTGACTTGGAGTTTAGTTTTGTGAACTTTGCTAACCTGTGAATGGACTATTTTCACCTTACCAAACAGCCTCCCTCTTCTTACGGTGCAGAAGTTGCGCAAATGCATTGACAACAACTTTAAATAGAGATTTGCAATTGTAGCTCAACTCCACCCCCATGAATACTTTGTCAATGGGTAATTTGGCCAACAGGAATGTATTGCAACCCCCGCCCCATTGTAATGAATAGGCTACATTGGTTGTCAATTCATGAGATGCTGATCAGCGGGAACAGCTGTCTGTTGAAAACGTCACAAGCGAAACCAACCGTTAAAGACGCAATTTGAAAAGAAAAAAAATTACCTTCCCATTTGATTTAATCAATTGAACATATTTCAAATGTGTCAGCAAAATAAAACGAGCCAAATGCAGCATGGAATCACCAGACCGACCCCAACAAAAAGCACTTACTGCGTTCTGATCACAAGTGAGTGCTTCGGTTTGAGTAATCTTAGTGATACATTGGCCTCTAGCTTGGGTTATGTTAGGGCATCGCGTTGAAAACCAGTAACAAGCATTGTCTTGAGAGTCACCAGAACTATCCAAACAAGAAGCACGTACTGTTTTCTGAACACGAGTGAGTGCATAGGTTCGAGTAATCTTGGTAATGCATTGGCCTATTTAGCTTGGCTGAGGTCATGGCATTGCCTTGAAAACTAGGAACATGCGTAGACTGGAGGATCACCAGAACTACCCCAACAAAAAGCACTTACTGCTTTCTAAACACGAGTGAGTGCTTAGGTTCGAGTAATCTTAGTGATACATTGGCCTATTTTGGTCTGCTGAGGTCAAGGCATTGCGTTGAAAACTAGGAACAAACAGTCTCAAGACTCACCAGAACTACCCCAACAAGAAGCACTTACTGCTTCCTGAACACGAGTGAGTGTTTAAGTTCGAGAAATCTTAGTAATGCATTGGCCTATTTAGCTTGGCTGAAGTCAAGGCATTGTGTCGAAAACTAGGAACAAGCATAGTCTGGAGGATCACCAGAACTACCCCAACAAAAAGCACTTACTGCGTTCTGACCACAAGTGAGTGCTTCGGTTTGAGTAATCTTAGTGATACATTGGCCTCCTTAGCTCGGGTTATGTTAGGGCATCGCGTTGAAAACCAGGAACAAGCATTGTCTTGAGGGTCACATGAACTACCCCAACAAGAAGCACTTACTGCTTTCTAAACACGAGTGAGTGCTTAGGTTCGAGTAATCTTAGTGAGAAATTGGCCTATTTAGCTTGGCTGAGGTCATGGCATTGTGTTGAAAACTAGGAAATGGCTTAGTCTGGAGGATCACCAAAACTACCCCAACAAGAAGCACTTACTGCTTCCTGAACACGAGTGAGTGCTTAGGTTCGAGTAATCTTAGTGATGCATTGGCCTATTTAGCTTGGCTGATGTCAAGGCATTGCGTCGAAAACTAGGAACAAGCGTCGTTTGGAATCACCAGAACTACCCCAACAAGAAGCACTTACTGCTTTCAGAACACGTCTGTGCTGATGTTTGGGTAATCTTGCTGACAAATTAGCATACTGCGCACGGTTTAGGTCAGGACATTGAATTGAAGAAACAATTAATGAACGGAGATACGTTTAAAAAGACAGTTTGTTTTTTTTGCTTATCTCGGGAACAGTAAGAACGTCTCTATGTTCACATTTCAGGATGATGTTGTCTGTCTGACTGCCCCAACAAGTAGCACTTTCTATTGTCAAATACAAGCCAGTGCTCAAGTTGGGTCAATGAAATTGACTTGGACTTTAGTTTTGTGAACTTTGCTAACCTGTGAATGGACTATTTTCACCTTACCAAACAGCCTCCCTCTTCTTACGGTGCAGAAGTTGCGCAAATGCATTGACAACAACTTTAAATAGAGATTTGCAATTGAAGCTCAACTCCACCCCCATGAATACTTTGTATAATTTGGCCAACAGGAATGTATTGCAACGCCCGCCCCCTTGTAATGAATATGCTACATTGGTTGTCAATTCATGAGATGCTGATCAGCGGGAACAGCTGTCTGCTGAAAACGTCACAAGCGAAACCAACCGTAAAAGACGCAATTCGAAAAGAAAAGCAGTTACATTCCCATTTAAGGGAATCAATTGAACATATTTCAAATGTGTCAGCAAAATAAAATGAGCCAAATGCAGCATGGAATCACCAGAATGACCCCAACAAAAAGCACTTAATGCGTTCTGAACACAAGTGAGTGCTTCGGTTTGAGAAATCTTAGTGATACTTAGTGATTGGCCTCTTTACCTTGGGTTATGTTAGGGTATCGCGTTGAAAACCAGGAACAAGCATAGTCTCGAGAGTCACCAGAACTACCCCAACAAGAAGCACTTACTGCTTCCAGAACACGAGTGATGAGTGCTTTGTTTCGAGTAATCTTAGTGATGGATTGGCCTATTTAGCTTGGCTGAAGTCAAGGCATTGTGTCGAAAACTAGGAACAAGCATAGTCTGGAGGATCACCAGCACTACCCCAACAAAAAGCACTTACTGCGTTCTGAACACAAGTGAGTGCTTAGGTTCGAGTAATCTTAGTGAGAAATTGGCCTATTTAGCTTGGCTGAGGTCATGGCATTGTGTTGAAAACTAGGAAATGGCTTAGTCTGGAGGATCACCAAAACTACCCCAACAAGAAGCACTTACTGCTTCCAGAACACGAGTGAGTGCTTTGGTTTGAGTAATCTTAGTGATGGATTGGCCTATTTAGCTTGGCTGAGGTCAAGGCATTGCGTTGAAAACTAGGAACTAGCATAGTCTGGAGGATCACCAGAACTACCCCAACAAAAATCACTTACTGCTTTCTAAACACGAGTAAGTGCTTAGGTTCGAGTAATCTTAGTGAGAAATTGGCCTATTTAGCTTGCCTGAGGTCATGGCATTGTGTTGAAAACTAGGAAAAGGCGTAGTCTGGAGGATCACCAAAACTACCCCAACAAGAAGCACTTACTGCTTCCAGAACAGGAGTGAGTGCTTTGGTTTGAGTAATCTTAGTGATGGATTGGCCTATTTAGCTTGGCTGAAGTCAAGGCATTGTGTCAAAAACTAGGAACAAGCATAGTCTGGAGGATCACCAGAACTACCCCAACAAGAAGCACTTACTGCTTCCAGAACACGAGTGAGTGCTTAGGTTCGAGTAATCTTAGTGATGGATTGGCCTATTTAGCTTGGCTGAGGTCATGGCATTGCCTTGAAAACTAGGAACATGCGTAGTCTGGAGGATCACCAAAACTACCCCAACAAGAAGCACTTACTGTTTTCAGACTACAGGTGAGTGCTTAGATTTGAGTAATCTTAGTGATGCATTGGCCTATTTAGCTTGGCTGATGTCAAGGCATTGCGTCGAAAACTAGGAACAAGCGTCGTTTGGAATCACCAGAACTACCCCAACAAGAAGCACTTACTGCTTTCAGATTACGTCTGTGCTGATGTTTGGGTAATCTTGCTGACAAAGTAGCATACTGCGCACGGTTTAGGTCAGGACATTGAATTGAAGAAAAAATTGATGAACGGAGATGCGTTTAAAAAGACAGTTTGTTGTTTTAGCTTATGTAGGGAACAGCAAGAACGTCTCTATGTTCACATTTCAGGTTGATGTTGTCTGTCTGACTGCCCCAACAAGTAGCACTTTCTACTGTTAAATACAAGCCAGTGCTCAAGTTGGGTCAATGAAACTGACTTGGACTAGAGTTTTGTGAACTTTGCTAACCTCTGAATGGATTATTTTCACCTTACCAAACGGTCTCGCTCTTCTTAGGGTGAAAAAGTTGCGCAAATGCATTGACAACAACTTTATATAGAGATTTGCAATTGTAGCTCAACTCCACCCCCATGAATACTTTGTCAATGGGTAATTTGGCCAACAGGAATGTATTGCAATCCCCGCCCCATTGTAATGAATAGGCTACATTGGTTGTCAATTCATGAGATGCTGATCAGCGGGAACAGCTGTCTGCTGATAACGTCACAAGCGAAACCAACCGTTAAAGACGCAATTTGAAAGGAAAAACATTTACCTTCCCATTTGAGGTAATCAATTGAACATATTTCAAATGTGTCAGCAAAATAAAACGAGCCAAATGCAGCATGGAATCACCAGAACGACCCCAACAAAAATCACTTACTGCGTTTTGACCACAAGTGAGTGCTTCGGTTTGAGTAATCTTAGTGATACATTGGCCTCTTTAGCTTGGGTTATGTTACGGTATCGCGTTGAAAACCAGGAACAAGCATAGTCTCGAGAGTCACCAAAACTACCCCAACAAGAAGCACTTACTGCTTCCAGAACACGAGTGAGTGCTTTGGTTCGAGTAATCTTAGTGATCGATTGGCCTATTTAGCTTGGCTGAGGTCAAGGCATTGCGTTGAAAACTAGGAACAAGCATTGTTTTGAGGGTCACATGAACTACCCCAACAAGAAGCACTTACTGCTTCCAGAACACGAGTGAGTGCTTTGGTTCAAGTAATCTTAGTGATGGATTGGCCTATTTAGCTTGGCTGAGGTCAAGGCATTGCATTGAAAACTAGGAACAACCATAGTCTGGAGGATCACCAGAACTACCCAAACAAGAAGCACTTACTGTTTTCATACAACAGGTGAGTGCTTAGATTTGAGTAATCTTAGTGATGCATTGGCCTATTTAGCTTGGGTGATGTCAAGGCATTGCGTCGAAAACTAGGAACAAGCGTCGTTTGGAATCACCAGAACTACCCCAACAAGAAGCACTTACTGCTTTCTAAACACGAGTGAGTGCTTAGGTTCGAGTAATCTTAGTGAGAAATTGGCCTATTTAGCTTGGCTGAGGTCATGGCATTGTGTTGAAAACTAGGAAAAGGCGTAGTCTGGAGGATCACCAAAACTACCCCAACAAGAAGCACTTACTACTTCCTGAACACGAGTGAGTGCTTTGGTTCGAGTAATCTTAGTGATGGATTGGCCTACTTAGCTTGGCTGAGGTCAAGGCATTGCGTTGAAAACTAGGAACAAGCATAGTCTGGTGGATCACCAGAACTACCCCAACAAAAAGCACTTACTGCTTTCTAAACACGAGTGAGTGCTTAGGTTCGAGTAATCTTAGTGAGAAATTGGCCTATTTAGCTTGGCTGAGGTCATGGCATTGTGTTGAAAACTAGGAAAAGGCGTAGTCTGGAGGATCACCAAAACTACCCCAACAAGAAGCACTTACTGTTTTCAGACTACAGGTGAGTGCTTAGATTTGAGTAATCTTAGTGATGCATTGGCCTATTTAGCTTGGCTGATGTCAAGGCATTGCTTCGAAAACTAGGGACAAGCGTCGTTTGGAGTCACCAGAACGACCCCAACAAGAAGCACTTACTGCTTTCAGAACACGTCTGTGCTGATGTTTGGGTAATCTTGCTGACAAATTAGCATACGGCGCAAGGTTTAGGTCATGACATTGAATTGAAGAAACAATTAATGAACGGAGATACGTTTAAAAAGACAGTTTTTTGTTTTAGCTTATCTTGGGAACAGCAAGAACGTCTCTATGTTCACATTTCAGGTTGATGTTGTCTGTCTGACTGCCCCAACAAGTAGCACTTTCTATTGTCAAATACAAGCCAGTGCTCAAGTTGGGTCAATGAAACTGACTTGGAGTTTAGTTTTGTGAACTTTGCTAACCTGTGAATGGACTATTTTCACCTTACCAAACAGCCTCCCTCTTCTTACGGTGCAGAAGTTGCGCAAATGCATTGACAACAACTTTAAATAGAGATTTGCAATTGAAGCTCAACTCCACCCCCATGAATACTTTGTCAATGGATAATTTGGCCAACAGGAATGTATTGCAACGCCCGCCCCCTTTTAATGAATATGCTACATTGGTTGTCAATTCATGAGATGCTGATCAGCGGGAACAGCTGTCTGCTGAAAACGTCACAAGCGAAACCAACCGTTAAAGACGCAATTTGAAAAGAAAAACATTTACATTCCCATTTGAGGTAATCAATTGAACATATTTCAAATGTGTCAGCAAAATAAAACGAGCCAAATGCAGCATGGAATCACCAGAACGACCCCAACAAAAAGCACTTACTGCGTTCTGAACACAAGTGAGTGCTTCGGTTTGAGTAATCTTAGTGATACATTGGCCTCTTTACCTTGGGTTATGTTAGGGTATCGCGTTGAAAACCAGGAACAAGCATAGTCTCGAGAGTCACCAAAACTACCCCAACAAGAGGCACTTACTGCTTCCAGAACACGAGTGAGTGCTTCTTAGTGATACATTGGCCTATTTAGCTTGGGTGATGTCAAGGCATTGCGTCGAAAACTAGGAACAAGCGTCGTTTGGAATCACCAGAACTACCCCAACAAGAAGCACTTACTGCTTTCTAAACACGAGTGAGTGCTTAGGTTCGAGTAATCTTAGTGAGAAATTGGCCTATTTAGCTTGGCTGAGGTCATGGCATTGTGTTGAAAACTAGGAAAAGGCGTAGTCTGGAGGATCACCAAAACTACCCCAACAAGAAGCACTTACTGTTTTCATACTACAGGTGAGTGCTTAGATTTGAGTAATCTTAGTGATGCATTGGCCTATTTAGCTTGGCTGATGTCAAGGCATTGCGTCGAAAACTAGGAACAAGCGTCGTTTGGAATCACCAGAACTACCGCAACAAGAAGCACTTACTGCTTTCAGAACACGTCTGTGCTGATGTTTGGGTAATCTTGCTGACAAATTAGCATACTGCGCACGGTTGAGGTCAGGACATTGAATTGAAGAAACAATTAATGAACGGAGATACGTTTAAAAAGACAGTTTGTTGTTTTAGCTTATCTCGGGAACAGTAAGAACGTCTATGTTCACCTTTCAAGTTGATGTTGTCTGTCTGACTGCCCCAATAAGTAGCACTTTCTATTGTCAAATACAAGCCAGTGCTCAAGTTGGGTCAATGAAACTGACTTGGAGTTTAGTTTTGTGAACTTTGCTAACCTGTGAATGGACTATTTTCACCTTACCAAACAGCCTCCCTCTTCTTACGGTGCAGAAGTTGCGCAAATGCATTGACAACAACTTTAAATAGAGATTTGCAATTGTAGCTCAACTCCACCCCCATGAATACTTTGTCAATGGGTAATTTGGCCAACAGGAATGTATTGCAACCCCCGCCCCATTGTAATGAATAGGCTACATTGGTTGTCAATTCATGAGATGCTGATCAGCGGGAACAGCTGTCTGTTGAAAACGTCACAAGCGAAACCAACCGTTAAAGACGCAATTTGAAAAGAAAAAAAATTACCTTCCCATTTGAGGTAATCAATTGAACATATTTCAAATGTGTCAGCAAAATAAAACGAGCCAAATGCAGCATGGAATCACCAGAACGACCCCAACAAAAAGCACTTACTGCGTTCTGATCACAAGTGAGTGCTTCGGTTTGAGTAATCTTAGTGATACATTGGCCTCTTTAGCTTGGGTTATGTTACGGTATCGCGTTGAAAACCAGGAACAAGCATAGTCTCGAGAGTCACCAAAACTACCCCAACAAGAAGCACTTAATGCTTCCAGAACACGAGTGAGTGCTTTGGTTCGAGTAATCTTAGTGATTGATTGGCCTATTTAGCTTGGCTGAGGTCAAGGCATTGCGTTGAAAACTAGGAACAAGCATTGTTTTGAGGGTCACATGAACTACCCCAACAAGAAGCACTTACTGCTTCCAGAACACGAGTGAGTGCTTTGGTGCGAGTAATCTTAGTGATGGATTGGCCTATTTAGCTTGGCTGAGGTCAAGGCATTGCATTGAAAACTAGGAACAAGCATAGTCCGGAGGATCACCAGAACTACCCCAACAAGAAGCACTTACTGTTTTCATACTACAGGTGAGTGCTTAGATTTGAGTAATCTTAGTGATGCATTGGCCTATTTAGCTTGGGTGATGTCAAGGCATTGCGTCGAAAACTAGGAACAAGCGTCGTTTGGAGTCACCAGAACGACCCCAACAAGAAGCACTTACTGCTTTCAGAACACGAGTGAGTGCTTAGGTTCGAGTAATCTTAGTGAGAAATTGGCCTATTTAGCTTGGCTGAGGTCATGGCATTGTGTTGAAAACTAGGAAAAGGCGTAGTCTGGAGGATCACCAAAACTACCCCAACAAGAAGCACTTAATGTTTTCATACTACAGGTGAGTGCTTAGATTTGAGTAATCTTAGTGATGCATTGGCCTATTTAGCTTGGGTGATGTCAAGGCATTGCGTCGAAAACTAGGAACAAGCGTCGTTTGGAATCACCAGAACTACCCCAACAAGAAGCACTTACTCCTTTCAGAACACGTCTGTGCTGATGTTTGGGTAATCTTGCTGACCAATTAGCATACTGTGCACGGTTGAGGTCAGGACATTGAATTGAAGAAACAATCAATGTACGGAGATAGGTTTAAAAAGACAGTTTGTTGTTTTAGCTTATCTAGGGAACAGCAAACCCGTCTCCATGTTCACATATCAGGTTAATGTTGTCTGTCTAACTGCACCAACAAGTAGCACTTTCTGCTTTCTGAACACGAGTGAGTGCATAGGTTCGAGTAATCTTAGTAATGCATTGGCCTATTTAGCTTGGCGTCACAAGCGAAACCAACCGTTAAAGACACAATTTGAAAAGAAAAACATTTACCTTCCCATTTGAGGTAATCAATTGAACATATTTCAAATGTGTCAGCAAAATAAAACGAGCCAAATGCAGCATGGAATCACCAGAACGACCCCAACAAAAAGCACTTACTGCGTTCTGAACACAAGTGAGTGCTTCGGTTTGAGTAATCTTAGTGATACATTCTCCTCTTTACCTTGGGTTATGTTAGGGTATCGCGTTGAAAACCAGGAACAAGCATAGTCTCGAGAGTCACCAAAACTACCCCAACAAGAAGCACTTACTGCTTCCAGAACACAAGTGAGTGCTTTGGTTCGAGTAATCTTAGTGATGGATTGGCCTACTTAGCTTGGCTGAGGTCAAGGCATTGCGTTGAAAACTAGGAACAAGCATAGTCTGGAGGATCACCAGAACTACCCCAACAAAAAGCACTTACTGCTTTCTAAACACGAGTGAGTGCTTAGGTTTGAGTAAACTTAGTGAGAAATTGGCCTATTTAGCTTGGCTGAGGTCATGGCATTGTGTTGAAAACTAGGAAAAGGCGTTGTCTGGAGGATCACCAAAACTACCCCAACAAGAAGCACTTACTGTTTTCAGACTACAGGTGAGTGCTTAGATTTGAGTAATCTTAGTGATGCATTGGCCTCTTTTGCTCTGCTGAGGTCAAGGCATTGCGTTGAAAACTAGGAACAAACATAGTCTCAAGACTCAGCAGAACTACCCCACCAAGAAGCACTTACTGCTTCCTGAACACGAGTGAGTGCATAGGTTCGAGTAATCTTAGTAATGCATTGGCCTATTTAGCTTGGCTGAGGTCATGGCATTGCCTTGAAAACTAGGAACATGCGTAGACTGGAGGATCACTAGAACTACCCCAACAAAAAGCACTTACTGCTTTCTAAACACGAGTGAGTGCTTAGGTTCGAGTAATCTTAGTGATACATTGGCCTATTTTGGTCTGCTGAGGTCAAGGCATTGCGTTGAAAACTAGGAACAAACAGTCTCAAGACTCACCAGAACTACCCCAACAAGAAGCACTTTCTGCTTCCTGAACACGAGTGAGTGCTTAGGTTCGAGTAATCTTAGTGATGCATTGGCCTATTTAGCTTGGCTGATGTCAAGGCATTGCGTCGAAAACTAGGAACAAGCGTCGTTTGGAATCACCAGAACTACCCCAACAAGAAGCACTTACTGCTTTCAGAACACGTCTGTGCTGATGTTTGGGTAATCTTGCTGACAAATTAGCATACTGCGCACGGTTTAGGTCAGGACATTGAATTGAAGAAACAATTAATGAACGGAGATACGTTTAAAAAGACAGTTTGGTTTTTTTGCTTATCTCGGGAACAGTAAGAACGTCTCTATGTTCACATTTCAGGATGATGTTGTCTGTCTGACTGCCCCAACAAGTAGCACTTTCTATTGTCAAATACAAGCCAGTGCTCAAGTTGGGTCAATGAAATTGACTTGGACTTTAGTTTTGTGAACTTTGCTAACCTGTGAATGGACTATTTTCACCTTACCAAACAGCCTCCCTCTTCTTACGGTGCAGAAGTTGCGCAAATGCATTGACAACAACTTTAAATAGAGATTTGCAATTGAAGCTCAACTCCACCCCCATGAATACTTTGTATAATTTGGCCAACAGGAATGTATTGCAACGCCCGCCCCCTTGTAATGAATATGCTACATTGGTTGTCAATTCATGAGATGCTGATCAGCGGGAACAGCTGTCTGCTGAAAACGTCACAAGCGAAACCAACCGTAAAAGACGCAATTCGAAAAGAAAAGCAGTTACATTCCCATTTAAGGGAATCAATTGAACATATTTCAAATGTGTCAGCAAAATAAAATGAGCCAAATGCAGCATGGAATCACCAGAATGACCCCAACAAAAAGCACTTAATGCGTTCTGAACACAAGTGAGTGCTTCGGTTTGAGAAATCTTAGTGATACTTAGTGATTGGCCTCTTTACCTTGGGTTATGTTAGGGTATCGCGTTGAAAACCAGGAACAAGCATAGTCTCGAGAGTCACCAGAACTACCCCAACAAGAAGCACTTACTGCTTCCAGAACACGAGTGATGAGTGCTTTGTTTCGAGTAATCTTAGTGATGGATTGGCCTATTTAGCTTGGCTGAAGTCAAGGCATTGTGTCGAAAACTAGGAACAAGCATAGTCTGTAGGATCACCAGAACTACCCCAACAAAAAGCACTTACTGCGTTCTGAACACAAGTGAGTGCTTCGGTTTGAGTAATCTTAGTGATACATTGGCCTCTTTACCTTGGGTTATGTTAGGGTATGGCGTTGAAAACCAGGAACAAGCATAGTCTCAAGACTCACCAGAACTACCCCAACAAGAAGCACTTACTGCTTCCTGAACACGAGTGAGTGCTTAAGTTCGAGAAATCTTAGTGATGCATTGGCCTATTTAGCTTGGCTGAAGTCACGGCAGTGCGTCGAAAACTAGGAACAAGCATAGTCTGGAGGATCACCAGAACTACCCCAACAAAAAGCACTTACTGCGTTCTGAACACAAGTGAGTGCTTAGGTTTGAGTAATCTTAGTAAACATTGGCCTATTTAGCTTGGCTGAGGTCAAGGCATTGCGTTGAAAACTAGGAACAAGCATAGTCTGGAGGATCACCAGAACTACCCCAACAAAAAGCACTTACTGCTTTCTTACTGAGTGAGTGCTTAGGTTCGAGTAATCTTAGTGAGAAATTGGCCTATATAGCTTCGCTGAGGTCATGGCATTGTGTTGAAAACTAGGAAAAGGCGTAGTCTGGAGGATCACCAAAACTACCCCAACAAGAAGCACTTACTGTTTTCAGACTACAGGTGAGTGCTTAGATTTGAGTAATCTTAGTGATGCATTGGCCTATTTAGCTTGGCTGATGTCAAGGCATTGCGTCGAAAACTAGGAACAAGCGTCGTTTGGAATCACCAGAACTACCCCAACAGGAAGCACTTACTGCTTTCAGATTACGTCTGTGCTGATGTTTGGGTAATCTTGCTGACAAATTAGCATACTGCGGACGGTTTAGGTCAGGACATTGAATTGAAGAAAAAATTGATGAACGGAGATACGTTTAAAAAGACAGTTTGTTGTTTTAGCTTATGTAGGGAACAGCAAGAACGTCTCTGTTCACATTTCAGGTTGATGTTGTCTGTCTGACTGCCCCAACAAGTAGCACTTTCTACTGTTAAATACAAGCCAGTGCTCAAGTTGGGTCAATGAAACTGACTTGGACTAGAGTTTTGTGAACTTTGCTAACCTGTGAATGGATTATTTTCACCTTACCAAACGGTCTCGCTCTTCTTAGGGTGAAAAAGTTGCGCAAATGCATTGACAACAACTTTAAATAGAGATTTGCAATTGTAGCTCAACTCCACCCCCATGAATACTTTGTCAATGGGTAATTTGGCCAACAGGAATGTATTGCAACCCCCGCCCCATTGTAATGAATAGGCTACATTGGTTGTCAATTCATGAGATGCTGATCAGCGGGAACAGCTGTCTGTTGAAAACGTCACAAGCGAAACCAACCGTTAAAGACGCAATTTGAAAAGAAAAAAAATTACCTTCCCATTTGATTTAATCAATTGAACATATTTCAAATGTGTCAGCAAAATAAAACGAGCCAAATGCAGCATGGAATCACAAGAACGACCCCAACAAAAAGCACTTACTGCGTTCTGATCACAAGTGAGTGCTTTGGTTTGAGTAATCTTAGTGATACATTGGCCTCTAGCTTGGGTTATGTTAGGGCATCGCGTTGAAAACCAGGAACAAGCATTGTCTTGAGAGTCACCAGAACTATCCAAACAAGAAGCACGTACTGTTTTCTGAACACGAGTGAGTGCATAGGTTCGAGTAATCTTGGTAATGCATTGGCCTATTTAGCTTGGCTGAGGTCATGGCATTGCCTTGAAAACTAGGAACATGCGTAGACTGGAGGATCACCAGAACTACCCCAACAAAAAGCACTTACTGCTTTCTAAACACGAGTGAGTGCTTAGGTTCGAGTAATCTTAGTGATACATTGGCCTATTTTGGTCTGCTGAGGTCAAGGCATTGCGTTGAAAACTAGGAACAAACAGTCTCAAGACTCACCAGAACTACCCCAACAAGAAGCACTTACTGCTTCCTGAACACGAGTGAGTGTTTAAGTTCGAGAAATCTTAGTAATGCATTGGCCTATTTAGCTTGGCTGAAGTCAAGGCATTGTGTCGAAAACTAGGAACAAGCATAGTCTGGAGGATCACCAGAACTACCCCAACAAAAAGCACTTACTGCGTTCTGACCACAAGTGAGTGCTTCGGTTTGAGTAATCTTAGTGATACATTGGCCTCCTTAGCTCGGGTTATGTTAGGGCATCGCGTTGAAAACCAGGAACAAGCATTGTCTTGAGGGTCACATGAACTACCCCAACAAGAAGCACTTACTGCTTTCTAAACACGAGTGAGTGCTTAGGTTCGAGTTATCTTAGTGAGAAATTGGCCTATTTAGCTTGGCTGAGGTCATGGCATTGTGTTGAAAACTAGGAAATGGCTTAGTCTGGAGGATCACCAAAACTACCCCAACAAGAAGCACTTACTGCTTCCTGAACACGAGTGAGTGCTTAGGTTCGAGTAATCTTAGTGATGCATTGGCCTATTTAGCTTGGCTGATGTCAAGGCATTGCGTCGAAAACTAGGAACAAGCGTCGTTTGGAATCACCAGAACTACCCCAACAAGAAGCACTTACTGCTTTCAGAACACGTCTGTGCTGATGTTTGGGTAATCTTGCTGACAAATTAGCATACTGCGCACGGTTGAGGTCAGGACATTGAATTGAAGAAACAATTAATGAACGGAGATACGTTTAAAAAGACAGTTTGTTGTTTTAGCTTATCTCGGGAACAGTAAGAACGTCTATGTTCACCTTTCAAGTTGATGTTGTCTGTCTGACTGCCCCAATAAGTAGCACTTTCTATTGTCAAATACAAGCCAGTGCTCAAGTTGGGTCAATGAAACTGACTTGGAGTTTAGTTTTGTGAACTTTGCTAACCTGTGAATGGACTATTTTCACCTTACCAAACAGCCTCCCTCTTCTTACGGTGCAGAAGTTGCGCAAATGCATTGACAACAACTTTAAATAGAGATTTGCAATTGTAGCTCAACTCCATACCCATGAATACTTTGTCAATGGGTAATTTGGCCAACAGGAATGTATTGCAACCCCCGCCCCATTGTAATGAATAGGCTACATTGGTTGTCAATTCATGAGATGCTGATCAGCGGGAACAGCTGTCTGTTGAAAACGTCACAAGCGAAACCAACCGTTAAAGACGCAATTTGAAAAGAAAAAAAATTACCTTCCCATTTGATTTAATCAATTGAACATATTTCAAATGTGTCAGCAAAATAAAACGAGCCAAATGCAGCATGGAATCACCAGACCGACCCCAACAAAAAGCACTTACTGCGTTCTGATCACAAGTGAGTGCTTCGGTTTGAGTAATCTTAGTGATACATTGGCCTCTAGCTTGGGTTATGTTAGGGCATCGCGTTGAAAACCAGGAACAAGCATTGTCTTGAGAGTCACCAGAACTATCCAAACAAGAAGCACGTACTGTTTTCTGAACACGAGTGAGTGCATAGGTTCGAGTAATCTTGGTAATGCATTGGCCTATTTAGCTTGGCTGAGGTCATGGCATTGCCTTGAAAACTAGGAACATGCGTAGACTGGAGGATCACCAGAACTACCCCAACAAAAAGCACTTACTGCTTTCTAAACACGAGTGAGTGCTTAGGTTCGAGTAATCTTAGTGATACATTGGCCTATTTTGGTCTGCTGAGGTCAAGGCATTGCGTTGAAAACTAGGAACAAACAGTCTCAAGACTCACCAGAACTACCCCAACAAGAAGCACTTACTGCTTCCTGAACACGAGTGAGTGTTTAAGTTCGAGAAATCTTAGTAATGCATTGGCCTATTTAGCTTGGCTGAAGTCAAGGCATTGTGTCGAAAACTAGGAACAAGCATAGTCTGGAGGATCACCAGAACTACCCCAACAAAAAGCACTTACTGCGTTCTGAACACAAGTGAGTGCTTCGGTTTGAGTAATCTTAGTGATACATTGGCCTCCTTAGCTCGGGTTATGTTAGGGCATCGCGTTGAAAACCAGGAACAAGCATTGTCTTGAGGGTCACATGAACTACCCCAACAAGAAGCACTTACTGCTTTCTAAACACGAGTGAGTGCTTAGGTTCGAGTAATCTTAGTGAGAAATTGGCCTATTTAGCTTGGCTGATGTCAAGGCATTGCGTCGAAAACTAGGAACAAGCGTCGTTTGGAATCACCAGAACTACCCCAACAAGAAGCACTTACTGCTTTCAGAACACGTCTGTGCTGATGTTTGGGTAATCTTGCTGACAAATTAGCATACTGCGCACGGTTTAGGTCAGGACATTGAATTGAAGAAACAATTAATGAACGGAGATACGTTTAAAAAGACAGTTTGTTGTTTTAGCTTATCTCGGGAACAGTAAGAACGTCTCTATGTTCACATTTCAAGTTGATGTTGTCTGTCTGACTGCCCCAACAAGTAGCACTTTCTATTGTCAAATACAAGCCAGTGCTCAAGTTGGGTCAATGAAACTGACTTGGAGTTTAGTTTTGTGAATTTTGCTAACCTGTGAATGGACTATTTTCACCTTACCAAACAGCCTCCCTCTTCTTACGGTGCAGAAGTTGCGCAAATGCATTGACAACAACTTTAAATAGAGATTTGCAATTGAAGCTCAACTCCACCCCCATGAATACTTTGTATAATTTGGCCAACAGGAATGTATTGCAACGCCCGCCCCCTTGTAATGAATATGCTACATTGGTTGTCAATTCATGAGATGCTGATCAGCGGGAACAGCTGTCTGCTGAAAACGTCACAAGCGAAACCAACCGTAAAAGACGCAATTCGAAAAGAAAAGCAGTTACATTCCCATTTAAGGGAATCAATTGAACATATTTCAAATGTGTCAGCAAAATAAAATGAGCCAAATGCAGCATGGAATCACCAGAATGACCCCAACAAAAAGCACTTACTGCGTTCTGAACACAAGTGAGTGCTTCGGTTTGAGTAATCTTAGTGATACATTGGCCTCTTTACCTTGAGTTATATTAGGGTATCGCGTTGAAAACCAGGAACAAGCATAGTCTCGAGAGTCACCAGAACTACCCCAACAAGAAGCACTTACTGCTTCCAGAACACGAGTGAGTGCTTTGGTTCGAGTAATCTTAGTGATGGATTGGCCTATTTAGCTTGGCTGAAGTCAAGGCATTGTGTCGAAAACTAGGAACAAACATAGTCTGGAGGATCACCAGAACTACCCCAACAAAAAGCACTTACTGCGTTCTGAACACAAGTGAGTGCTTCGGTTTGAGTAATCTTAGTGATACATTGGCCTCTTTACCTTGGGTTATGTTAGGGTATCGCGTTGAAAACCAGGAACAAGCATAGTCTCAAGACTCACCAGAACTACCCCAACAAGAAGCACTTACTGCTTCCTGAACACGAGTGAGTGCTTAAGTTCGAGTAATCTTAGTGATGGATTGGCCTATTTAGCTTGGCTGAAGTCAAGGCATTGTGTCGAAAACTAGGAACAAGCATAGTCTGGAGGATCACCAGAACTACCCCAACAAAAAGCACTTACTGCGTTCTGAACACAAGTGAGTGCTTAGGTTTGAGTAATCTTAGTAAACATTGGCCTATTTAGCTTGGCTGAAGTCAAGGCAGTGCGTCGAAAACTAGGAACACGCGTAGCCTGGAGGATCACCAGAACTACAGCAACAAGAAGCTTACTGCTTCCTGAACACGAGTGAGTGCTTAGGTTTGAGTAATCTTAGTGATGAATTGGCCTATTTAGCTTGGCTGAGGTCAAGGCATTGCGTTGAAAACTAGGAACAAGCATAGTCTGGAGGATCACCAGAACTACCCCAACAAAAAGCACTTACTGCTTTCTAAACACGAGTGAGTGCTTAGGTTCGAGTAATCTTAGTGAGAAATTGGCCTATTTAGCTTGGCTGAGGTCATGGCATTGTGTTGAAAACTAGGAAAAGGCGTAGTCTGGAGGATCACCAAAACTACCCCAACAAGAAACACTTACTGTTTTCAGACTACAGGTGAGTGCTTATATTTGAGTAACCTTAGTGATGCATTGGCCTATTTAGCTTGGCTGATGTCAAGGCATTGCGTCGAAAACTAGGAACAAGCGTCGTTTGGAATCACCAGAACTACCCCAACAAGAAGCACTTACTGCTTTCAGAACACGTCTGTGCTGATGTTTGGGTAATCTTGCTGACAAATTAGCATACTGCGCACGGTTTAGGTCACGACATTGAATTGAAGAAACAATTAATGAACGGAGATACGTTTAAAAAGACTGTTTGTTTTTTTTGCTTATCTCGGGAACAGTAAGAACGTCTCTATGTTCACATTTCAGGATGATGTTGTCTGTCTGAGTGCCCCAACAAGTAGCACTTTCTATTGTCAAATACAAGCCAGTGCTCAAGTTGGGTCAATGAAACTGACTTGGAGTTTAGTTTTGTGAACTTTGCTAACCTGTGAATGGACTATTTTCACCTTACCAAACAGCCTCCCTCTTCTTACGGTGCAGAAGTTGCGCAAATGCATTGACAACAACTTTAAATAGAGATTTGCAATTATAGCTCAACCCTACCCTCATGAATACTTTGTCAATGGGTAATTTGGCCAACAGGAATGTATTGCAACCCCCGCCCCATTGTAATGAATAGGCTACATTGGTTGTCCATTCATGAGATGCTGATCAGCGGGA
The DNA here is from genome assembly GCF_025434085.1 of Hippocampus zosterae. NCBI lineage: Eukaryota > Metazoa > Chordata > Actinopteri > Syngnathiformes > Syngnathidae > Hippocampus > Hippocampus zosterae. The sequence continues at coordinate 11,762,922 of NC_067457.1, read as the reverse complement.
ACAGCTGTCTGTTGAAAACGTCACAAGCGAAACCAACCGTTAAAGACGCAATTTGAAAAGAAAAAAAATTACCTTCCCATTTGATTTAATCAATTGAACATATTTCAAATGTGTCAGAAAAATAAAACGAGCCAAATGCAGCATGGAATCACCAGACCGACCCCAACAAAAAGCACTTACTGCGTTCTGATCACAAGTGAGTGCTTCGGTTTGAGTAATCTTAGTGATACATTGGCCTCTAGCTTGGGTTATGTTAGGGCATCGCGTTGAAAACCAGGAACAAGCATTGTCTTGAGAGTCACCAGAACTATCCAAACAAGAAGCACGTACTGTTTTCTGAGCACGAGTGAGTGCATAGGTTCGAGTAATCTTGGTAATGCATTGGCCTATTTAGCTTGGCTGAGGTCATGGCATTGCCTTGAAAACTAGGAACATGCGTAGACTGGAGGATCACCAGAACTACCCCAACAAAAAGCACTTACTGCTTTCTAAACACGAGTGAGTGCTTAGGTTCGAGTAATCTTAGTGATACATTGGCCTATTTTGGTCTGCTGAGGTCAAGGCATTGCGTTGAAAACTAGGAACAAACAGTCTCAAGACTCACCAGAACTACCCCAACAAGAAGCACTTACTGCTTCCTGAACACGAGTGAGTGTTTAAGTTCGAGAAATCTTAGTAATGCATTGGCCTATTTAGCTTGGCTGAAGTCAAGGCATTGTGTCGAAAACTAGGAACAAGCATAGTCTGGAGGATCACCAGAACTACCCCAACAAAAAGCACTTACTGCGTTCTGACCACAAGTGAGTGCTTCGGTTTGAGTAATCTTAGTGATACATTGGCCTCCTTAGCTCGGGTTATGTTAGGGCATCGCGTTGAAAACCAGGAACAAGCATTGTCTTGAGGGTCACATGAACTACCCCAACAAGAAGCACTTACTGCTTTCTAAACACGAGTGAGTGCTTAGGTTCGAGTAATCTTAGTGAGAAATTGGCCTATTTAGCTTGGCTGATGTCAAGGCATTGCGTCGAAAACTAGGAACAAGCGTCGTTTGGAATCACCAGAACTACCCCAACAAGAAGCACTTACTGCTTTCAGAACACGTCTGTGCTGATGTTTAGGTAATCTTGCTGACAAATTAGCATACTGCGCACGGTTTAGGTCAGGACATTGAATTGAAGAAACAATTAATGAACGGAGATACGTTTAAAAAGACAGTTTGTTGTTTTAGCTTATCTCGGGAACAGTAAGAACGTCTCTATGTTCACATTTCAAGTTGATGTTGTCTGTCTGACTGCCCCAATAAGTAGCACTTTCTATTGTCAAATACAAGCCAGTGCTCAAGTTGGGTCAATGAAACTGACTTGGAGTTTAGTTTTGTGAATTTTGCTAACCTGTGAATGGACTATTTTCACCTTACCAAACAGCCTCCCTCTTCTTACGGTGCAGAAGTTGCGCAAATGCATTGACAACAACTTTAAATAGAGATTTGCAATTGAAGCTCAACTCCACCCCCATGAATACTTTGTATAATTTGGCCAACAGGAATGTATTGCAACGCCCGCCCCCTTGTAATGAATATGCTACATTGGTTGTCAATTCATGAGATGCTGATCAGCGGGAACAGCTGTCTGCTGAAAACGTCACAAGCGAAACCAACCGTAAAAGACGCAATTCGAAAAGAAAAGCAGTTACATTCCCATTTAAGGGAATCAATTGAACATATTTCAAATGTGTCAGCAAAATAAAATGAGCCAAATGCAGCATGGAATCACCAGAATGACCCCAACAAAAAGCACTTACTGCGTTCTGAACACAAGTGAGTGCTTCGGTTTGAGTAATCTTAGTGATACATTGGCCTCTTTACCTTGAGTTATATTAGGGTATCGCGTTGAAAACCAGGAACAAGCATAGTCTCGAGAGTCACCAGAACTACCCCAACAAGAAGCACTTACTGCTTCCAGAACACGAGTGAGTGCTTTGGTTCGAGTAATCTTAGTGATGGATTGGCCTATTTAGCTTGGCTGAAGTCAAGGCATTGTGTCGAAAACTAGGAACAAACATAGTCTGGAGGATCACCAGAACTACCCCAACAAAAAGCACTTACTGCGTTCTGAACACAAGTGAGTGCTTCGGTTTGAGTAATCTTAGTGATACATTGGCCTCTTTACCTTGGGTTATGTTAGGGTATCGCGTTGAAAACCAGGAACAAGCATAGTCTCAAGACTCACCAGAACTACCCCAACAAGAAGCACTTACTGCTTCCTGAACACGAGTGAGTGCTTAAGTTCGAGTAATCTTAGTGATGGATTGGCCTATTTAGCTTGGCTGAAGTCAAGGCATTGTGTCGAAAACTAGGAACAAGCATAGTCTGGAGGATCACCAGAACTACCCCAACAAAAAGCACTTACTGCGTTCTGAACACAAGTGAGTGCTTAGGTTTGAGTAATCTTAGTAAACATTGGCCTATTTAGCTTGGCTGAAGTCAAGGCAGTGCGTCGAAAACTAGGAACACGCGTAGTCTGGAGGATCACCAGAACTACAGCAACAAGAAGCTTACTGCTTCCTGAACACGAGTGAGTGCTTAGGTTTGAGTAATCTTAGTGATGAATTGGCCTATTTAGCTTGGCTGAGGTCAAGGCATTGCGTTGAAAACTAGGAACAAGCATAGTCTGGAGGATCACCAGAACTACCCCAACAAAAAGCACTTACTGCTTTCTAAACACGAGTGAGTGCTTAGGTTCGAGTAATCTTAGTGAGAAATTGGCCTATTTAGCTTGGCTGAGGTCATGGCATTGTGTTGAAAACTAGGAAAAGGCGTAGTCTGGAGGATCACCAAAACTACCCCAACAAGAAACACTTACTGTTTTCAGACTACAGGTGAGTGCTTAGATTTGAGTAACCTTAGTGATGCATTGGCCTATTTAGCTTGGCTGATGTCAAGGCATTGCGTCGAAAACTAGGAACAAGCGTCGTTTGGACTCACCAGAACTACCCCAACAAGAAGCACTTACTGCTTTCAGAACACGTCTGTGCTGATGTTTGGGTAATCTTGCTGACAAATTAGCATACTGCGCACGGTTTAGGTCACAACATTGAATTGAAGAAACAATTAATGAACGGAGATACGTTTAAAAAGACTGTTTGTTTTTTTTGCTTATCTCGGGAACAGTAAGAACGTCTCTATGTTCACATTTCAGGATGATGTTGTCTGTCTGAGTGCCCCAACAAGTAGCACTTTCTATTGTCAAATACAAGCCAGTGCTCAAGTTGGGTCAATGAAACTGACTTGGAGTTTAGTTTTGTGAACTTTGCTAACCTGTGAATGGACTATTTTCACCTTACCAAACAGCCTCCCTCTTCTTACGGTGCAGAAGTTGCGCAAATGCATTGACAACAACTTTAAATAGAGATTTGCAATTATAGCTCAACCCTACCCTCATGAATACTTTGTCAATGGGTAATTTGGCCAACAGGAATGTATTGCAACCCCCGCCCCATTGTAATGAATAGGCTACATTGGTTGTCCATTCATGAGATGCTGATCAGCGGGAACAGCTGTCTGTTGAAAACGTCACAAGCGAAACCAACCGTTAAAGACGCAATTTGAAAAGAAAAAAAATTACCTTCCCATTTGATTTAATCAATTGAACATATTTCAAATGTGTCAGAAAAATAAAACGAGCCAAATGCAGCATGGAATCACCAGACCGACCCCAACAAAAAGCACTTACTGCGTTCTGATCACAAGTGAGTGCTTCGGTTTGAGTAATCTTAGTGATACATTGGCCTCTAGCTTGGGTTATGTTAGGGCATCGCGTTGAAAACCAGGAACAAGCATTGTCTTGAGAGTCACCAGAACTATCCAAACAAGAAGCACGTACTGTTTTCTGAGCACGAGTGAGTGCATAGGTTCGAGTAATCTTGGTAATGCATTGGCCTATTTAGCTTGGCTGAGGTCATGGCATTGCCTTGAAAACTAGGAACATGCGTAGACTGGAGGATCACCAGAACTACCCCAACAAAAAGCACTTACTGCTTTCTAAACACGAGTGAGTGCTTAGGTTCGAGTAATCTTAGTGATACATTGGCCTATTTTGGTCTGCTGAGGTCAAGGCATTGCGTTGAAAACTAGGAACAAACAGTCTCAAGACTCACCAGAACTACCCCAACAAGAAGCACTTACTGCTTCCTGAACACGAGTGAGTGTTTAAGTTCGAGAAATCTTAGTAATGCATTGGCCTATTTAGCTTGGCTGAAGTCAAGGCATTGTGTCGAAAACTAGGAACAAGCATAGTCTGGAGGATCACCAGAACTACCCCAACAAAAAGCACTTACTGCGTTCTGACCACAAGTGAGTGCTTCGGTTTGAGTAATCTTAGTGATACATTGGCCTCCTTAGCTCGGGTTATGTTAGGGCATCGCGTTGAAAACCAGGAACAAGCATTGTCTTGAGGGTCACATGAACTACCCCAACAAGAAGCACTTACTGCTTTCTAAACACGAGTGAGTGCTTAGGTTCGAGTAATCTTAGTGAGAAATTGGCCTATTTAGCTTGGCTGATGTCAAGGCATTGCGTCGAAAACTAGGAACAAGCGTCGTTTGGAATCACCAGAACTACCCCAACAAGAAGCACTTACTGCTTTCAGAACACGTCTGTGCTGATGTTTAGGTAATCTTGCTGACAAATTAGCATACTGCGCACGGTTTAGGTCAGGACATTGAATTGAAGAAACAATTAATGAACGGAGATACGTTTAAAAAGACAGTTTGTTGTTTTAGCTTATCTCGGGAACAGTAAGAACGTCTCTATGTTCACATTTCAAGTTGATGTTGTCTGTCTGACTGCCCCAATAAGTAGCACTTTCTATTGTCAAATACAAGCCAGTGCTCAAGTTGGGTCAATGAAACTGACTTGGAGTTTAGTTTTGTGAATTTTGCTAACCTGTGAATGGACTATTTTCACCTTACCAAACAGCCTCCCTCTTCTTACGGTGCAGAAGTTGCGCAAATGCATTGACAACAACTTTAAATAGAGATTTGCAATTGAAGCTCAACTCCACCCCCATGAATACTTTGTATAATTTGGCCAACAGGAATGTATTGCAACGCCCGCCCCCTTGTAATGAATATGCTACATTGGTTGTCAATTCATGAGATGCTGATCAGCGGGAACAGCTGTCTGCTGAAAACGTCACAAGCGAAACCAACCGTAAAAGACGCAATTCGAAAAGAAAAGCAGTTACATTCCCATTTAAGGGAATCAATTGAACATATTTCAAATGTGTCAGCAAAATAAAATGAGCCAAATGCAGCATGGAATCACCAGAATGACCCCAACAAAAAGCACTTACTGCGTTCTGAACACAAGTGAGTGCTTCGGTTTGAGTAATCTTAGTGATACATTGGCCTCTTTACCTTGAGTTATATTAGGGTATCGCGTTGAAAACCAGGAACAAGCATAGTCTCGAGAGTCACCAGAACTACCCCAACAAGAAGCACTTACTGCTTCCAGAACACGAGTGAGTGCTTTGGTTCGAGTAATCTTAGTGATGGATTGGCCTATTTAGCTTGGCTGAAGTCAAGGCATTGTGTCGAAAACTAGGAACAAACATAGTCTGGAGGATCACCAGAACTACCCCAACAAAAAGCACTTACTGCGTTCTGAACACAAGTGAGTGCTTCGGTTTGAGTAATCTTAGTGATACATTGGCCTCTTTACCTTGGGTTATGTTAGGGTATCGCGTTGAAAACCAGGAACAAGCATAGTCTCAAGACTCACCAGAACTACCCCAACAAGAAGCACTTACTGCTTCCTGAACACGAGTGAGTGCTTAAGTTCGAGTAATCTTAGTGATGGATTGGCCTATTTAGCTTGGCTGAAGTCAAGGCATTGTGTCGAAAACTAGGAACAAGCATAGTCTGGAGGATCACCAGAACTACCCCAACAAAAAGCACTTACTGCGTTCTGAACACAAGTGAGTGCTTAGGTTTGAGTAATCTTAGTAAACATTGGCCTATTTAGCTTGGCTGAAGTCAAGGCAGTGCGTCGAAAACTAGGAACACGCGTAGTCTGGAGGATCACCAGAACTACAGCAACAAGAAGCTTACTGCTTCCTGAACACGAGTGAGTGCTTAGGTTTGAGTAATCTTAGTGATGAATTGGCCTATTTAGCTTGGCTGAGGTCAAGGCATTGCGTTGAAAACTAGGAACAAGCATAGTCTGGAGGATCACCAGAACTACCCCAACAAAAAGCACTTACTGCTTTCTAAACACGAGTGAGTGCTTAGGTTCGAGTAATCTTAGTGAGAAATTGGCCTATTTAGCTTGGCTGAGGTCATGGCATTGTGTTGAAAACTAGGAAAAGGCGTAGTCTGGAGGATCACCAAAACTACCCCAACAAGAAACACTTACTGTTTTCAGACTACAGGTGAGTGCTTAGATTTGAGTAACCTTAGTGATGCATTGGCCTATTTAGCTTGGCTGATGTCAAGGCATTGCGTCGAAAACTAGGAACAAGCGTCGTTTGGACTCACCAGAACTACCCCAACAAGAAGCACTTACTGCTTTCAGAACACGTCTGTGCTGATGTTTGGGTAATCTTGCTGACAAATTAGCATACTGCGCACGGTTTAGGTCACAACATTGAATTGAAGAAACAATTAATGAACGGAGATACGTTTAAAAAGACTGTTTGTTTTTTTTGCTTATCTCGGGAACAGTAAGAACGTCTCTATGTTCACATTTCAGGATGATGTTGTCTGTCTGAGTGCCCCAACAAGTAGCACTTTCTATTGTCAAATACAAGCCAGTGCTCAAGTTGGGTCAATGAAACTGACTTGGAGTTTAGTTTTGTGAACTTTGCTAACCTGTGAATGGACTATTTTCACCTTACCAAACAGCCTCCCTCTTCTTACGGTGCAGAAGTTGCGCAAATGCATTGACAACAACTTTAAATAGAGATTTGCAATTGTAGCTCAACCCTACCCCCATGAATACTTTGTCAATGGGTAATTTGGCCAACAGGAATGTATTGCAACCCCCGCCCCATTGTAATGAATAGGCTACATTGGTTGTCCATTCATGAGATGCTGATCAGCGGGAACAGCTGTCTGTTGAAAACGTCACAAGCGAAACCAACCGTTAAAGACGCAATTTGAAAAGAAAAAAAATTACCTTCCCATTTGATTTAATCAATTGAACATATTTCAAATGTGTCAGAAAAATAAAACGAGCCAAATGCAGCATGGAATCACCAGACCGACCCCAACAAAAAGCACTTACTGCGTTCTGATCACAAGTGAGTGCTTCGGTTTGAGTAATCTTAGTGATACATTGGCCTCTAGCTTGGGTTATGTTAGGGCATCGCGTTGAAAACCAGGAACAAGCATTGTCTTGAGAGTCACCAGAACTATCCAAACAAGAAGCACGTACTGTTTTCTGAGCACGAGTGAGTGCATAGGTTCGAGTAATCTTGGTAATGCATTGGCCTATTTAGCTTGGCTGAGGTCATGGCATTGCCTTGAAAACTAGGAACATGCGTAGACTGGAGGATCACCAGAACTACCCCAACAAAAAGCACTTACTGCTTTCTAAACACGAGTGAGTGCTTAGGTTCGAGTAATCTTAGTGATACATTGGCCTATTTTGGTCTGCTGAGGTCAAGGCATTGCGTTGAAAACTAGGAACAAACAGTCTCAAGACTCACCAGAACTACCCCAACAAGAAGCACTTACTGCTTCCTGAACACGAGTGAGTGTTTAAGTTCGAGAAATCTTAGTAATGCATTGGCCTATTTAGCTTGGCTGAAGTCAAGGCATTGTGTCGAAAACTAGGAACAAGCATAGTCTGGAGGATCACCAGAACTACCCCAACAAAAAGCACTTACTGCGTTCTGACCACAAGTGAGTGCTTCGGTTTGAGTAATCTTAGTGATACATTGGCCTCCTTAGCTCGGGTTATGTTAGGGCATCGCGTTGAAAACCAGGAACAAGCATTGTCTTGAGGGTCACATGAACTACCCCAACAAGAAGCACTTACTGCTTTCTAAACACGAGTGAGTGCTTAGGTTCGAGTAATCTTAGTGAGAAATTGGCCTATTTAGCTTGACTGAGGTCATGGCATTGTGTTGAAAACTAGGAAATGGCTTAGTCTGGAGGATCACCAAAACTACCCCAACAAGAAGCACTTACTGCTTCCTGAACACGAGTGAGTGCTTAGGTTCGAGTAATCTTAGTGATGCATTGGCCTATTTAGCTTGGCTGATGTCAAGGCATTGCGTCGAAAACTAGGAACAAGCGTCGTTTGGAATCACCAGAACTACCCCAACAAGAAGCACTTACTGCTTTCAGAACACGTCTGTGCTGATGTTTGGGTAATCTTGCTGACAAATTAGCATACTGCGCACGGTTTAGGTCAGGACATTGAATTGAAGAAACAATTAATGAACGGAGATACGTTTAAAAAGACAGTTTGTTTTTTTTGCTTATCTCGGGAACAGTAAGAACGTCTCTATGTTCACATTTCAGGATGATGTTGTCTGTCTGACTGCCCCAACAAGTAGCACTTTCTATTGTCAAATACAAGCCAGTGCTCAAGTTGGGTCAATGAAACTGACTTGGACTTTAGTTTTGTGAACTTTGCTAACCTGTGAATGGACTATTTTCACCTTACCAAACAGCCTCCCTCTTCTTACGGTGCAGAAGTTGCGCAAATGCATTGACAACAACTTTAAATAGAGATTTGCAATTGAAGCTCAACTCCACCCCCATGAATACTTTGTATAATTTGGCCAACAGGAATGTATTGCAACGCCCGCCCCCTTGTAATGAATATGCTACATTGGTTGTCAATTCATGAGATGCTGATCAGCGGGAACAGCTGTCTGCTGAAAACGTCACAAGCGAAACCAACCGTAAAAGACGCAATTCGAAAAGAAAAGCAGTTACATTCCCATTTAAGGGAATCAATTGAACATATTTCAAATGTGTCAGCAAAATAAAATGAGCCAAATGCAGCATGGAATCACCAGAATGACCCCAACAAAAAGCACTTACTGCGTTCTGAACACAAGTGAGTGCTTCGGTTTGAGTAATCTTAGTGATACATTGGCCTCTTTACCTTGGGTTATGTTAGGGTATCGCGATGAAAACCAGGAACAAGCATAGTCTCGAGAGTCACCAGAACTACCCCAACAAGAAGCACTTACTGCTTCCAGAACACGAGTGAGTGCTTTGGTTCGAGTAATCTTAGTGATGGATTGGCCTATTTAGCTTGGCTGAAGTCAAGGCATTGTGTCGAAAACTAGGAACAAGCATAGTCTGGAGGATCACCAGAACTACCCCAACAAAAAGCACTTACTGCGTTCTGAACACAAGTGAGTGCTTCGGTTTGAGTAATCTTAGTGATACATTGGCCTCTTTACCTTGGGTTATGTTAGGGTATCGCGTTGAAAACCAGGAACAAGCATAGTCTCAAGACTCACCAGAACTACCCCAACAAGAAGCACTTACTGCTTCCTGAACACGAGTGAGTGCTTAAGTTCGAGTAATCTTAGTGATGGATTGGCCTATTTAGCTTGGCTGAAGTCAAGGCATTGTGTCGAAAACTAGGAACAAGCATAGTCTGGAGGATCACCAGAACTACCCCAACAAAAAGCACTTACTGCGTTCTGAACACAAGTGAGTGCTTAGGTTTGAGTAATCTTAGTAAACATTGGCCTATTTAGCTTGGCTGAAGTCAAGGCAGTGCGTCGAAAACTAGGAACACGCGTAGTCTGGAGGATCACCAGAACTACAGCAACAAGAAGCTTACTGCTTCCTGAACACGAGTGAGTGCTTAGGTTTGAGTAATTTTAGTAAACATTGGCCGATTTAGCTTGGCTGAAGTCACGGCAGTGCATCGAAAACTAGGAACAAGCGTATTCTGGAGGATCACCAGAACTACCCCAACAAGAAGCACTTACCGCTTCCAGAACACGAGTGAGTGCTTTGGTTCGAGTAATCTTAGTGATGAATTGGCCTATTTAGCTTGGCTGAGGTCAAGGCATTGCGTTGAAAACTAGGAACAAGCATAGTCTGGAGGATCACCAGAACTACCCCAACAAAAAGCACTTACTGCTTTCTAAACACGAGTGAGTGCTTAGGTTCGAGTAATCTTAGTGAGAAATTGGCCTATTTAGCTTGGCTGAGGTCATGGCATTGTGTTGAAAACTAGGAAAAGGCGTAGTCTGGAGGATCACCAAAACTACCCCAACAAGAAGCACTTACTGTTTTCAGACTACAGGTGAGTGCTTAGATTTGAGTAACCTTAGTGATGCATTGGCCTATTTAGCTTGGCTGATGTCAAGGCATTGCGTCGAAAACTAGGAACAAGCGTCGTTTGGAATCACCAGAACTACCCCAACAAGAAGCACTTACTGCTTTCAGAACACGTCTGTGCTGATGTTTGGGTAATCTTGCTGACAAATTAGCATACTGCGCACGGTTTAGGTCACGACATTGAATTGAAGAAACAATTAATGAACGGAGATACGTTTAAAAAGACTTTGTTTTTTTTGCTTATCTCGGGAACAGTAAGAACGTCTCTATGTTCACATTTCAGGATGATGTTGTCTGTCTGAGTGCCCCAACAAGTAGCACTTTCTATTGTCAAATACAAGCCAGTGCTCAAGTTGGGTCAATGAAACTGACTTGGACTTTAGTTTTGTGAACTTTGCTAACCTGTGAATGGACTATTTTCACCTTACCAAACAGCCTCCCTCTTCTTACGGTGCAGAAGTTGCGCAAATGCATTGACAACAACTTTAAATAGAGATTTGCAATTGAAGCTCAACTCCACCCCCATGAATACTTTGTATAATTTGGCCAACAGGAATGTATTGCAACGCCCGCCCCCTTGTAATGAATATGCTACATTGGTTGTCAATTCATGAGATGCTGATCAGCGGGAACAGCTGTCTGCTGAAAACGTCACAAGCGAAACCAACCGTAAAAGACGCAATTCGAAAAGAAAAGCAGTTACATTCCCATTTAAGGGAATAAATTGAACATATTTCAAATGTGTCAGCAAAATAAAATGAGCCAAATGCAGCATGGAATCACCAGAATGACCCCAACAAAAAGCACTTACTGCGTTCTGAACACAAGTGAGTGCTTCGGTTTGAGAAATCTTAGTGATTGGCCTCTTTACCTTGGGTTATGTTAGGGTATCGCGTTGAAAACCAGGAACAAGCATAGTCTCGAGAGTCACCAGAACTACCCCAACAAGAAGCACTTACTGCTTCCAGAACACGAGTGATGAGTGCTTTGGTTCGAGTAATCTTAGTGATGGATTGGCCTATTTAGCTTGGCTGAAGTCAAGGCATTGTGTCGAAAACTAGGAACAAGCATAGTCTGGAGGATCACCAGAACTACCCCAACAAAAAGCACTTACTGCGTTCTGAACACAAGTGAGTGCTTAGGTTTGAGTAATCTTAGTAAACATTGGCCTATTTAGCTTGGCTGAGGTCAAGGCATTGCGTTGAAAACTAGGAACAAGCATAGTCTGGAGGATCACCAAAACTACCCCAACAAAAAGCACTTACTGCTTCCTGAACACGAGTGAGTGCTTAGGTTCGAGTAATCTTAGTGATGCATTGGCCTATTTAGCTTGGCTGATGTCAAGGCATTGCGTCGAAAACTAGGAACAAGCGTCGTTTGGAATCACCAGAACTACCCCAACAAGAAGCATTTACTGCTTTCAGAACACGTCTGTGCTGATGTTTGGGTAATCTTGCTGACAAATTAGCATACTGCGCACGGTTGAGGTCAGGACATTGAATTGAAGAAACAATTAATGAACGGAGATACGTTTAAAAAGACAGTTTGTTGTTTTAGCTTATCTCGGGAACAGTAAGAACGTCTATGTTCACCTTTCAAGTTGATGTTGTCTGTCTGACTGCCCCAATAAGTAGCACTTTCTATTGTCAAATACAAGCCAGTGCTCAAGTTGGGTCAATGAAACTGACTTGGAGTTTAGTTTTGTGAACTTTGCTAACCTGTGAATGGACTATTTTCACCTTACCAAACAGCCTCCCTCTTCTTACGGTGCAGAAGTTGCGCAAATGCATTGACAACAACTTTAAATAGAGATTTGCAATTGTAGCTCAACTCCACCCCCATGAATACTTTGTCAATGGGTAATTTGGCCAACAGGAATGTATTGCAACCCCCGCCCCATTGTAATGAATAGGCTACATTGGTTGTCAATTCATGAGATGCTGATCAGCGGGAACAGCTGTCTGTTGAAAACGTCACAAGCGAAACCAACCGTTAAAGACGCAATTTGAAAAGAAAAAAAATTACCTTCCCATTTGATTTAATCAATTGAACATATTTCAAATGTGTCAGCAAAATAAAACGAGCCAAATGCAGCATGGAATCACCAGACCGACCCCAACAAAAAGCACTTACTGCGTTCTGATCACAAGTGAGTGCTTCGGTTTGAGTAATCTTAGTGATACATTGGCCTCTAGCTTGGGTTATGTTAGGGCATCGCGTTGAAAACCAGTAACAAGCATTGTCTTGAGAGTCACCAGAACTATCCAAACAAGAAGCACGTACTGTTTTCTGAACACGAGTGAGTGCATAGGTTCGAGTAATCTTGGTAATGCATTGGCCTATTTAGCTTGGCTGAGGTCATGGCATTGCCTTGAAAACTAGGAACATGCGTAGACTGGAGGATCACCAGAACTACCCCAACATAAGCACTTACTGCTTTCTAAACACGAGTGAGTGCTTAGGTTCGAGTAATCTTAGTGATACATTGGCCTATTTTGGTCTGCTGAGGTCAAGGCATTGCGTTGAAAACTAGGAACAAACAGTCTCAAGACTCACCAGAACTACCCCAACAAGAAGCACTTACTGCTTCCTGAACACGAGTGAGTGTTTAAGTTCGAGAAATCTTAGTAATGCATTGGCCTATTTAGCTTGGCTGAAGTCAAGGCATTGTGTCGAAAACTAGGAACAAGCATAGTCTGGAGGATCACCAGAACTACCCCTACAAAAAGCACTTACTGCATTCTGACCACAAGTGAGTGCTTCGGTTTGAGTAATCTTAGTGATACATTGGCCTCCTTAGCTCGGGTTATGTTAGGGCATCGCGTTGAAAACCAGGAACAAGCATTGTCTTGAGGGTCACATGAACTACCCCAACAAGAAGCACTTACTGCTTTCTAAACACGAGTGAGTGCTTAGGTTCGAGTAATCTTAGTGAGAAATTGGCCTATTTAGCTTGGCTGAGGTCATGGCATTGTGTTGAAAACTAGGAAATGGCTTAGTCTGGAGGATCACCAAAACTACCCCAACAAGAAGCACTTACTGCTTCCTGAACACGAGTGAGTGCTTAGGTTCGAGTAATCTTAGTGATGCATTGGCCAATTTAGCTTGGCTGATGTCAAGGCATTGCGTCGAAAACTAGGAACAAGCGTCGTTTGGAATCACCAGAACTACCCCAACAAGAAGCACTTACTGCTTTCAGAACACGTCTGTGCTGATGTTTGGGTAATCTTGCTGACAAATTAGCATACTGCGCACGGTTTAGGTCAGGACATTGAATTGAAGAAACAATTAATGAACGGAGATATGTTTAAAAAGACAGTTTGTTTTTTTTGCTTATCTCGGGAACAGTAAGAACGTCTCTATGTTCACATTTCAGGATGATGTTGTCTGTCTGACTGCCCCAACAAGTAGCACTTTCTATTGTCAAATACAAGCCAGTGCTCAAGTTGGGTCAATGAAACTGACTTGGACTTTAGTTTTGTGAACTTTGCTAACCTGTGAATGGACTATTTTCACCTTACCAAACAGCCTCCCTCTTCTTACGGTGCAGAAGTTGCGCAAATGCATTGACAACAACTTTAAATAGAGATTTGCAATTGAAGCTCAACTCCACCCCCATGAATACTTTGTATAATTTGGCCAACAGGAATGTATTGCAACGCCCGCCCCCTTGTAATGAATATGCTACATTGGTTGTCAATTCATGAGATGCTGATCAGCGGGAACAGCTGTCTGCTGAAAACGTCACAAGCGAAACCAACCGTAAAAGACGCAATTCGAAAAGAAAAGCAGTTACATTCCCATTTAAGGGAATCAATTGAACATATTTCAAATGTGTCAGCAAAATAAAATGAGCCAAATGCAGCATGGAATCACCAGAATGACCCCAACAAAAAGCACTTACTGCGTTCTGAACACAAGTGAGTGCTTCGGTTTGAGTAATCTTAGTGATACATTGGCCTCTTTACCTTGGGTTATGTTAGGGTATCGCGATGAAAACCAGGAACAAGCATAGTCTCGAGAGTCACCAGAACTACCCCAACAAGAAGCACTTACTGCTTCCAGAACACGAGTGAGTGCTTTGGTTCGAGTAATCTTAGTGATGGATTGGCCTATTTAGCTTGGCTGAAGTCAAGGCATTGTGTCGAAAACTAGGAACAAGCATAGTCTGGAGGATCACCAGAACTACCCCAACAAAAAGCACTTACTGCGTTCTGAACACAAGTGAGTGCTTCGGTTTGAGTAATCTTAGTGATACATTGGCCTCTTTACCTTGTGTTATGTTAGGGTATCGCGTTGAAAACCAGGAACAAGCATAGTCTCAAGACTCACCAGAACTACCCCAACAAGAAGCACTTACTGCTTCCTGAACACGAGTGAGTGCTTAAGTTCGAGTAATCTTAGTGATGGATTGGCCTATTTAGCTTGGCTGAAGTCAAGGCATTGTGTCGAAAACTAGGAACAAGCATAGTCTGGAGGATCACCAGAACTACCCCAACAAAAAGCACTTACTGCGTTCTGAACACAAGTGAGTGCTTAGGTTTGAGTAATCTTAGTAAACATTGGCCTATTTAGCTTGGCTGAAGTCAAGGCAGTGCGTCGAAAACTAGGAACACGCGTAGTCTGGAGGATCACCAGAACTACAGCAACAAGAAGCTTACTGCTTCCTGAACACGAGTGAGTGCTTAGGTTTGAGTAATCTTAGTAAACATTGGCCGATTTAGCTTGGCTGAAGTCACGGCAGTGCATCGAAAACTAGGAACAAGCGTATTCTGGAGGATCACCAGAACTACCCCAACAAGAAGCACTTACCGCTTCCAGAACACGAGTGAGTGCTTTGGTTCGAGTAATCTTAGTGATGAATTGGCCTATTTAGCTTGGCTGAGGTCAAGGCATTGCGTTGAAAACTAGGAACAAGCATAGTCTGGAGGATCACCAGAACTACCCCAACAAAAAGCACTTACTGCTTTCTAAACACGAGTGAGTGCTTAGGTTCGAGTAATCTTAGTGAGAAATTGGCCTATTTAGCTTGGCTGAGGTCATGGCATTGTGTTGAAAACTAGGAAAAGGCGTAGTCTGGAGGATCACCAAAACTACCCCAACAAGAAGCACTTACTGTTTTCAGACTACAGGTGAGTGCTTAGATTTGAGTAATCTTAGTGATGCATTGGCCTATTTAGCTTGGCTGATGTCAAGGCATTGCGTCGAAAACTAGGAACAAGCGTCGTTTGGAATCACCAGAACTACCCCAACAAGAAGCACTTACTGCTTTCAGAACACGTCTGTGCTGATGTTTGGGTAATCTTGCTGACAAATTAGCATACTGCGCACGGTTGAGGTCAGGACATTGAATTGAAGAAACAATTAATGAACGGAGATACGTTTAAAAAGACAGTTTGTTGTTTTAGCTTATCTCGGGAACAGTAAGAACGTCTATGTTCACATTTCAAGTTGATGTTGTCTGTCTGACTGCCCCAATAAGTAGCACTTTCTATTGTCAAATACAAGCCAGTGCTCAAGTTGGGTCAATGAAACTGACTTGGAGTTTAGTTTTGTGAACTTTGCTAACCTGTGAATGGACTATTTTCACCTTACCAAACAGCCTCCCTCTTCTTACGGTGCAGAAGTTGCGCAAATGCATTGACAACAACTTTAAATAGAGATTTGCAATTGAAGCTCAACTCCACCCCCATTAATACTTTGTATAATTTGGCCAACAGGAATGTATTGCAACGCCCGCCCCCTTGTAATGAATATGCTACATTGGTTGTCAATTCATGAGATGCTGATCAGCGGGAACAGCTGTCTGCTGAAAACGTCACAAGCGAAACCAACCGTAAAAGACGCAATTCGAAAAGAAAAGCAGTTACATTCCCATTTAAGGGAATCAATTGAACATATTTCAAATGTGTCAGCAAAATAAAATGAGCCAAATGCAGCATGGAATCACCAGAATGACCCCAACAAAAAGCACTTACTGCGTTCTGAACACAAGTGAGTGCTTCGGTTTGAGAAATCTTAGTGATACTTAGTGATTGGCCTCTTTACCTTGGGTTATGTTAGGGTATCGCGTTGAAAACCAGGAACAAGCATAGTCTCGAGAGTCACCAGAACTACCCCAACAAGAAGCACTTACTGCTTCCAGAACACGAGTGATGAGTGCTTTGGTTCGAGTAATCTTAGTGATGGATTGGCCTATTTAGCTTGGCTGAAGTCAAGGCATTGTGTCGAAAACTAGGAACAAGCATAGTCTGGAGGATCACCAAAACTACCCCAACAAAAAGCACTTACTGCTTCCTGAACACGAGTGAGTGCTTAGGTTCGAGTAATCTTAGTGATGCATTGGCCTATTTAGCTTGGCTGATGTCAAGGCATTGCGTCGAAAACTAGGAACAAGCGTCGTTTGGAATCACCAGAACTACCCCAACAAGAAGCACTTACTGCTTTCAGAACACGTCTGTGCTGATGTTTGGGTAATCTTGCTGACAAATTAGCATACTGCGCACGGTTGAGGTCAGGACATTGAATTGAAGAAACAATTAATGAACGGAGATACGTTTAAAAAGACAGTTTGTTGTTTTAGCTTATCTCGGGAACAGTAAGAACGTCTATGTTCACATTTCAAGTTGATGTTGTCTGTCTGACTGCCCCAATAAGTAGCACTTTCTATTGTCAAATACAAGCCAGTGCTCAAGTTGGGTCAATGAAACTGACTTGGAGTTTAGTTTTGTGAACTTTGCTAACCTGTGAATGGACTATTTTCACCTTACCAAACAGCCTCCCTCTTCTTACGGTGCAGAAGTTGCGCAAATGCATTGACAACAACTTTAAATAGAGATTTGCAATTGAAGCTCAACTCCACCCCCATGAATACTTTGTCAATGGATAATTTGGCCAACAGGAATGTATTGCAACGCCCGCCCCCTTTTAATGAATATGCTACATTGGTTGTCAATTCATGAGATGCTGATCAGCGGGAACAGCTGTCTGCTGAAAACGTCACAAGCGAAACCAACCGTTAAAGACGCAATTTGAAAAGAAAAACATTTACCTTCCCATTTGAGGTAATCAATTGAACATATTTCAAATGTGTCAGCAAAATAAAACGAGCCAAATGCAGCATGGAATCACCAGAACGACCCCAACAAAAAGCACTTACTGCGTTCTGAACACAAGTGAGTGCTTCGGTTTGAGTAATCTTAGTGATACATTCTCCTCTTTACCTTGGGTTATGTTAGGGTATCGCGTTGAAAACCAGGAACAAGCATAGTCTCGAGAGTCACCAAAACTACCCCAACAAGAAGCACTTACTGCTTCCAGAACACGAGTGAGTGCTTAAGTTCGAGAAATCTTAGTGATGCATTGGCCTATTTAGCTTGGCTGAAGTCAAGGTATTGTGTCGAAAACTAGGAACAAGCATAGTCTGGAGGATCACCAGAACTACCCCAACAAGAAGCACTTACTGCTTCCAGAACACGAGTGAGTGCTTTGGTTTGAGTAATCTTAGTGATGGATTGGCCTATTTAGCTTGGCTGAGGTCAAGGCATTGCGTTGAAAACTAGGAACTAGCATAGTCTGGAGGATCACCAGAACTACCCCAACAAAAATCACTTACTGCTTTCTAAACACGAGTAAGTGCTTAGGTTCGAGTAATCTTAGTGAGAAATTGGCCTATTTAGCTTGCCTGAGGTCATGGCATTGTGTTGAAAACTAGGAAAAGGCGTAGTCTGGAGGATCACCAAAACTACCCCAACAAGAAGCACTTACTGCTTCCAGAACAGGAGTGAGTGCTTTGGTTTGAGTAATCTTAGTGATGGATTGGCCTATTTAGCTTGGCTGAAGTCAAGGCATTGTGTCAAAAACTAGGAACAAGCATAGTCTGGAGGATCACCAGAACTACCCCAACAAGAAGCACTTACTGCTTCCAGAACACGAGTGAGTGCTTAGGTTCGAGTAATCTTAGTGATGGATTGGCCTATTTAGCTTGGCTGAGGTCATGGCATTGCCTTGAAAACTAGGAACATGCGTAGTCTGGAGGATCACCAAAACTACCCCAACAAGAAGCACTTACTGTTTTCAGACTACAGGTGAGTGCTTAGATTTGAGTAATCTTAGTGATGCATTGGCCTATTTAGCTTGGCTGATGTCAAGGCATTGCGTCGAAAACTAGGAACAAGCGTCGTTTGGAATCACCAGAACTACCCCAACAAGAAGCACTTACTGCTTTCAGATTACGTCTGTGCTGATGTTTGGATAATCTTGCTGACAAATTAGCATACTGCGCACGGTTGAGGTCAGGACATTGAATTGAAGAAAAAATTGATGAACGGAGATACGTTTAAAAAGACAGTTTGTTGTTTTAGCTTATGTAGGGAACAGCAAGAACGTCTCTGTTCACATTTCAGGTTGATGTTGTCTGTCTGACTGCCCCAACAAGTAGCACTTTCTACTGTTAAATACAAGCCAGTGCTCAAGTTGGGTCAATGAAACTGACTTGGAGTTTAGTTTTGTGAACTTTGCTAACCTGTGAATGGACTATTTTCACCTTACCAAACAGCCTCCCTCTTCTTACGGTGCAGAAGTTGCGCAAATGCATTGACAACAACTTTAAATAGAGATTTGCAATTGTAGCTCAACTCCACCCCCATGAATACTTTGTCAATGGGTAATTTGGCCAACAGGAATGTATTGCAACCCCCGCCCCATTGTAATGAATAGGCTACATTGGTTGTCCATTCATGAGATGCTGATCAGCGGGAACAGCTGTCTGTTGAAAACGTCACAAGCGAAACCAACCGTTAAAGACGCAATTTGAAAAGAAAAAAAATTACCTTCCCATTTGATTTAATCAATTGAACATATTTCAAATGTGTCAGCAAAATAAAACGAGCCAAATGCAGCATGGAATCACCAGACCGACCCCAACAAAAAGCACTTACTGCGTTCTGATCACAAGTGAGTGCTTCGGTTTGAGTAATCTTAGTGATACATTGGCCTCTAGCTTGGGTTATGTTAGGGCATCGCGTTGAAAACCAGGAACAAGCATTGTCTTGAGAGTCACCAGAACTATCCAAACAAGAAGCACGTACTGTTTTCTGAACACGAGTGAGTGCATAGGTTCGAGTAATCTTGGTAATGCATTGGCCTATTTAGCTTGGCTGAGGTCATGGCATTGCCTTGAAAACTAGGAACATGCGTAGACTGGAGGATCACCAGAACTACCCCAACAAAAAGCACTTACTGCTTTCTAAACACGAGTGAGTGCTTAGGTTCGAGTAATCTTAGTGATACATTGGCCTATTTTGGTCTGCTGAGGTCAAGGCATTGCGTTGAAAACTAGGAACAAACAGTCTCAAGACTCACCAGAACTACCCCAACAAGAAGCACTTACTGCTTTCTAAACACGAGTGAGTGCTTAGGTTCGAGTAATCTTAGTGAGAAATTGGCCTATTTAGCTTGACTGAGGTCATGGCATTGTGTTGAAAACTAGGAAATGGCTTAGTCTGGAGGATCACCAAAACTACCCCAACAAGAAGCACTTACTGCTTCCTGAACACGAGTGAGTGCTTAGGTTCGAGTAATCTTAGTGATGCATTGGCCTATTTAGCTTGGCTGATGTCAAGGCATTGCGTCGAAAACTAGGAACAAGCGTCGTTTGGAATCACCAGAACTACCCCAACAAGAAGCACTTACTGCTTTCAGAACACGTCTGTGCTGATGTTTGGGTAATCTTGCTGACAAATTAGCATACTGCGCACGGTTTAGGGCAGGACATTGAATTGAAGAAACAATTAATGAACGGAGATACGTTTAAAAAGACAGTTTGTTTTTTTTGCTTATCTCGGGAACAGTAAGAACGTCTCTATGTTCACATTTCAGGATGATGTTGTCTGTCTGACTGCCCCAACAAGTAGCACTTTCTATTGTCAAATACAAGCCAGTGCTCAAGTTGGGTCAATGAAACTGACTTGGACTTTAGTTTTGTGAACTTTGCTAACCTGTGAATGGACTATTTTCACCTTACCAAACAGCCTCCCTCTTCTTACGGTGCAGAAGTTGCGCAAATGCATTGACAACAACTTTAAATAGAGATTTGCAATTGAAGCTCAACTCCACCCCCATGAATACTTTGTATAATTTGGCCAACAGGAATGTATTGCAACGCCCGCCCCCTTGTAATGAATATGCTACATTGGTTGTCAATTCATGAGATGCTGATCAGCGGGAACAGCTGTCTGCTGAAAACGTCACAAGCGAAACCAACCGTAAAAGACGCAATTCGAAAAGAAAAGCAGTTACATTCCCATTTAAGGGAATCAATTGAACATATTTCAAATGTGTCAGCAAAATAAAATGAGCCAAATGCAGCATGGAATTACCAGAATGACCCCAACAAAAAGCACTTACTGCGTTCTGAACACAAGTGAGTGCTTCGGTTTGAGTAATCTTAGTGATACATTGGCCTCTTTACCTTGGGTTATGTTAGGGTATCGCGATGAAAACCAGGAACAAGCATAGTCTCGAGAGTCACCAGAACTACCCCAACAAGAAGCACTTACTGCTTCCAGAACACGAGTGAGTGCTTTGGTTCGAGTAATCTTAGTGATGGATTGGCCTATTTAGCTTGGCTGAAGTCAAGGCATTGTGTCGAAAACTAGGAACAAGCATAGTCTGGAGGATCACCAGAACTACCCCAACAAAAAGCACTTACTGCGTTCTGAACACAACTGAGTGCTTCGGTTTGAGTAATCCTAGTGATACATTGGCCTCTTTACCTTGGGTTATGTTAGGGTATCGCGTTGAAAACCAGGAACAAGCATAGTCTCAAGACTCACCAGAACTACCCCAACAAGAAGCACTTACTGCTTCCTGAACACGAGTGAGGGCTTAAGTTCGAGTAATCTTAGTGATGGATTGGCCTATTTAGCTTGGCTGAAGTCAAGGCATTGTGTCGAAAACTAGGAACAAGCATAGTCTGGAGGATCACCAGAACTACCCCAACAAAAAGCACTTACTGCGTTCTGAACACAAGTGAGTGCTTAGGTTTGAGTAATCTTAGTAAACATTGGCCTATTTAGCTTGGCTGAAGTCAAGGCAGTGCGTCGAAAACTAGGAACACGCGTAGTCTGGAGGATCACCAGAACTACAGCAACAAGAAGCTTACTGCTTCCTGAACACGAGTGAGTGCTTAGGTTTGAGTAATCTTAGTAAACATTGGCCGATTTAGCTTGGCTGAAGTCACGGCAGTGCATCGAAAACTAGGAACAAGCGTATTCTGGAGGATCACCAGAACTACCCCAACAAGAAGCACTTACCACTTCCAGAACACGAGTGAGTGCTTTGGTTCGAGTAATCTTAGTGATGAATTGGCCTATTTAGCTTGGCTGAGGTCAAGGCATTGCGTTGAAAACTAGGAACAAGCATAGTCTGGAGGATCACCAGAACTACCCCAACAAGAAGCACTTACTGCTTTCTAAACACGAGTGAGTGCTTAGGTTCGAGTAATCTTAGTGAGAAATTGGCCTATTTAGCTTGGCTGAGGTCATGGCATTGTGTTGAAAACTAGGAAAAGGCGTAGTCTGGAGGATCACCAAAACTACCCCAACAAGAAGCACTTACTGTTTTCAGACTACAGGTGAGTGCTTAGATTTGAGTAACCTTAGTGATGCATTGGCCTATTTAGCTTGGCTGATGTCAAGGCATTGCGTCGAAAACTAGGAACAAGCGTCGTTTGGAATCACCAGAACTACCCCAACAAGAAGCACTTACTGCTTTCAGAACACGTCTGTGCTGATGTTTGGGTAATCTTGCTGACAAATTAGCATACTGCGCACGGTTTAGGTCACGACATTGAATTGAAGAAACAATTAATGAACGGAGATACGTTTAAAAAGACTGTTTGTTTTTTTTGCTTATCTCGGGAACAGTAAGAACGTCTCTATGTTCACATTTCAGGATGATGTTGTCTGTCTGAGTGCCCCAACAAGTAGCACTTTCTATTGTCAAATACAAGCCAGTGCTCAAGTTGGGTCAATGAAACTGACTTGGACTTTAGTTTTGTGAACTTTGCTAACCTGTGAATGGACTATTTTCACCTTACCAAACAGCCTCCCTCTTCTTACGGTGCAGAAGTTGCGCAAATGCATTGACAACAACTTTAAATAGAGATTTGCAATTGAAGCTCAACTCCACCCCCATGAATACTTTGTATAATTTGGCCAACAGGAATGTATTGCAACGCCCGCCCCCTTGTAATGAATATGCTACATTGGTTGTCAATTCATGAGATGCTGATCAGCGGGAACAGCTGTCTGCTGAAAACGTCACAAGCGAAACCAACCGTAAAAGACGCAATTCGAAAAGAAAAGCAGTTACATTCCCATTTAAGGGAATAAATTGAACATATTTCAAATGTGTCAGCAAAATAAAATGAGCCAAATGCAGCATGGAATCACCAGAATGACCCCAACAAAAAGCACTTACTGCGTTCTGAACACAAGTGAGTGCTTCGGTTTGAGAAATCTTAGTGATACTTAGTGATTGGCCTCTTTACCTTGGGTTATGTTAGGGTATCGCGTTGAAAACCAGGAACAAGCATAGTCTCGAGAGTCACCAGAACTACCCCAACAAGAAGCACTTACTGCTTCCAGAACACGAGTGATGAGTGCTTTGGTTCGAGTAATCTTAGTGATGGATTGGCCTATTTAGCTTGGCTGAAGTCAAGGCATTGTGTCGAAAACTAGGAACAAGCATAGTCTGGAGGATCACCAGAACTACCCCAACAAAAAGCACTTACTGCGTTCTGAACACAAGTGAGTGCTTAGGTTTGAGTAATCTTAGTAAACATTGGCCTATTTAGCTTGGCTGAGGTCAAGGCATTGCGTTGAAAACTAGGAACAAGCATAGTCTGGAGGATCACCAAAACTACCCCAACAAAAAGCACTTACTGCTTCCTGAACACGAGTGAGTGCTTAGGTTCGAGTAATCTTAGTGATGCATTGGCCTATTTAGCTTGGCTGATGTCAAGGCATTGCGTCGAAAACTAGGAACAAGCGTCGTTTGGAATCACCAGAACTACCCCAACAAGTAGCACTTACTGCTTTCAGAACACGTCTGTGCTGATGTTTGGGTAATCTTGCTGACAAATTAGCATACTGCGCACGGTTGAGGTCAGGACATTGAATTGAAGAAACAATTAATGAACGGAGATACGTTTAAAAAGACAGTTTGTTGTTTTAGCTTATCTCGGGAACAGTAAGAACGTCTATGTTCACCTTTCAAGTTGATGTTGTCTGTCTGACTGCCCCAATAAGTAGCACTTTCTATTGTCAAATACAAGCCAGTGCTCAAGTTGGGTCAATGAAACTGACTTGGAGTTTAGTTTTGTGAACTTTGCTAACCTGTGAATGGACTATTTTCACCTTACCAAACAGCCTCCCTCTTCTTACGGTGCAGAAGTTGCGCAAATGCATTGACAACAACTTTAAATAGAGATTTGCAATTGTAGCTCAACTCCACCCCCATGAATACTTTGTCAATGGGTAATTTGGCCAACAGGAATGTATTGCAACCCCCGCCCCATTGTAATGAATAGGCTACATTGGTTGTCCATTCATGAGATGCTGATCAGCGGGAACAGCTGTCTGTTGAAAACGTCACAAGCGAAACCAACCGTTAAAGACGCAATTTGAAAAGAAAAAAAATTACCTTCCCATTTGATTTAATCAATTGAACATATTTCAAATGTGTCAGCAAAATAAAACGAGCCAAATGCAGCATGGAATCACCAGACCGACCCCAACAAAAAGCACTTACTGCGTTCTGATCACAAGTGAGTGCTTCGGTTTGAGTAATCTTAGTGATACATTGGCCTCTAGCTTGGGTTATGTTAGGGCATCGCGTTGAAAACCAGTAACAAGCATTGTCTTGAGAGTCACCAGAACTATCCAAACAAGAAGCACGTACTGTTTTCTGAACACGAGTGAGTGCATAGGTTCGAGTAATCTTGGTAATGCATTGGCCTATTTAGCTTGGCTGAGGTCATGGCATTGCCTTGAAAACTAGGAACATGCGTAGACTGGAGGATCACCAGAACTACCCCAACAAAAAGCACTTACTGCTTTCTAAACACGAGTGAGTGCTTAGGTTCGAGTAATCTTAGTGATACATTGGCCTATTTTGGTCTGCTGAGGTCAAGGCATTGCGTTGAAAACTAGGAACAAACAGTCTCAAGACTCACCAGAACTACCCCAACAAGAAGCACTTACTGCTTCCTGAACACGAGTGAGTGTTTAAGTTCGAGAAATCTTAGTAATGCATTGGCCTATTTAGCTTGGCTGAAGTCAAGGCATTGTGTCGAAAACTAGGAACAAGCATAGTCTGGAGGATCACCAGAACTACCCCAACAAAAAGCACTTACTGCGTTCTGACCACAAGTAAGTGCTTCGGTTTGAGTAATCTTAGTGATACATTGGCCTCCTTAGCTCGGGTTATGTTAGGGCATCGCGTTGAAAACCAGGAACAAGCATTGTCTTGAGGGTCACATGAACTACCCCAACAAGAAGCACTTACTGCTTTCTAAACACGAGTGAGTGCTTAGGTTCGAGTAATCTTAGTGAGAAATTGGCCTATTTAGCTTGGCTGAGGTCATGGCATTGTGTTGAAAACTAGGAAATGGCTTAGTCTGGAGGATCACCAAAACTACCCCAACAAGAAGCACTTACTGCTTCCTGAACACGAGTGAGTGCTTAGGTTCGAGTAATCTTAGTGATGCATTGGCCTATTTAGCTTGGCTGATGTCAAGGCATTGCGTCGAAAACTAGGAACAAGCGTCGTTTGGAATCACCAGAACTACCCCAACAAGAAGCACTTACTGCTTTCAGAACACGTCTGTGCTGATGTTTGGGTAATATTGCTGACAAATTAGCATACTGCGCACGGTTTAGGTCAGGACATTGAATTGAAGAAACAATTAATGAACGGAGATACGTTTAAAAAGACAGTTTGTTTTTTTTGCTTATCTCGGGAACAGTAAGAACGTCTCTATATTCACATTTCAGGATGATGTTGTCTGTCTGACTGCCCCAACAAGTAGCACTTTCTATTGTCAAATACAAGCCAGTGCTCAAGTTGGGTCAATGAAACTGACTTGGACTTTAGTTTTGTGAACTTTGCTAACCTGTGAATGGACTATTTTCACCTTACCAAACAGCCTCCCTCTTCTTACGGTGCAGAAGTTGCGCAAATGCATTGACAACAACTTTAAATAGAGATTTGCAATTGAAGCTCAACTCCACCCCCATGAATACTTTGTATAATTTGGCCAACAGGAATGTATTGCAACGCCCGCCCCCTTGTAATGAATATGCTACATTGGTTGTCAATTCATGAGATGCTGATCAGCGGGAACAGCTGTCTGCTGAAAACGTCACAAGCGAAACCAACCGTAAAAGACGCAATTCGAAAAGAAAAGCAGTTACATTCCCATTTAAGGGAATCAATTGAACATATTTCAAATGTGTCAGCAAAATAAAATGAGCCAAATGCAGCATGGAATCACCAGAATGACCCCAACAAAAAGCACTTACTGCGTTCTGAACACAAGTGAGTGCTTCGGTTTGAGTAATCTTAGTGATACATTGGCCTCTTTACCTTGGGTTATGTTAGGGTATCGCGATGAAAACCAGGAACAAGCATAGTCTCGAGAGTCACCAGAACTACCCCAACAAGAAGCACTTACTGCTTCCAGAACACGAGTGAGTGCTTTGGTTCGAGTAATCTTAGTGATGGATTGGCCTATTTAGCTTGGCTGAAGTCAAGGCATTGTGTCGAAAACTAGGAACAAGCATAGTCTGGAGGATCACCAGAACTACCCCAACAAAAAGCACTTACTGCGTTCTGAACACAAGTGAGTGCTTCGGTTTGAGTAATCTTAGTGATACATTGGCCTCTTTACCTTGTGTTATGTTAGGGTATCGCGTTGAAAACCAGGAACAAGCATAGTCTCAAGACTCACCAGAACTACCCCAACAAGAAGCACTTACTGCTTCCTGAACACGAGTGAGTGCTTAAGTTCGAGTAATCTTAGTGATGGATTGGCCTATTTAGCTTGGCTGAAGTCAAGGCATTGTGTCGAAAACTAGGAACAAGCATAGTCTGGAGGATCACCAGAACTACCCCAACAAAAAGCACTTACTGCGTTCTGAACACAAGTGAGTGCTTAGGTTTGAGTAATCTTAGTAAACATTGGCCTATTTAGCTTGGCTGAAGTCAAGGCAGTGCGTCGAAAACTAGGAACACGCGTAGTCTGGAGGATCACCAGAACTACAGCAACAAGAAGCTTACTGCTTCCTGAACACGAGTGAGTGCTTAGGTTTGAGTAATCTTAGTGATGAATTGGCCTATTTAGCTTGGCTGAGGTCAAGGCATTGCGTTGAAAACTAGGAACAAGCATAGTCTGGAGGATCACCAGAACTACCCCAACAAAAAGCACTTACTGCGTTCTGAACACAAGTGAGTGCTTAGGTTTGAGTAATCTTAGTAAACATTGGCCTATTTAGCTTGGCTGAAGTCAAGGCAGTGCGTCGAAAACTAGGAACACGCGTAGTCTGGAGGATCACCAGAACTACAGCAACAAGAAGCTTACTGCTTCCTGAACACGAGTGAGTGCTTAGGTTTGAGTAATCTTAGTGATGAATTGGCCTATTTAGCTTGGCTGAGGTCAAGGCATTGCGTTGAAAACTAGGAACAAGCATAGTCTGGAGGATCACCAGAACTACCCCAACAAAAAGCACTTACTGCTTTCTAAACACGAGTGAGTGCTTAGGTTCGAGTAATCTTAGTGAGAAATTGGCCTATTTAGCTTGGCTGAGGTCATGGCATTGTGTTGAAAACTAGGAAAAGGCGTAATCTGGAGGATCACAAAAACTACCCCAACAAGAAACACTTACTGTTTTCAGACTACAGGTGAGTGCTTAGATTTGAGTAACCTTAGTGATGCATTGGCCTATTTAGCTTGGCTGATGTCAAGGCATTGCGTCGAAAACTAGGAACAAGCGTCGTTTGGAATCACCAGAACTACCCCAACAAAAAGCACTTACTGCTTTCAGAACACGTCTGTGCTTAGGTTCGAGTAATCTTAGTGAGAAATTGGCCTATTTAGCTTGGCTGAGGTCATGGCATTGTGTTGAAAACTAGGAAAAGGCGTAGTCTGGAGGATCACCAAAACTACCCCAACAAGAAGCACTTACTGTTTTCAGACTACAGGTGAGTGCTTAGATTTGAGTAACCTTAGTGATGCATTGGCCTATTTAGCTTGGCTGATGTCAAGGCATTGCGTCGAAAACTAGGAACAAGCGTCGTTTGGAATCACCAGAACTACCCCAACAAGAAGCACTTACTGCTTTCTAAACACGAGTGAGTGCTTAGGTTCGAGTAATCTTAGTGAGAAATTGGCCTATTTAGCTTGGCTGAGGTCATGGCATTGTGTTGAAAACTAGGAAATGGCTTAGTCTGGAGGATCACCAAAACTACCCCAACAAGAAGCACTTACTGCTTCCTGAACACGAGTGAGTGCTTAGGTTCGAGTAATCTTAGTGATGCATTGGCCTATTTAGCTTGGCTGATGTCAAGGCATTGCGTCGAAAACTAGGAACAAGCGTCGTTTGGAATCACCAGAACTACCCCAACAAGAAGCACTTACTGCTTTCAGAACACGTCTGTGCTGATGTTTGGGTAATATTGCTGACAAATTAGCATACTGCACACGGTTTAGGTCAGGACATTGAATTGAAGAAACAATTAATGAACGGAGATACGTTAAAAAAGACAGTTTGTTTTTTTTGCTTATCTCGGGAACAGTAAGAACGTCTCTATGTTCACATTTCAGGATGATGTTGTCTGTCTGACTGCCCCAACAAGTAGCACTTTCTATTGTCAAATACAAGCCAGTGCTCAAGTTGGGTCAATGAAACTGACTTGGACTTTAGTTTTGTGAACTTTGCTAACCTGTGAATGGACTATTTTCACCTTACCAAACAGCCTCCCTCTTCTTACGGTGCAGAAGTTGCGCAAATGCATTGACAACAACTTTAAATAGAGATTTGCAATTGAAGCTCAACTCCACCCCCATGAATACTTTGTATAATTTGGCCAACAGGAATGTATTGCAACGCCCGCCCCCTTGTAATGAATATGCTACATTGGTTGTCAATTCATGAGATGCTGATCAGCGGGAACAGCTGTCTGCTGAAAACGTCACAAGCGAAACCAACCGTAAAAGACGCAATTCGAAAAGAAAAGCAGTTACATTCCCATTTAAGGGAATCAATTGAACATATTTCAAATGTGTCAGCAAAATAAAATGAGCCAAATGCAGCATGGAATCACCAGAATGACCCCAACAAAAAGCACTTACTGCGTTCTGAACACAAGTGAGTGCTTCGGTTTGAGTAATCTTAGTGATACATTGGCCTCTTTACCTTGGGTTATGTTAGGGTATCGCGATGAAAACCAGGAACAAGCATAGTCTCGAGAGTCACCAGAACTACCCCAACAAGAAGCACTTACTGCTTCCAGAACACGAGTGAGTGCTTTGGTTCGAGTAATCTTAGTGATGGATTGGCCTATTTAGCTTGGCTGAAGTCAAGGCATTGTGTCGAAAACTAGGAACAAGCATAGTCTGGAGGATCACCAGAACTACCCCAACAAAAAGCACTTACTGCGTTCTGAACACAAGTGAGTGCTTCGGTTTGAGTAATCTTAGTGATACATTGGCCTCTTTACCTTGTGTTATGTTAGGGTATCGCGTTGAAAACCAGGAACAAGCATAGTCTCAAGACTCACCAGAACTACCCCAACAAGAAGCACTTACTGCTTCCTGAACACGAGTGAGTGCTTAAGTTCGAGTAATCTTAATGATGGATTGGCCTATTTAGCTTGGCTGAAGTCAAGGCATTGTGTCGAAAACTAGGAACAAGCATAGTCTGGAGGATCACCAGAACTACCCCAACAAAAAGCACTTACTGCGTTCTGAACACAAGTGAGTGCTTAGGTTTGAGTAATCTTAGTAAACATTGGCCTATTTAGCTTGGCTGAAGTCAAGGCAGTGCGTCGAAAACTAGGAACACGCGTAGTCTGGAGGATCACCAGAACTACAGCAACAAGAAGCTTACTGCTTCCTGAACACGAGTGAGTGCTTAGGTTTGAGTAATCTTAGTGATGAATTGGCCTATTTAGCTTGGCTGAGGTCAAGGCATTGCGTTGAAAACTAGGAACAAGCATAGTCTGGAGGATCACCAGAACTACCCCAACAAAAAGCACTTACTGCGTTCTGAACACAAGTGAGTGCTTAGGTTTGAGTAATCTTAGTAAACATTGGCCTATTTAGCTTGGCTGAAGTCAAGGCAGTGCGTCGAAAACTAGGAACACGCGTAGTCTGGAGGTTCACCAGAACTACAGCAACAAGAAGCTTACTGCTTCCTGAACACGAGTGAGTGCTTAGGTTTGAGTAATCTTAGTGATGAATTGGCCTATTTAGCTTGGCTGAGGTCAAGGCATTGCGTTGAAAACTAGGAACAAGCATAGTCTGGAGGATCACCAGAACTACCCCAACAAAAAGCACTTACTGCTTTCTAAACACGAGTGAGTGCTTAGGTTCGAGTAATCTTAGTGAGAAATTGGCCTATTTAGCTTGGCTGAGGTCATGGCATTGTGTTGAAAACTAGGAAAAGGCGTAATCTGGAGGATCACAAAAACTACCCCAACAAGAAACACTTACTGTTTTCAGACTACAGGTGAGTGCTTAGATTTGAGTAACCTTAGTGATGCATTGGCCTATTTAGCTTGGCTGATGTCAAGGCATTGCGTCGAAAACTAGGAACAAGCGTCGTTTGGAATCACCAGAACTACCCCAACAAAAAGCACTTACTGCTTTCAGAACACGTCTGTGCTTAGGTTCGAGTAATCTTAGTGAGAAATTGGCCTATTTAGCTTGGCTGAGGTCATGGCATTGTGTTGAAAACTAGGAAAAGGCGTAGTCTGGAGGATCACCAAAACTACCCCAACAAGAAGCACTTACTGTTTTCAGACTACAGGTGAGTGCTTAGATTTGAGTAACCTTAGTGATGCATTGGCCTATTTAGCTTGGCTGATGTCAAGGCATTGCGTCGAAAACTAGGAACAAACGTCGTTTGGAATCACCAGAACTACCCCAACAAGAAGCACTTACTGCTTTCTAAACACGAGTGAGTGCTTAGGTTCGAGTAATCTTAGTGAGAAATTGGCCTATTTAGCTTGGCTGAGGTCATGGCATTGTGTTGAAAACTAGGAAATGGCTTAGTCTGGAGGATCACCAAAACTACCCCAACAAGAAGCACTTACTGCTTCCTGAACACGAGTGAGTGCTTAGGTTCGAGTAATCTTAGTGATGCATTGGCCTATTTAGCTTGGCTGATGTCAAGGCATTGCGTCGAAAACTAGGAACAAGCGTCGTTTGGAATCACCAGAACTACCCCAACAAGAAGCACTTACTGCTTTCAGAACACGTCTGTGCTGATGTTTGGGTAATATTGCTGACAAATTAGCATACTGCGCACGGTTTAGGTCAGGACATTGAATTGAAGAAACAATTAATGAACGGAGATACGTTTAAAAAGACAGTTTGTTTTTTTTGCTTATCTCGGGAACAGTAAGAACGTCTCTATGTTCACATTTCAGGATGATGTTGTCTGTCTGACTGCCCCAACAAGTAGCACTTTCTATTGTCAAATACAAGCCAGTGCTCAAGTTGGGTCAATGAAACTGACTTGGACTTTAGTTTTGTGAACTTTGCTAACCTGTGAATGGACTATTTTCACCTTACCAAACAGCCTCCCTCTTCTTACGGTGCAGAAGTTGCGCAAATGCATTGACAACAACTTTAAATAGAGATTTGCAATTGAAGCTCAACTCCACCCCCATGAATACTTTGTATAATTTGGCCAACAGGAATGTATTGCAACGCCCGCCCCCTTGTAATGAATATGCTACATTGGTTGTCAATTCATGAGATGCTGATCAGCGGGAACAGCTGTCTGCTGAAAACGTCACAAGCGAAACCAACCGTAAAAGACGCAATTCGAAAAGAAAAGCAGTTACATTCCCATTTAAGGGAATCAATTGAACATATTTCAAATGTGTCAGCAAAATAAAATGAGCCAAATGCAGCATGGAATCACCAGAATGACCCCAACAAAAAGCACTTACTGCGTTCTGGTCACAAGTGAGTGCTTCGGTTTGAGAAATCTTAGTGATACTTAGTGATTGGCCTCTTTACCTTGGGTTATGTTAGGGTATCGCGTTGAAAACCAGGAACAAGCATAGTCTCGAGAGTCACCAGAACTACCCCAACAAGAAGCACTTACTGCTTCCAGAACACGAGTGATGAGTGCTTTGGTTCGAGTAATCTTAGTGATGGATTGGCCTATTTAGCTTGGCTGAAGTCAAGGCATTGTGTCGAAAACTAGGAACAAGCATAGTCTGGAGGATCACCAGAACTACCCCAACAAAAAGCACTTACTGCGTTCTGAACACAAGTGAGTGCTTAGGTTTGAGTAATCTTAGTAAACATTGGCCTATTTAGCTTGGCTGAGGTCAAGGCATTGCGTTGAAAACTAGGAACAAGCATAGTCTGGAGGATCACCAAAACTACCCCAACAAAAAGCACTTACTGCTTCCTGAACACGAGTGAGTGCTTAGGTTCGAGTAATCTTAGTGATGCATTGGCCTATTTAGCTTGGCTGATGTCAAGGCATTGCGTCGAAAACTAGGAACAAGCGTCGTTTGGAATCACCAGAACTACCCCAACAAGAAGCACTTACTGCTTTCAGAACACGTCTGTGCTGATGTTTGGGTAATCTTGCTGACAAATTAGCATACTGCGCACGGTTGAGGTCAGGACATTGAATTGAAGAAACAATTAATGAACGGAGATACGTTTAAAAAGACAGTTTGTTGTTTTAGCTTATCTCGGGAACAGTAAGAACGTCTATGTTCACCTTTCAAGTTGATGTTGTCTGTCTGACTGCCCCAATAAGTAGCACTTTCTATTGTCAAATACAAGCCAGTGCTCAAGTTGGGTCAATGAAACTGACTTGGAGTTTAGTTTTGTGAACTTTGCTAACCTGTGAATGGACTATTTTCACCTTACCAAACAGCCTCCCTCTTCTTACGGTGCAGAAGTTGCGCAAATGCATTGACAACAACTTTAAATAGAGATTTGCAATTGTAGCTCAACTCCACCCCCATGAATACTTTGTCAATGGGTAATTTGGCCAACAGGAATGTATTGCAACCCCCGCCCCATTGTAATGAATAGGCTACATTGGTTGTCAATTCATGAGATGCTGATCAGCGGGAACAGCTGTCTGTTGAAAACGTCACAAGCGAAACCAACCGTTAAAGACGCAATTTGAAAAGAAAAAAAATTACCTTCCCATTTGATTTAATCAATTGAACATATTTCAAATGTGTCAGCAAAATAAAACGAGCCAAATGCAGCATGGAATCACCAGACCGACCCCAACAAAAAGCACTTACTGCGTTCTGATCACAAGTGAGTGCTTCGGTTTGAGTAATCTTAGTGATACATTGGCCTCTAGCTTGGGTTATGTTAGGGCATCGCGTTGAAAACCAGGAACAAGCATTGTCTTGAGAGTCACCAGAACTATCCAAACAAGAAGCACGTACTGTTTTCTGAACACGAGTGAGTGCATAGGTTCGAGTAATCTTGGTAATGCATTGGCCTATTTAGCTTGGCTGAGGTCATGGCATTGCCTTGAAAACTAGGAACATGCGTAGACTGGAGGATCACCAGAACTACCCCAACAAAAAGCACTTACTGCTTTCTAAACACGAGTGAGTGCTTAGGTTCGAGTAATCTTAGTGATACATTGGCCTATTTTGGTCTGCTGAGGTCAAGGCATTGCGTTGAAAACTAGGAACAAACAGTCTCAAGACTCACCAGAACTACCCCAACAAGAAGCACTTACTGCTTCCTGAACACGAGTGAGTGTTTAAGTTCGAGAAATCTTAGTAATGCATTGGCCTATTTAGCTTGGCTGAAGTCAAGGCATTGTGTCGAAAACTAGGAACAAGCATAGTCTGGAGGATCACCAGAACTACCCCAACAAAAAGCACTTACTGCGTTCTGACCACAAGTGAGTGCTTCGGTTTGAGTAATCTTAGTGATACATTGGCCTCCTTAGCTCGGGTTATGTTAGGGCATCGCGTTGAAAACCAGGAACAAGCATTGTCTTGAGGGTCACATGAACTACCCCAACAAGAAGCACTTACTGCTTTCTAAACACGAGTGAGTGCTTAGGTTCGAGTAATCTTAGTGAGAAATTGGCCTATTCAGCTTGGCTGAGGTCATGGCATTGTGTTGAAAACTAGGAAATGGCTTAGTCTGGAGGATCACCAAAACTACCCCAACAAGAAGCACTTACTGCTTCCTGAACACGAGTGAGTGCTTAGGTTCGAGTAATCTTAGTGATGCATTGGCCTATTTAGCTTGGCTGATGTCAAGGCATTGCGTCGAAAACTAGGAACAAGCGTCGTTTGGAATCACCAGAACTACCCCAACAAGAAGCACTTACTGCTTTCAGAACACGTCTGTGCTGATGTTTGGGTAATCTTGCTGACAAATTAGCATACTGCGCACGGTTTAGGTCAGGACATTGAATTGAAGAAACAATTAATGAACGGAGATACGTTTAAAAAGACAGTTTGTTTTTTTTGCTTATCTCGGGAACAGTAAGAACTGTCTCTATGTTCACATTTCAGGATGATGTTGTCTGTCTGACTGCCCCAACAAGTAGCACTTTCTATTGTCAAATACAAGCCAGTGCTCAAGTTGGGTCAATGAAACTGACTTGGACTTTAGTTTTGTGAACTTTGCTAACCTGTGAATGGACTATTTTCACCTTACCAAACAGCCTCCCTCTTCTTACGGTGCAGAAGTTGCGTAAATGCATTGACAACAACTTTAAATAGAGATTTGCAATTGAAGCTCAACTCCACCCCCATGAATACTTTGTATAATTTGGCCAACAGGAATGTATTGCAACGCCCGCCCCCTTGTAATGAATATGCTACATTGGTTGTCAATTCATGAGATGCTGATCAGCGGGAACAGCTGTCTGCTGAAAACGTCACAAGCGAAACCAACCGTAAAAGACGCAATTCGAAAAGAAAAGCAGTTACATTCCCATTTAAGGGAATCAATTGAACATATTTCAAATGTGTCAGCAAAATAAAATGAGCCAAATGCAGCATGGAATCACCAGAATGACCCCAACAAAAAGCACTTACTGCGTTCTGAACACAAGTGAGTGCTTCGGTTTGAGTAATCTTAGTGATACATTGGCCTCTTTACCTTGGGTTATGTTAGGGTATCGCGATGAAAACCAGGAACAAGCATAGTCTCGAGAGTCACCAGAACTACCCCAACAAGAAGCACTTACTGCTTCCAGAACACGAGTGAGTGCTTTGGTTCGAGTAATCTTAGTGATGGATTGGCCTATTTAGCTTGGCTGAAGTCAAGGCATTGTGTCGAAAACTAGGAACAAGCATAGTCTGGAGGATCACCAGAACTACCCCAACAAAAAGCACTTACTGCGTTCTGAACACAAGTGAGTGCTTCGGTTTGAGTAATCTTAGTGATACATTGGCCTCTTTACCTTGTGTTATGTTAGGGTATCGCGTTGAAAACCAGGAACAAGCATAGTCTCAAGACTCACCAGAACTACCCCAACAAGAAGCACTTACTGCTTCCTGAACACGAGTGAGTGCTTAAGTTCGAGTAATCTTAGTGATGGATTGGCCTATTTAGCTTGGCTGAAGTCAAGGCATTGTGTCGAAAACTAGGAACAAGCATAGTCTGGAGGATCACCAGAACTACCCCAACAAAAAGCACTTACTGCGTTCTGAACACAAGTGAGTGCTTAGGTTTGATTAATCTTAGTAAACATTGGCCTATTTAGCTTGGCTGAAGTCAAGGCAGTGCGTCGAAAACTAGGAACACGCGTAGTCTGGAGGATCACCAGAACTACAGCAACAAGAAGCTTACTGCTTCCTGAACACGAGTGAGTGCTTAGGTTTGAGTAATCTTAGTAAACATTGGCTGATTTAGCTTGGCTGAAGTCACGGCAGTGCATCGAAAACTAGGAACAAGCGTATTCTGGAGGATCACCAGAACTACCCCAACAAGAAGCACTTACCGCTTCCAGAACACGAGTGAGTGCTTTGGTTCGAGTAATCTTAGTGATGAATTGGCCTATTTAGCTTGGCTGAGGTCAAGGCATTGCGTTGAAAACTAGGAACAAGCATAGTCTGGAGGATCACCAGAACTACCCCAACAAAAAGCACTTACTGCTTTCTAAACACGAGTGAGTGCTTAGGTTCGAGTAATCTTAGTGAGAAATTGGCCTATTTAGCTTGGCTGAGGTCATGGCATTGTGTTGAAAACTAGGAAAAGGCGTAGTCTGGAGGATCACCAAAACTACCCCAACAAGAAGCACTTACTGTTTTCAGACTACAGGTGAGTGCTTAGATTTGAGTAATCTTAGTGATGCATTGGCCTATTTAGCTTGGCTGGCATTGCGTCGAAAACTAGGAACAAGCGTCGTTTGGAATCACCAGAACTACCCCAACAAGAAGCACTTACTGCTTTCAGAACACGTCTGTGCTGATGTTTGGGTAATCTTGCTGACAAATTAGCATACTGCGCACGGTTTAGGTCACGACATTGAATTGAAGAAACAATTAATGAACGGAGATACGTTTAAAAAGACTGTTTGGTTTTTTTGCTTATCTCGGGAACAGTAAGAACGTCTCTATGTTCACATTTCAGGATGATGTTGTCTGTCTGAGTGCCCCAACAAGTAGCACTTTCTATTGTCAAATACAAGCCAGTGCTCAAGTTGGGTCAATGAAACTGACTTGGACTTTAGTTTTGTGAACTTTGCTAACCTGTGAATGGACTATTTTCACCTTACCAAACAGCCTCCCTCTTCTTACGGTGCAGAAGTTGCGCAAATGCATTGACAACAACTTTAAATAGAGATTTGCAATTGAAGCTCAACTCCACCCCCATGAATACTTTGTATAATTTGGCCAACAGGAATGTATTGCAACGCCCGCCCCCTTGTAATGAATATGCTACATTGGTTGTCAATTCATGAGATGCTGATCAGCGGGAACAGCTGTCTGCTGAAAACGTCACAAGCGAAACCAACCGTAAAAGACGCAATTCGAAAAGAAAAGCAGTTACATTCCCATTTAAGGGAATCAATTGAACATATTTCAAATGTGTCAGCAAAATAAAATGAGCCAAATGCAGCATGGAATCACCAGAATGACCCCAACAAAAAGCACTTACTGCGTTCTGAACACAAGTGAGTGCTTCGGTTTGAGAAATCTTAGTGATACTTAGTGATTGGCCTCTTTACCTTGGGTTATGTTAGGGTATCGCGTTGAAAACCAGGAACAAGCATAGTCTCGAGAGTCACCAGAACTACCCCAACAAGAAGCACTTACTGCTTCCAGAACACGAGTGATGAGTGCTTTGGTTCGAGTAATCTTAGTGATGGATTGGCCTATTTAGCTTGGCTGAAGTCAAGGCATTGTGTCGAAAACTAGGAACAAGCATAGTCTGGAGGATCACCAGAACTACCCCAACAAAAAGCACTTACTGCGTTCTGAACACAAGTGAGTGCTTAGGTTTGAGTAATCTTAGTAAACATTGGCCTATTTAGCTTGGCTGAGGTCAAGGCATTGCGTTGAAAACTAGGAACAAGCATAGTCTGGAGGATCACCAAAACTACCCCAACAAAAAGCACTTACTGCTTCCTGAACACGAGTGAGTGCTTAGGTTCGAGTAATCTTAGTGATGCATTGGCCTATTTAGCTTGGCTGATGTCAAGGCATTGCGTCGAAAACTAGGAACAAGCGTCGTTTGGAATCACCAGAACTACCCCAACAAGAAGCACTTACTGCTTTCAGAACACGTCTGTGCTGATGTTTGGGTAATCTTGCTGACAAATTAGCATACTGCGCACGGTTGAGGTCAGGACATTGAATTGAAGAAACAATTAATGAACGGAGATACGTTTAAAAAGACAGTTTGTTGTTTTAGCTTATCTCGGGAACAGTAAGAACGTCTATGTTCACATTTCAAGTTGATGTTGTCTGTCTGACTGCCCCAATAAGTAGCACTTTCTATTGTCAAATACAAGCCAGTGCTCAAGTTGGGTCAATGAAACTGACTTGGAGTTTAGTTTTGTGAACTTTGCTAACCTGTGAATGGACTATTTTCACCTTACCAAACAGCCTCCCTCTTCTTACGGTGCAGAAGTTGCGCAAATGCATTGACAACAACTTTAAATAGAGATTTGCAATTGAAGCTCAACTCCACCCCCATGAATACTTTGTCAATGGATAATTTGGCCAACAGGAATGTATTGCAACGCCCGCCCCCTTTTAATGAATATGCTACATTGGTTGTCAATTCATGAGATGCTGATCAGCGGGAACAGCTGTCTGCTGAAAACGTCACAAGCGAAACCAACCGTTAAAGACGCAATTTGAAAAGAAAAACATTTACCTTCCCATTTGAGGTAATCAATTGAACATATTTCAAATGTGTCAGCAAAATAAAACGAGCCAAATGCAGCATGGAATCACCAGAACGACCCCAACAAAAAGCACTTACTGCGTTCTGAACACAAGTGAG
This sequence comes from Hippocampus zosterae, assembly GCF_025434085.1. Taxonomy (NCBI): domain Eukaryota; kingdom Metazoa; phylum Chordata; class Actinopteri; order Syngnathiformes; family Syngnathidae; genus Hippocampus; species Hippocampus zosterae. The sequence continues at coordinate 11,724,836 of NC_067457.1, read as the reverse complement.
TGCTTCGGTTTGAGTAATCTTAGTGATACATTCTCCTCTTTACCTTGGGTTATGTTAGGGTATCGCGTTGAAAACCAGGAACAAGCATAGTCTCGAGAGTCACCAAAACTACCCCAACAAGAAGCACTTACTGCTTCCAGAACACGAGTGAGTGCTTAAGTTCGAGAAATCTTAGTGATGCATTGGCCTATTTAGCTTGGCTGAAGTCAAGGTATTGTGTCGAAAACTAGGAACAAGCATAGTCTGGAGGATCACCAGAACGACCCCAACAAGAAGCACTTACTGCTTCCAGAACACGAGTGAGTGCTTTGGTTTGAGTAATCTTAGTGATGGATTGGCCTATTTAGCTTGGCTGAGGTCAAGGCATTGCGTTGAAAACTAGGAACTAGCATAGTCTGGAGGATCACCAGAACTACCCCAACAAAAATCACTTACTGCTTTCTAAACACGAGTAAGTGCTTAGGTTCGAGTAATCTTAGTGAGAAATTGGCCTATTTAGCTTGCCTGAGGTCATGGCATTGTGTTGAAAACTAGGAAAAGGCGTAGTCTGGAGGATCACCAAAACTACCCCAACAAGAAGCACTTACTGCTTCCAGAACAGGAGTGAGTGCTTTGGTTTGAGTAATCTTAGTGATGGATTGGCCTATTTAGCTTGGCTGAAGTCAAGGCATTGTGTCAAAAACTAGGAACAAGCATAGTCTGGAGGATCACCAGAACTACCCCAACAAGAAGCACTTACTGCTTCCAGAACACGAGTGAGTGCTTAGGTTCGAGTAATCTTAGTGATGGATTGGCCTATTTAGCTTGGCTGAGGTCATGGCATTGCCTTGAAAACTAGGAACATGCGTAGTCTGGAGGATCACCAAAACTACCCCAACAAGAAGCACTTACTGTTTTCAGACTACAGGTGAGTGCTTAGATTTGAGTAATCTTAGTGATGCATTGGCCTATTTAGCTTGGCTGATGTCAAGGCATTGCGTCGAAAACTAGGAACAAGCGTCGTTTGGAATCACCAGAACTACCCCAACAAGAAGCACTTACTGCTTTCAGATTACGTCTGTGCTGATGTTTGGATAATCTTGCTGACAAATTAGCATACTGCGCACGGTTGAGGTCAGGACATTGAATTGAAGAAAAAATTGATGAACGGAGATACGTTTAAAAAGACAGTTTGTTGTTTTAGCTTATGTAGGGAACAGCAAGAACGTCTCTGTTCACATTTCAGGTTGATGTTGTCTGTCTGACTGCCCCAACAAGTAGCACTTTCTACTGTTAAATACAAGCCAGTGCTCAAGTTGGGTCAATGAAACTGACTTGGACTAGAGTTTTGTGAACTTTGCTAACCTGTGAATGGATTATTTTCACCTTACCAAACGGTCTCGCTCTTCTTAGGGTGAAAAAGTTGCGCAAATGCATTGACAACAACTTTAAATAGAGATTTGCAATTGTAGCTCAACTCCACCCCCATGAATACTTTGTCAATGGGTAATTTGGCCAACAGGAATGTATTGCAACCCCCGCCCCATTGTAATGAATAGGCTACATTGGTTGTCAATTCATGAGATGCTGATCAGCGGGAACAGCTGTCTGTTGAAAACGTCACAAGCGAAACCAACCGTTAAAGACGCAATTTGAAAAGAAAAAAAATTACCTTCCCATTTGATTTAATCAATTGAACATATTTCAAATGTGTCAGCAAAATAAAACGAGCCAAATGCAGCATGGAATCACAAGAACGACCCCAACAAAAAGCACTTACTGCGTTCTGATCACAAGTGAGTGCTTTGGTTTGAGTAATCTTAGTGATACATTGGCCTCTAGCTTGGGTTATGTTAGGGCATCGCGTTGAAAACCAGGAACAAGCATTGTCTTGAGAGTCACCAGAACTATCCAAACAAGAAGCACGTACTGTTTTCTGAACACGAGTGAGTGCATAGGTTCGAGTAATCTTGGTAATGCATTGGCCTATTTAGCTTGGCTGAGGTCATGGCATTGCCTTGAAAACTAGGAACATGCGTAGACTGGAGGATCACCAGAACTACCCCAACAAAAAGCACTTACTGCTTTCTAAACACGAGTGAGTGCTTAGGTTCGAGTAATCTTAGTGATACATTGGCCTATTTTGGTCTGCTGAGGTCAAGGCATTGCGTTGAAAACTAGGAACAAACAGTCTCAAGACTCACCAGAACTACCCCAACAAGAAGCACTTACTGCTTCCTGAACACGAGTGAGTGTTTAAGTTCGAGAAATCTTAGTAATGCATTGGCCTATTTAGCTTGGCTGAAGTCAAGGCATTGTGTCGAAAACTAGGAACAAGCATAGTCTGGAGGATCACCAGAACTACCCCAACAAAAAGCACTTACTGCGTTCTGACCACAAGTGAGTGCTTCGGTTTGAGTAATCTTAGTGATACATTGGCCTCCTTAGCTCGGGTTATGTTAGGGCATCGCGTTGAAAACCAGGAACAAGCATTGTCTTGAGGGTCACATGAACTACCCCAACAAGAAGCACTTACTGCTTTCTAAACACGAGTGAGTGCTTAGGTTCGAGTAATCTTAGTGATGCATTGGCCTATTTAGCTTGGCTGATGTCAAGGCATTGCGTCGAAAACTAGGAACAAGCGTCGTTTGGAATCACCAGAACTACCCCAACAAGAAGCACTTACTGCTTTCAGAACACGTCTGTGCTGATGTTTGGGTAATCTTGCTGACAAATTAGCATACTGCGCACGGTTGAGGTCAGGACATTGAATTGAAGAAACAATTAATGAACGGAGATACGTTTAAAAAGACAGTTTGTTGTTTTAGCTTATCTCGGGAACAGTAAGAACGTCTATGTTCACCTTTCAAGTTGATGTTGTCTGTCTGACTGCCCCAATAAGTAGCACTTTCTATTGTCAAATACAAGCCAGTGCTCAAGTTGGGTCAATGAAACTGACTTGGAGTTTAGTTTTGTGAACTTTGCTAACCTGTGAATGGACTATTTTCACCTTACCAAACAGCCTCCCTCTTCTTACGGTGAAGAAGTTGCGCAAATGCATTGACAACAACTTTAAATAGAGATTTGCAATTGTAGCTCAACTCCATACCCATGAATACTTTGTCAATGGGTAATTTGGCCAACAGGAATGTATTGCAACCCCCGCCCCATTGTAATGAATAGGCTACATTGGTTGTCAATTCATGAGATGCTGATCAGCGGGAACAGCTGTCTGTTGAAAACGTCACAAGCGAAACCAACCGTTAAAGACGCAATTTGAAAAGAAAAAAAATTACCTTCCCATTTGATTTAATCAATTGAACATATTTCAAATGTGTCAGCAAAATAAAACGAGCCAAATGCAGCATGGAATCACCAGACCGACCCCAACAAAAAGCACTTACTGCGTTCTGATCACAAGTGAGTGCTTCGGTTTGAGTAATCTTAGTGATACATTGGCCTCTAGCTTGGGTTATGTTAGGGCATCGCGTTGAAAACCAGGAACAAGCATTGTCTTGAGAGTCACCAGAACTATCCAAACAAGAAGCACGTACTGTTTTCTGAACACGAGTGAGTGCATAGGTTCGAGTAATCTTGGTAATGCATTGGCCTATTTAGCTTGGCTGAGGTCATGGCATTGCCTTGAAAACTAGGAACATGCGTAGACTGGAGGATCACCAGAACTACCCCAACAAAAAGCACTTACTGCTTTCTAAACACGAGTGAGTGCTTAGGTTCGAGTAATCTTAGTGATACATTGGCCTATTTTGGTCTGCTGAGGTCAAGGCATTGCGTTGAAAACTAGGAACAAACAGTCTCAAGACTCACCAGAACTACCCCAACAAGAAGCACTTACTGCTTCCTGAACACGAGTGAGTGTTTAAGTTCGAGAAATCTTAGTAATGCATTGGCCTATTTAGCTTGGCTGAAGTCAAGGCATTGTGTCGAAAACTAGGAACAAGCATAGTCTGGAGGATCACCAGAACTACCCCAACAAAAAGCACTTACTGCGTTCTGAACACAAGTGAGTGCTTCGGTTTGAGTAATCTTAGTGATACATTGGCCTCCTTAGCTCGGGTTATGTTAGGGCATCGCGTTGAAAACCAGGAACAAGCATTGTCTTGAGGGTCACATGAACTACCCCAACAAGAAGCACTTACTGCTTTCTAAACACGAGTGAGTGCTTAGGTTCGAGTAATCTTAGTGAGAAATTGGCCTATTTAGCTTGGCTGATGTCAAGGCATTGCGTCGAAAACTAGGAACAAGCGTCGTTTGGAATCACCAGAACTACCCCAACAAGAAGCACTTACTGCTTTCAGAACACGTCTGTGCTGATGTTTGGGTAATCTTGCTGACAAATTAGCATACTGCGCACGGTTTAGGTCAGGACATTGAATTGAAGAAACAATTAATGAACGGAGATACGTTTAAAAAGACAGTTTGTTGTTTTAGCTTATCTCGGGAACAGTAAGAACGTCTCTATGTTCACATTTCAAGTTGATGTTGTCTGTCTGACTGCCCCAATAAGTAGCACTTTCTATTGTCAAATACAAGCCAGTGCTCAAGTTGGGTCAATGAAACTGACTTGGAGTTTAGTTTTGTGAATTTTGCTAACCTGTGAATGGACTATTTTCACCTTACCAAACAGCCTCCCTCTTCTTACGGTGCAGAAGTTGCGCAAATGCATTGACAACAACTTTAAATAGAGATTTGCAATTGAAGCTCAACTCCACCCCCATGAATACTTTGTATAATTTGGCCAACAGGAATGTATTGCAACGCCCGCCCCCTTGTAATGAATATGCTACATTGGTTGTCAATTCATGAGATGCTGATCAGCGGGAACAGCTGTCTGCTGAAAACGTCACAAGCGAAACCAACCGTAAAAGACGCAATTCGAAAAGAAAAGCAGTTACATTCCCATTTAAGGGAATCAATTGAACATATTTCAAATGTGTCAGCAAAATAAAATGAGCCAAATGCAGCATGGAATCACCAGAATGACCCCAACAAAAAGCACTTACTGCGTTCTGAACACAAGTGAGTGCTTCGGTTTGAGTAATCTTAGTGATACATTGGCCTCTTTACCTTGAGTTATATTAGGGTATCGCGTTGAAAACCAGGAACAAGCATAGTCTCGAGAGTCACCAGAACTACCCCAACAAGAAGCACTTACTGCTTCCAGAACACGAGTGAGTGCTTTGGTTCGAGTAATCTTAGTGATGGATTGGCCTATTTAGCTTGGCTGAAGTCAAGGCATTGTGTCGAAAACTAGGAACAAACATAGTCTGGAGGATCACCAGAACTACCCCAACAAAAAGCACTTACTGCGTTCTGAACACAAGTGAGTGCTTCGGTTTGAGTAATCTTAGTGATACATTGGCCTCTTTACCTTGGGTTATGTTAGGGTATCGCGTTGAAAACCAGGAACAAGCATAGTCTCAAGACTCACCAGAACTACCCCAACAAGAAGCACTTACTGCTTCCTGAACACGAGTGAGTGCATAGGTTCGAGTAATCTTAGTAATGCATTGGCCTATTTAGCTTGGCTGAGGTCATGGCATTGCCTTGAAAACTAGGAACATGCGTAGACTGGAGGATCACTAGAACTACCCCAACAAAAAGCACTTACTGCTTTCTAAACACGAGTGAGTGCTTAGGTTCGAGTAATCTTAGTGATACATTGGCCTATTTTGGTCTGCTGAGGTCAAGGCATTGCGTTGAAAACTAGGAACAAACAGTCTCAAGACTCACCAGAACTACCCCAACAAGAAGCACTTTCTGCTTCCTGAACACGAGTGAGTGCTTAGGTTCGAGTAATCTTAGTGATGCATTGGCCTATTTAGCTTGGCTGATGTCAAGGCATTGCGTCGAAAACTAGGAACAAGCGTCGTTTGGAATCACCAGAACTACCCCAACAAGAAGCACTTACTGCTTTCAGAACACGTCTGTGCTGATGTTTGGGTAATCTTGCTGACAAATTAGCATACTGCGCACGGTTTAGGTCAGGACATTGAATTGAAGAAACAATTAATGAACGGAGATACGTTTAAAAAGACAGTTTGGTTTTTTTGCTTATCTCGGGAACAGTAAGAACGTCTCTATGTTCACATTTCAGGATGATGTTGTCTGTCTGACTGCCCCAACAAGTAGCACTTTCTATTGTCAAATACAAGCCAGTGCTCAAGTTGGGTCAATGAAATTGACTTGGACTTTAGTTTTGTGAACTTTGCTAACCTGTGAATGGACTATTTTCACCTTACCAAACAGCCTCCCTCTTCTTACGGTGCAGAAGTTGCGCAAATGCATTGACAACAACTTTAAATAGAGATTTGCAATTGAAGCTCAACTCCACCCCCATGAATACTTTGTATAATTTGGCCAACAGGAATGTATTGCAACGCCCGCCCCCTTGTAATGAATATGCTACATTGGTTGTCAATTCATGAGATGCTGATCAGCGGGAACAGCTGTCTGCTGAAAACGTCACAAGCGAAACCAACCGTAAAAGACGCAATTCGAAAAGAAAAGCAGTTACATTCCCATTTAAGGGAATCAATTGAACATATTTCAAATGTGTCAGCAAAATAAAATGAGCCAAATGCAGCATGGAATCACCAGAATGACCCCAACAAAAAGCACTTAATGCGTTCTGAACACAAGTGAGTGCTTCGGTTTGAGAAATCTTAGTGATACTTAGTGATTGGCCTCTTTACCTTGGGTTATGTTAGGGTATCGCGTTGAAAACCAGGAACAAGCATAGTCTCGAGAGTCACCAGAACTACCCCAACAAGAAGCACTTACTGCTTCCAGAACACGAGTGATGAGTGCTTTGTTTCGAGTAATCTTAGTGATGGATTGGCCTATTTAGCTTGGCTGAAGTCAAGGCATTGTGTCGAAAACTAGGAACAAGCATAGTCTGTAGGATCACCAGAACTACCCCAACAAAAAGCACTTACTGCGTTCTGAACACAAGTGAGTGCTTCGGTTTGAGTAATCTTAGTGATACATTGGCCTCTTTACCTTGGGTTATGTTAGGGTATGGCGTTGAAAACCAGGAACAAGCATAGTCTCAAGACTCACCAGAACTACCCCAACAAGAAGCACTTACTGCTTCCTGAACACGAGTGAGTGCTTAAGTTCGAGAAATCTTAGTGATGCATTGGCCTATTTAGCTTGGCTGAAGTCACGGCAGTGCGTCGAAAACTAGGAACAAGCATAGTCTGGAGGATCACCAGAACTACCCCAACAAAAAGCACTTACTGCGTTCTGAACACAAGTGAGTGCTTAGGTTTGAGTAATCTTAGTAAACATTGGCCTATTTAGCTTGGCTGAGGTCAAGGCATTGCGTTGAAAACTAGGAACAAGCATAGTCTGGAGGATCACCAGAACTACCCCAACAAAAAGCACTTACTGCTTTCTTACTGAGTGAGTGCTTAGGTTCGAGTAATCTTAGTGAGAAATTGGCCTATATAGCTTCGCTGAGGTCATGGCATTGTGTTGAAAACTAGGAAAAGGCGTAGTCTGGAGGATCACCAAAACTACCCCAACAAGAAGCACTTACTGTTTTCAGACTACAGGTGAGTGCTTAGATTTGAGTAATCTTAGTGATGCATTGGCCTATTTAGCTTGGCTGATGTCAAGGCATTGCGTCGAAAACTAGGAACAAGCGTCGTTTGGAATCACCAGAACTACCCCAACAGGAAGCACTTACTGCTTTCAGATTACGTCTGTGCTGATGTTTGGGTAATCTTGCTGACAAATTAGCATACTGCGGACGGTTTAGGTCAGGACATTGAATTGAAGAAAAAATTGATGAACGGAGATACGTTTAAAAAGACAGTTTGTTGTTTTAGCTTATGTAGGGAACAGCAAGAACGTCTCTGTTCACATTTCAGGTTGATGTTGTCTGTCTGACTGCCCCAACAAGTAGCACTTTCTACTGTTAAATACAAGCCAGTGCTCAAGTTGGGTCAATGAAACTGACTTGGACTAGAGTTTTGTGAACTTTGCTAACCTGTGAATGGATTATTTTCACCTTACCAAACGGTCTCGCTCTTCTTAGGGTGAAAAAGTTGCGCAAATGCATTGACAACAACTTTAAATAGAGATTTGCAATTGTAGCTCAACTCCACCCCCATGAATACTTTGTCAATGGGTAATTTGGCCAACAGGAATGTATTGCAACCCCCGCCCCATTGTAATGAATAGGCTACATTGGTTGTCAATTCATGAGATGCTGATCAGCGGGAACAGCTGTCTGTTGAAAACGTCACAAGCGAAACCAACCGTTAAAGACGCAATTTGAAAAGAAAAAAAATTACCTTCCCATTTGATTTAATCAATTGAACATATTTCAAATGTGTCAGCAAAATAAAACGAGCCAAATGCAGCATGGAATCACAAGAACGACCCCAACAAAAAGCACTTACTGCGTTCTGATCACAAGTGAGTGCTTTGGTTTGAGTAATCTTAGTGATACATTGGCCTCTAGCTTGGGTTATGTTAGGGCATCGCGTTGAAAACCAGGAACAAGCATTGTCTTGAGAGTCACCAGAACTATCCAAACAAGAAGCACGTACTGTTTTCTGAACACGAGTGAGTGCATAGGTTCGAGTAATCTTGGTAATGCATTGGCCTATTTAGCTTGGCTGAGGTCATGGCATTGCCTTGAAAACTAGGAACATGCGTAGACTGGAGGATCACCAGAACTACCCCAACAAAAAGCACTTACTGCTTTCTAAACACGAGTGAGTGCTTAGGTTCGAGTAATCTTAGTGATACATTGGCCTATTTTGGTCTGCTGAGGTCAAGGCATTGCGTTGAAAACTAGGAACAAACAGTCTCAAGACTCACCAGAACTACCCCAACAAGAAGCACTTACTGCTTCCTGAACACGAGTGAGTGTTTAAGTTCGAGAAATCTTAGTAATGCATTGGCCTATTTAGCTTGGCTGAAGTCAAGGCATTGTGTCGAAAACTAGGAACAAGCATAGTCTGGAGGATCACCAGAACTACCCCAACAAAAAGCACTTACTGCGTTCTGACCACAAGTGAGTGCTTCGGTTTGAGTAATCTTAGTGATACATTGGCCTCCTTAGCTCGGGTTATGTTAGGGCATCGCGTTGAAAACCAGGAACAAGCATTGTCTTGAGGGTCACATGAACTACCCCAACAAGAAGCACTTACTGCTTTCTAAACACGAGTGAGTGCTTAGGTTCGAGTTATCTTAGTGAGAAATTGGCCTATTTAGCTTGGCTGAGGTCATGGCATTGTGTTGAAAACTAGGAAATGGCTTAGTCTGGAGGATCACCAAAACTACCCCAACAAGAAGCACTTACTGCTTCCTGAACACGAGTGAGTGCTTAGGTTCGAGTAATCTTAGTGATGCATTGGCCTATTTAGCTTGGCTGATGTCAAGGCATTGCGTCGAAAACTAGGAACAAGCGTCGTTTGGAATCACCAGAACTACCCCAACAAGAAGCACTTACTGCTTTCAGAACACGTCTGTGCTGATGTTTGGGTAATCTTGCTGACAAATTAGCATACTGCGCACGGTTGAGGTCAGGACATTGAATTGAAGAAACAATTAATGAACGGAGATACGTTTAAAAAGACAGTTTGTTGTTTTAGCTTATCTCGGGAACAGTAAGAACGTCTATGTTCACCTTTCAAGTTGATGTTGTCTGTCTGACTGCCCCAATAAGTAGCACTTTCTATTGTCAAATACAAGCCAGTGCTCAAGTTGGGTCAATGAAACTGACTTGGAGTTTAGTTTTGTGAACTTTGCTAACCTGTGAATGGACTATTTTCACCTTACCAAACAGCCTCCCTCTTCTTACGGTGCAGAAGTTGCGCAAATGCATTGACAACAACTTTAAATAGAGATTTGCAATTGTAGCTCAACTCCATACCCATGAATACTTTGTCAATGGGTAATTTGGCCAACAGGAATGTATTGCAACCCCCGCCCCATTGTAATGAATAGGCTACATTGGTTGTCAATTCATGAGATGCTGATCAGCGGGAACAGCTGTCTGTTGAAAACGTCACAAGCGAAACCAACCGTTAAAGACGCAATTTGAAAAGAAAAAAAATTACCTTCCCATTTGATTTAATCAATTGAACATATTTCAAATGTGTCAGCAAAATAAAACGAGCCAAATGCAGCATGGAATCACCAGACCGACCCCAACAAAAAGCACTTACTGCGTTCTGATCACAAGTGAGTGCTTCGGTTTGAGTAATCTTAGTGATACATTGGCCTCTAGCTTGGGTTATGTTAGGGCATCGCGTTGAAAACCAGGAACAAGCATTGTCTTGAGAGTCACCAGAACTATCCAAACAAGAAGCACGTACTGTTTTCTGAACACGAGTGAGTGCATAGGTTCGAGTAATCTTGGTAATGCATTGGCCTATTTAGCTTGGCTGAGGTCATGGCATTGCCTTGAAAACTAGGAACATGCGTAGACTGGAGGATCACCAGAACTACCCCAACAAAAAGCACTTACTGCTTTCTAAACACGAGTGAGTGCTTAGGTTCGAGTAATCTTAGTGATACATTGGCCTATTTTGGTCTGCTGAGGTCAAGGCATTGCGTTGAAAACTAGGAACAAACAGTCTCAAGACTCACCAGAACTACCCCAACAAGAAGCACTTACTGCTTCCTGAACACGAGTGAGTGTTTAAGTTCGAGAAATCTTAGTAATGCATTGGCCTATTTAGCTTGGCTGAAGTCAAGGCATTGTGTCGAAAACTAGGAACAAGCATAGTCTGGAGGATCACCAGAACTACCCCAACAAAAAGCACTTACTGCGTTCTGAACACAAGTGAGTGCTTCGGTTTGAGTAATCTTAGTGATACATTGGCCTCCTTAGCTCGGGTTATGTTAGGGCATCGCGTTGAAAACCAGGAACAAGCATTGTCTTGAGGGTCACATGAACTACCCCAACAAGAAGCACTTACTGCTTTCTAAACACGAGTGAGTGCTTAGGTTCGAGTAATCTTAGTGAGAAATTGGCCTATTTAGCTTGGCTGATGTCAAGGCATTGCGTCGAAAACTAGGAACAAGCGTCGTTTGGAATCACCAGAACTACCCCAACAAGAAGCACTTACTGCTTTCAGAACACGTCTGTGCTGATGTTTGGGTAATCTTGCTGACAAATTAGCATACTGCGCACGGTTTAGGTCAGGACATTGAATTGAAGAAACAATTAATGAACGGAGATACGTTTAAAAAGACAGTTTGTTGTTTTAGCTTATCTCGGGAACAGTAAGAACGTCTCTATGTTCACATTTCAAGTTGATGTTGTCTGTCTGACTGCCCCAACAAGTAGCACTTTCTATTGTCAAATACAAGCCAGTGCTCAAGTTGGGTCAATGAAACTGACTTGGAGTTTAGTTTTGTGAATTTTGCTAACCTGTGAATGGACTATTTTCACCTTACCAAACAGCCTCCCTCTTCTTACGGTGCAGAAGTTGCGCAAATGCATTGACAACAACTTTAAATAGAGATTTGCAATTGAAGCTCAACTCCACCCCCATGAATACTTTGTATAATTTGGCCAACAGGAATGTATTGCAACGCCCGCCCCCTTGTAATGAATATGCTACATTGGTTGTCAATTCATGAGATGCTGATCAGCGGGAACAGCTGTCTGCTGAAAACGTCACAAGCGAAACCAACCGTAAAAGACGCAATTCGAAAAGAAAAGCAGTTACATTCCCATTTAAGGGAATCAATTGAACATATTTCAAATGTGTCAGCAAAATAAAATGAGCCAAATGCAGCATGGAATCACCAGAATGACCCCAACAAAAAGCACTTACTGCGTTCTGAACACAAGTGAGTGCTTCGGTTTGAGTAATCTTAGTGATACATTGGCCTCTTTACCTTGAGTTATATTAGGGTATCGCGTTGAAAACCAGGAACAAGCATAGTCTCGAGAGTCACCAGAACTACCCCAACAAGAAGCACTTACTGCTTCCAGAACACGAGTGAGTGCTTTGGTTCGAGTAATCTTAGTGATGGATTGGCCTATTTAGCTTGGCTGAAGTCAAGGCATTGTGTCGAAAACTAGGAACAAACATAGTCTGGAGGATCACCAGAACTACCCCAACAAAAAGCACTTACTGCGTTCTGAACACAAGTGAGTGCTTCGGTTTGAGTAATCTTAGTGATACATTGGCCTCTTTACCTTGGGTTATGTTAGGGTATCGCGTTGAAAACCAGGAACAAGCATAGTCTCAAGACTCACCAGAACTACCCCAACAAGAAGCACTTACTGCTTCCTGAACACGAGTGAGTGCTTAAGTTCGAGTAATCTTAGTGATGGATTGGCCTATTTAGCTTGGCTGAAGTCAAGGCATTGTGTCGAAAACTAGGAACAAGCATAGTCTGGAGGATCACCAGAACTACCCCAACAAAAAGCACTTACTGCGTTCTGAACACAAGTGAGTGCTTAGGTTTGAGTAATCTTAGTAAACATTGGCCTATTTAGCTTGGCTGAAGTCAAGGCAGTGCGTCGAAAACTAGGAACACGCGTAGCCTGGAGGATCACCAGAACTACAGCAACAAGAAGCTTACTGCTTCCTGAACACGAGTGAGTGCTTAGGTTTGAGTAATCTTAGTGATGAATTGGCCTATTTAGCTTGGCTGAGGTCAAGGCATTGCGTTGAAAACTAGGAACAAGCATAGTCTGGAGGATCACCAGAACTACCCCAACAAAAAGCACTTACTGCTTTCTAAACACGAGTGAGTGCTTAGGTTCGAGTAATCTTAGTGAGAAATTGGCCTATTTAGCTTGGCTGAGGTCATGGCATTGTGTTGAAAACTAGGAAAAGGCGTAGTCTGGAGGATCACCAAAACTACCCCAACAAGAAACACTTACTGTTTTCAGACTACAGGTGAGTGCTTATATTTGAGTAACCTTAGTGATGCATTGGCCTATTTAGCTTGGCTGATGTCAAGGCATTGCGTCGAAAACTAGGAACAAGCGTCGTTTGGAATCACCAGAACTACCCCAACAAGAAGCACTTACTGCTTTCAGAACACGTCTGTGCTGATGTTTGGGTAATCTTGCTGACAAATTAGCATACTGCGCACGGTTTAGGTCACGACATTGAATTGAAGAAACAATTAATGAACGGAGATACGTTTAAAAAGACTGTTTGTTTTTTTTGCTTATCTCGGGAACAGTAAGAACGTCTCTATGTTCACATTTCAGGATGATGTTGTCTGTCTGAGTGCCCCAACAAGTAGCACTTTCTATTGTCAAATACAAGCCAGTGCTCAAGTTGGGTCAATGAAACTGACTTGGAGTTTAGTTTTGTGAACTTTGCTAACCTGTGAATGGACTATTTTCACCTTACCAAACAGCCTCCCTCTTCTTACGGTGCAGAAGTTGCGCAAATGCATTGACAACAACTTTAAATAGAGATTTGCAATTATAGCTCAACCCTACCCTCATGAATACTTTGTCAATGGGTAATTTGGCCAACAGGAATGTATTGCAACCCCCGCCCCATTGTAATGAATAGGCTACATTGGTTGTCCATTCATGAGATGCTGATCAGCGGGAACAGCTGTCTGTTGAAAACGTCACAAGCGAAACCAACCGTTAAAGACGCAATTTGAAAAGAAAAAAAATTACCTTCCCATTTGATTTAATCAATTGAACATATTTCAAATGTGTCAGAAAAATAAAACGAGCCAAATGCAGCATGGAATCACCAGACCGACCCCAACAAAAAGCACTTACTGCGTTCTGATCACAAGTGAGTGCTTCGGTTTGAGTAATCTTAGTGATACATTGGCCTCTAGCTTGGGTTATGTTAGGGCATCGCGTTGAAAACCAGGAACAAGCATTGTCTTGAGAGTCACCAGAACTATCCAAACAAGAAGCACGTACTGTTTTCTGAGCACGAGTGAGTGCATAGGTTCGAGTAATCTTGGTAATGCATTGGCCTATTTAGCTTGGCTGAGGTCATGGCATTGCCTTGAAAACTAGGAACATGCGTAGACTGGAGGATCACCAGAACTACCCCAACAAAAAGCACTTACTGCTTTCTAAACACGAGTGAGTGCTTAGGTTCGAGTAATCTTAGTGATACATTGGCCTATTTTGGTCTGCTGAGGTCAAGGCATTGCGTTGAAAACTAGGAACAAACAGTCTCAAGACTCACCAGAACTACCCCAACAAGAAGCACTTACTGCTTCCTGAACACGAGTGAGTGTTTAAGTTCGAGAAATCTTAGTAATGCATTGGCCTATTTAGCTTGGCTGAAGTCAAGGCATTGTGTCGAAAACTAGGAACAAGCATAGTCTGGAGGATCACCAGAACTACCCCAACAAAAAGCACTTACTGCGTTCTGACCACAAGTGAGTGCTTCGGTTTGAGTAATCTTAGTGATACATTGGCCTCCTTAGCTCGGGTTATGTTAGGGCATCGCGTTGAAAACCAGGAACAAGCATTGTCTTGAGGGTCACATGAACTACCCCAACAAGAAGCACTTACTGCTTTCTAAACACGAGTGAGTGCTTAGGTTCGAGTAATCTTAGTGAGAAATTGGCCTATTTAGCTTGGCTGATGTCAAGGCATTGCGTCGAAAACTAGGAACAAGCGTCGTTTGGAATCACCAGAACTACCCCAACAAGAAGCACTTACTGCTTTCAGAACACGTCTGTGCTGATGTTTAGGTAATCTTGCTGACAAATTAGCATACTGCGCACGGTTTAGGTCAGGACATTGAATTGAAGAAACAATTAATGAACGGAGATACGTTTAAAAAGACAGTTTGTTGTTTTAGCTTATCTCGGGAACAGTAAGAACGTCTCTATGTTCACATTTCAAGTTGATGTTGTCTGTCTGACTGCCCCAATAAGTAGCACTTTCTATTGTCAAATACAAGCCAGTGCTCAAGTTGGGTCAATGAAACTGACTTGGAGTTTAGTTTTGTGAATTTTGCTAACCTGTGAATGGACTATTTTCACCTTACCAAACAGCCTCCCTCTTCTTACGGTGCAGAAGTTGCGCAAATGCATTGACAACAACTTTAAATAGAGATTTGCAATTGAAGCTCAACTCCACCCCCATGAATACTTTGTATAATTTGGCCAACAGGAATGTATTGCAACGCCCGCCCCCTTGTAATGAATATGCTACATTGGTTGTCAATTCATGAGATGCTGATCAGCGGGAACAGCTGTCTGCTGAAAACGTCACAAGCGAAACCAACCGTAAAAGACGCAATTCGAAAAGAAAAGCAGTTACATTCCCATTTAAGGGAATCAATTGAACATATTTCAAATGTGTCAGCAAAATAAAATGAGCCAAATGCAGCATGGAATCACCAGAATGACCCCAACAAAAAGCACTTACTGCGTTCTGAACACAAGTGAGTGCTTCGGTTTGAGTAATCTTAGTGATACATTGGCCTCTTTACCTTGAGTTATATTAGGGTATCGCGTTGAAAACCAGGAACAAGCATAGTCTCGAGAGTCACCAGAACTACCCCAACAAGAAGCACTTACTGCTTCCAGAACACGAGTGAGTGCTTTGGTTCGAGTAATCTTAGTGATGGATTGGCCTATTTAGCTTGGCTGAAGTCAAGGCATTGTGTCGAAAACTAGGAACAAACATAGTCTGGAGGATCACCAGAACTACCCCAACAAAAAGCACTTACTGCGTTCTGAACACAAGTGAGTGCTTCGGTTTGAGTAATCTTAGTGATACATTGGCCTCTTTACCTTGGGTTATGTTAGGGTATCGCGTTGAAAACCAGGAACAAGCATAGTCTCAAGACTCACCAGAACTACCCCAACAAGAAGCACTTACTGCTTCCTGAACACGAGTGAGTGCTTAAGTTCGAGTAATCTTAGTGATGGATTGGCCTATTTAGCTTGGCTGAAGTCAAGGCATTGTGTCGAAAACTAGGAACAAGCATAGTCTGGAGGATCACCAGAACTACCCCAACAAAAAGCACTTACTGCGTTCTGAACACAAGTGAGTGCTTAGGTTTGAGTAATCTTAGTAAACATTGGCCTATTTAGCTTGGCTGAAGTCAAGGCAGTGCGTCGAAAACTAGGAACACGCGTAGTCTGGAGGATCACCAGAACTACAGCAACAAGAAGCTTACTGCTTCCTGAACACGAGTGAGTGCTTAGGTTTGAGTAATCTTAGTGATGAATTGGCCTATTTAGCTTGGCTGAGGTCAAGGCATTGCGTTGAAAACTAGGAACAAGCATAGTCTGGAGGATCACCAGAACTACCCCAACAAAAAGCACTTACTGCTTTCTAAACACGAGTGAGTGCTTAGGTTCGAGTAATCTTAGTGAGAAATTGGCCTATTTAGCTTGGCTGAGGTCATGGCATTGTGTTGAAAACTAGGAAAAGGCGTAGTCTGGAGGATCACCAAAACTACCCCAACAAGAAACACTTACTGTTTTCAGACTACAGGTGAGTGCTTAGATTTGAGTAACCTTAGTGATGCATTGGCCTATTTAGCTTGGCTGATGTCAAGGCATTGCGTCGAAAACTAGGAACAAGCGTCGTTTGGACTCACCAGAACTACCCCAACAAGAAGCACTTACTGCTTTCAGAACACGTCTGTGCTGATGTTTGGGTAATCTTGCTGACAAATTAGCATACTGCGCACGGTTTAGGTCACAACATTGAATTGAAGAAACAATTAATGAACGGAGATACGTTTAAAAAGACTGTTTGTTTTTTTTGCTTATCTCGGGAACAGTAAGAACGTCTCTATGTTCACATTTCAGGATGATGTTGTCTGTCTGAGTGCCCCAACAAGTAGCACTTTCTATTGTCAAATACAAGCCAGTGCTCAAGTTGGGTCAATGAAACTGACTTGGAGTTTAGTTTTGTGAACTTTGCTAACCTGTGAATGGACTATTTTCACCTTACCAAACAGCCTCCCTCTTCTTACGGTGCAGAAGTTGCGCAAATGCATTGACAACAACTTTAAATAGAGATTTGCAATTATAGCTCAACCCTACCCTCATGAATACTTTGTCAATGGGTAATTTGGCCAACAGGAATGTATTGCAACCCCCGCCCCATTGTAATGAATAGGCTACATTGGTTGTCCATTCATGAGATGCTGATCAGCGGGAACAGCTGTCTGTTGAAAACGTCACAAGCGAAACCAACCGTTAAAGACGCAATTTGAAAAGAAAAAAAATTACCTTCCCATTTGATTTAATCAATTGAACATATTTCAAATGTGTCAGAAAAATAAAACGAGCCAAATGCAGCATGGAATCACCAGACCGACCCCAACAAAAAGCACTTACTGCGTTCTGATCACAAGTGAGTGCTTCGGTTTGAGTAATCTTAGTGATACATTGGCCTCTAGCTTGGGTTATGTTAGGGCATCGCGTTGAAAACCAGGAACAAGCATTGTCTTGAGAGTCACCAGAACTATCCAAACAAGAAGCACGTACTGTTTTCTGAGCACGAGTGAGTGCATAGGTTCGAGTAATCTTGGTAATGCATTGGCCTATTTAGCTTGGCTGAGGTCATGGCATTGCCTTGAAAACTAGGAACATGCGTAGACTGGAGGATCACCAGAACTACCCCAACAAAAAGCACTTACTGCTTTCTAAACACGAGTGAGTGCTTAGGTTCGAGTAATCTTAGTGATACATTGGCCTATTTTGGTCTGCTGAGGTCAAGGCATTGCGTTGAAAACTAGGAACAAACAGTCTCAAGACTCACCAGAACTACCCCAACAAGAAGCACTTACTGCTTCCTGAACACGAGTGAGTGTTTAAGTTCGAGAAATCTTAGTAATGCATTGGCCTATTTAGCTTGGCTGAAGTCAAGGCATTGTGTCGAAAACTAGGAACAAGCATAGTCTGGAGGATCACCAGAACTACCCCAACAAAAAGCACTTACTGCGTTCTGACCACAAGTGAGTGCTTCGGTTTGAGTAATCTTAGTGATACATTGGCCTCCTTAGCTCGGGTTATGTTAGGGCATCGCGTTGAAAACCAGGAACAAGCATTGTCTTGAGGGTCACATGAACTACCCCAACAAGAAGCACTTACTGCTTTCTAAACACGAGTGAGTGCTTAGGTTCGAGTAATCTTAGTGAGAAATTGGCCTATTTAGCTTGGCTGATGTCAAGGCATTGTGTCGAAAACTAGGAACAAGCATAGTCTGGAGGATCACCAGAACTACCCCAACAAAAAGCACTTACTGCGTTCTGAACACAAGTGAGTGCTTAGGTTTGAGTAATCTTAGTAAACATTGGCCTATTTAGCTTGGCTGAAGTCAAGGCAGTGCGTCGAAAACTAGGAACACGCGTAGTCTGGAGGATCACCAGAACTACAGCAACAAGAAGCTTACTGCTTCCTGAACACGAGTGAGTGCTTAGGTTTGAGTAATCTTAGTGATGAATTGGCCTATTTAGCTTGGCTGAGGTCAAGGCATTGCGTTGAAAACTAGGAACAAGCATAGTCTGGAGGATCACCAGAACTACCCCAACAAAAAGCACTTACTGCTTTCTAAACACGAGTGAGTGCTTAGGTTCGAGTAATCTTAGTGAGAAATTGGCCTATTTAGCTTGGCTGAGGTCATGGCATTGTGTTGAAAACTAGGAAAAGGCGTAGTCTGGAGGATCACCAAAACTACCCCAACAAGAAACACTTACTGTTTTCAGACTACAGGTGAGTGCTTAGATTTGAGTAACCTTAGTGATGCATTGGCCTATTTAGCTTGGCTGATGTCAAGGCATTGCGTCGAAAACTAGGAACAAGCGTCGTTTGGACTCACCAGAACTACCCCAACAAGAAGCACTTACTGCTTTCAGAACACGTCTGTGCTGATGTTTGGGTAATCTTGCTGACAAATTAGCATACTGCGCACGGTTTAGGTCACAACATTGAATTGAAGAAACAATTAATGAACGGAGATACGTTTAAAAAGACTGTTTGTTTTTTTTGCTTATCTCGGGAACAGTAAGAACGTCTCTATGTTCACATTTCAGGATGATGTTGTCTGTCTGAGTGCCCCAACAAGTAGCACTTTCTATTGTCAAATACAAGCCAGTGCTCAAGTTGGGTCAATGAAACTGACTTGGAGTTTAGTTTTGTGAACTTTGCTAACCTGTGAATGGACTATTTTCACCTTACCAAACAGCCTCCCTCTTCTTACGGTGCAGAAGTTGCGCAAATGCATTGACAACAACTTTAAATAGAGATTTGCAATTGTAGCTCAACCCTACCCCCATGAATACTTTGTCAATGGGTAATTTGGCCAACAGGAATGTATTGCAACCCCCGCCCCATTGTAATGAATAGGCTACATTGGTTGTCCATTCATGAGATGCTGATCAGCGGGAACAGCTGTCTGTTGAAAACGTCACAAGCGAAACCAACCGTTAAAGACGCAATTTGAAAAGAAAAAAAATTACCTTCCCATTTGATTTAATCAATTGAACATATTTCAAATGTGTCAGAAAAATAAAACGAGCCAAATGCAGCATGGAATCACCAGACCGACCCCAACAAAAAGCACTTACTGCGTTCTGATCACAAGTGAGTGCTTCGGTTTGAGTAATCTTAGTGATACATTGGCCTCTAGCTTGGGTTATGTTAGGGCATCGCGTTGAAAACCAGGAACAAGCATTGTCTTGAGAGTCACCAGAACTATCCAAACAAGAAGCACGTACTGTTTTCTGAGCACGAGTGAGTGCATAGGTTCGAGTAATCTTGGTAATGCATTGGCCTATTTAGCTTGGCTGAGGTCATGGCATTGCCTTGAAAACTAGGAACATGCGTAGACTGGAGGATCACCAGAACTACCCCAACAAAAAGCACTTACTGCTTTCTAAACACGAGTGAGTGCTTAGGTTCGAGTAATCTTAGTGATACATTGGCCTATTTTGGTCTGCTGAGGTCAAGGCATTGCGTTGAAAACTAGGAACAAACAGTCTCAAGACTCACCAGAACTACCCCAACAAGAAGCACTTACTGCTTCCTGAACACGAGTGAGTGTTTAAGTTCGAGAAATCTTAGTAATGCATTGGCCTATTTAGCTTGGCTGAAGTCAAGGCATTGTGTCGAAAACTAGGAACAAGCATAGTCTGGAGGATCACCAGAACTACCCCAACAAAAAGCACTTACTGCGTTCTGACCACAAGTGAGTGCTTCGGTTTGAGTAATCTTAGTGATACATTGGCCTCCTTAGCTCGGGTTATGTTAGGGCATCGCGTTGAAAACCAGGAACAAGCATTGTCTTGAGGGTCACATGAACTACCCCAACAAGAAGCACTTACTGCTTTCTAAACACGAGTGAGTGCTTAGGTTCGAGTAATCTTAGTGAGAAATTGGCCTATTTAGCTTGACTGAGGTCATGGCATTGTGTTGAAAACTAGGAAATGGCTTAGTCTGGAGGATCACCAAAACTACCCCAACAAGAAGCACTTACTGCTTCCTGAACACGAGTGAGTGCTTAGGTTCGAGTAATCTTAGTGATGCATTGGCCTATTTAGCTTGGCTGATGTCAAGGCATTGCGTCGAAAACTAGGAACAAGCGTCGTTTGGAATCACCAGAACTACCCCAACAAGAAGCACTTACTGCTTTCAGAACACGTCTGTGCTGATGTTTGGGTAATCTTGCTGACAAATTAGCATACTGCGCACGGTTTAGGTCAGGACATTGAATTGAAGAAACAATTAATGAACGGAGATACGTTTAAAAAGACAGTTTGTTTTTTTTGCTTATCTCGGGAACAGTAAGAACGTCTCTATGTTCACATTTCAGGATGATGTTGTCTGTCTGACTGCCCCAACAAGTAGCACTTTCTATTGTCAAATACAAGCCAGTGCTCAAGTTGGGTCAATGAAACTGACTTGGACTTTAGTTTTGTGAACTTTGCTAACCTGTGAATGGACTATTTTCACCTTACCAAACAGCCTCCCTCTTCTTACGGTGCAGAAGTTGCACAAATGCATTGACAACAACTTTAAATAGAGATTTGCAATTGAAGCTCAACTCCACCCCCATGAATACTTTGTATAATTTGGCCAACAGGAATGTATTGCAACGCCCGCCCCCTTGTAATGAATATGCTACATTGGTTGTCAATTCATGAGATGCTGATCAGCGGGAACAGCTGTCTGCTGAAAACGTCACAAGCGAAACCAACCGTAAAAGACGCAATTCGAAAAGAAAAGCAGTTACATTCCCATTTAAGGGAATCAATTGAACATATTTCAAATGTGTCAGCAAAATAAAATGAGCCAAATGCAGCATGGAATCACCAGAATGACCCCAACAAAAAGCACTTACTGCGTTCTGAACACAAGTGAGTGCTTCGGTTTGAGTAATCTTAGTGATACATTGGCCTCTTTACCTTGGGTTATGTTAGGGTATCGCGATGAAAACCAGGAACAAGCATAGTCTCGAGAGTCACCAGAACTACCCCAACAAGAAGCACTTACTGCTTCCAGAACACGAGTGAGTGCTTTGGTTCGAGTAATCTTAGTGATGGATTGGCCTATTTAGCTTGGCTGAAGTCAAGGCATTGTGTCGAAAACTAGGAACAAGCATAGTCTGGAGGATCACCAGAACTACCCCAACAAAAAGCACTTACTGCGTTCTGAACACAAGTGAGTGCTTCGGTTTGAGTAATCTTAGTGATACATTGGCCTCTTTACCTTGGGTTATGTTAGGGTATCGCGTTGAAAACCAGGAACAAGCATAGTCTCAAGACTCACCAGAACTACCCCAACAAGAAGCACTTACTGCTTCCTGAACACGAGTGAGTGCTTAAGTTCGAGTAATCTTAGTGATGGATTGGCCTATTTAGCTTGGCTGAAGTCAAGGCATTGTGTCGAAAACTAGGAACAAGCATAGTCTGGAGGATCACCAGAACTACCCCAACAAAAAGCACTTACTGCGTTCTGAACACAAGTGAGTGCTTAGGTTTGAGTAATCTTAGTAAACATTGGCCTATTTAGCTTGGCTGAAGTCAAGGCAGTGCGTCGAAAACTAGGAACACGCGTAGTCTGGAGGATCACCAGAACTACAGCAACAAGAAGCTTACTGCTTCCTGAACACGAGTGAGTGCTTAGGTTTGAGTAATTTTAGTAAACATTGGCCGATTTAGCTTGGCTGAAGTCACGGCAGTGCATCGAAAACTAGGAACAAGCGTATTCTGGAGGATCACCAGAACTACCCCAACAAGAAGCACTTACCGCTTCCAGAACACGAGTGAGTGCTTTGGTTCGAGTAATCTTAGTGATGAATTGGCCTATTTAGCTTGGCTGAGGTCAAGGCATTGCGTTGAAAACTAGGAACAAGCATAGTCTGGAGGATCACCAGAACTACCCCAACAAAAAGCACTTACTGCTTTCTAAACACGAGTGAGTGCTTAGGTTCGAGTAATCTTAGTGAGAAATTGGCCTATTTAGCTTGGCTGAGGTCATGGCATTGTGTTGAAAACTAGGAAAAGGCGTAGTCTGGAGGATCACCAAAACTACCCCAACAAGAAGCACTTACTGTTTTCAGACTACAGGTGAGTGCTTAGATTTGAGTAACCTTAGTGATGCATTGGCCTATTTAGCTTGGCTGATGTCAAGGCATTGCGTCGAAAACTAGGAACAAGCGTCGTTTGGAATCACCAGAACTACCCCAACAAGAAGCACTTACTGCTTTCAGAACACGTCTGTGCTGATGTTTGGGTAATCTTGCTGACAAATTAGCATACTGCGCACGGTTTAGGTCACGACATTGAATTGAAGAAACAATTAATGAACGGAGATACGTTTAAAAAGACTTTGTTTTTTTTGCTTATCTCGGGAACAGTAAGAACGTCTCTATGTTCACATTTCAGGATGATGTTGTCTGTCTGAGTGCCCCAACAAGTAGCACTTTCTATTGTCAAATACAAGCCAGTGCTCAAGTTGGGTCAATGAAACTGACTTGGACTTTAGTTTTGTGAACTTTGCTAACCTGTGAATGGACTATTTTCACCTTACCAAACAGCCTCCCTCTTCTTACGGTGCAGAAGTTGCGCAAATGCATTGACAACAACTTTAAATAGAGATTTGCAATTGAAGCTCAACTCCACCCCCATGAATACTTTGTATAATTTGGCCAACAGGAATGTATTGCAACGCCCGCCCCCTTGTAATGAATATGCTACATTGGTTGTCAATTCATGAGATGCTGATCAGCGGGAACAGCTGTCTGCTGAAAACGTCACAAGCGAAACCAACCGTAAAAGACGCAATTCGAAAAGAAAAGCAGTTACATTCCCATTTAAGGGAATAAATTGAACATATTTCAAATGTGTCAGCAAAATAAAATGAGCCAAATGCAGCATGGAATCACCAGAATGACCCCAACAAAAAGCACTTACTGCGTTCTGAACACAAGTGAGTGCTTCGGTTTGAGAAATCTTAGTGATTGGCCTCTTTACCTTGGGTTATGTTAGGGTATCGCGTTGAAAACCAGGAACAAGCATAGTCTCGAGAGTCACCAGAACTACCCCAACAAGAAGCACTTACTGCTTCCAGAACACGAGTGATGAGTGCTTTGGTTCGAGTAATCTTAGTGATGGATTGGCCTATTTAGCTTGGCTGAAGTCAAGGCATTGTGTCGAAAACTAGGAACAAGCATAGTCTGGAGGATCACCAGAACTACCCCAACAAAAAGCACTTACTGCGTTCTGAACACAAGTGAGTGCTTAGGTTTGAGTAATCTTAGTAAACATTGGCCTATTTAGCTTGGCTGAGGTCAAGGCATTGCGTTGAAAACTAGGAACAAGCATAGTCTGGAGGATCACCAAAACTACCCCAACAAAAAGCACTTACTGCTTCCTGAACACGAGTGAGTGCTTAGGTTCGAGTAATCTTAGTGATGCATTGGCCTATTTAGCTTGGCTGATGTCAAGGCATTGCGTCGAAAACTAGGAACAAGCGTCGTTTGGAATCACCAGAACTACCCCAACAAGAAGCATTTACTGCTTTCAGAACACGTCTGTGCTGATGTTTGGGTAATCTTGCTGACAAATTAGCATACTGCGCACGGTTGAGGTCAGGACATTGAATTGAAGAAACAATTAATGAACGGAGATACGTTTAAAAAGACAGTTTGTTGTTTTAGCTTATCTCGGGAACAGTAAGAACGTCTATGTTCACCTTTCAAGTTGATGTTGTCTGTCTGACTGCCCCAATAAGTAGCACTTTCTATTGTCAAATACAAGCCAGTGCTCAAGTTGGGTCAATGAAACTGACTTGGAGTTTAGTTTTGTGAACTTTGCTAACCTGTGAATGGACTATTTTCACCTTACCAAACAGCCTCCCTCTTCTTACGGTGCAGAAGTTGCGCAAATGCATTGACAACAACTTTAAATAGAGATTTGCAATTGTAGCTCAACTCCACCCCCATGAATACTTTGTCAATGGGTAATTTGGCCAACAGGAATGTATTGCAACCCC
Organism: Hippocampus zosterae; assembly: GCF_025434085.1. Classification (NCBI taxonomy): domain Eukaryota; kingdom Metazoa; phylum Chordata; class Actinopteri; order Syngnathiformes; family Syngnathidae; genus Hippocampus; species Hippocampus zosterae. The sequence goes on along the minus strand of NC_067457.1, from coordinate 11,700,389 downwards.
CGCCCCATTGTAATGAATAGGCTACATTGGTTGTCAATTCATGAGATGCTGATCAGCGGGAACAGCTGTCTGTTGAAAACGTCACAAGCGAAACCAACCGTTAAAGACGCAATTTGAAAAGAAAAAAAATTACCTTCCCATTTGATTTAATCAATTGAACATATTTCAAATGTGTCAGAAAAATAAAACGAGCCAAATGCAGCATGGAATCACCAGACCGACCCCAACAAAAAGCACTTACTGCGTTCTGATCACAAGTGAGTGCTTCGGTTTGAGTAATCTTAGTGATACATTGGCCTCTAGCTTGGGTTATGTTAGGGCATCGCGTTGAAAACCAGGAACAAGCATTGTCTTGAGAGTCACCAGAACTATCCAAACAAGAAGCACGTACTGTTTTCTGAGCACGAGTGAGTGCATAGGTTCGAGTAATCTTGGTAATGCATTGGCCTATTTAGCTTGGCTGAGGTCATGGCATTGCCTTGAAAACTAGGAACATGCGTAGACTGGAGGATCACCAGAACTACCCCAACAAAAAGCACTTACTGCTTTCTAAACACGAGTGAGTGCTTAGGTTCGAGTAATCTTAGTGATACATTGGCCTATTTTGGTCTGCTGAGGTCAAGGCATTGCGTTGAAAACTAGGAACAAACAGTCTCAAGACTCACCAGAACTACCCCAACAAGAAGCACTTACTGCTTCCTGAACACGAGTGAGTGTTTAAGTTCGAGAAATCTTAGTAATGCATTGGCCTATTTAGCTTGGCTGAAGTCAAGGCATTGTGTCGAAAACTAGGAACAAGCATAGTCTGGAGGATCACCAGAACTACCCCAACAAAAAGCACTTACTGCGTTCTGACCACAAGTGAGTGCTTCGGTTTGAGTAATCTTAGTGATACATTGGCCTCCTTAGCTCGGGTTATGTTAGGGCATCGCGTTGAAAACCAGGAACAAGCATTGTCTTGAGGGTCACATGAACTACCCCAACAAGAAGCACTTACTGCTTTCTAAACACGAGTGAGTGCTTAGGTTCGAGTAATCTTAGTGAGAAATTGGCCTATTTAGCTTGACTGAGGTCATGGCATTGTGTTGAAAACTAGGAAATGGCTTAGTCTGGAGGATCACCAAAACTACCCCAACAAGAAGCACTTACTGCTTCCTGAACACGAGTGAGTGCTTAGGTTCGAGTAATCTTAGTGATGCATTGGCCTATTTAGCTTGGCTGATGTCAAGGCATTGCGTCGAAAACTAGGAACAAGCGTCGTTTGGAATCACCAGAACTACCCCAACAAGAAGCACTTACTGCTTTCAGAACACGTCTGTGCTGATGTTTGGGTAATCTTGCTGACAAATTAGCATACTGCGCACGGTTTAGGTCAGGACATTGAATTGAAGAAACAATTAATGAACGGAGATACGTTTAAAAAGACAGTTTGTTTTTTTTGCTTATCTCGGGAACAGTAAGAACGTCTCTATGTTCACATTTCAGGATGATGTTGTCTGTCTGACTGCCCCAACAAGTAGCACTTTCTATTGTCAAATACAAGCCAGTGCTCAAGTTGGGTCAATGAAACTGACTTGGACTTTAGTTTTGTGAACTTTGCTAACCTGTGAATGGACTATTTTCACCTTACCAAACAGCCTCCCTCTTCTTACGGTGCAGAAGTTGCGCAAATGCATTGACAACAACTTTAAATAGAGATTTGCAATTGAAGCTCAACTCCACCCCCATGAATACTTTGTATAATTTGGCCAACAGGAATGTATTGCAACGCCCGCCCCCTTGTAATGAATATGCTACATTGGTTGTCAATTCATGAGATGCTGATCAGCGGGAACAGCTGTCTGCTGAAAACGTCACAAGCGAAACCAACCGTAAAAGACGCAATTCGAAAAGAAAAGCAGTTACATTCCCATTTAAGGGAATCAATTGAACATATTTCAAATGTGTCAGCAAAATAAAATGAGCCAAATGCAGCATGGAATCACCAGAATGACCCCAACAAAAAGCACTTACTGCGTTCTGAACACAAGTGAGTGCTTCGGTTTGAGTAATCTTAGTGATACATTGGCCTCTTTACCTTGGGTTATGTTAGGGTATCGCGATGAAAACCAGGAACAAGCATAGTCTCGAGAGTCACCAGAACTACCCCAACAAGAAGCACTTACTGCTTCCAGAACACGAGTGAGTGCTTTGGTTCGAGTAATCTTAGTGATGGATTGGCCTATTTAGCTTGGCTGAAGTCAAGGCATTGTGTCGAAAACTAGGAACAAGCATAGTCTGGAGGATCACCAGAACTACCCCAACAAAAAGCACTTACTGCGTTCTGAACACAAGTGAGTGCTTCGGTTTGAGTAATCTTAGTGATACATTGGCCTCTTTACCTTGGGTTATGTTAGGGTATCGCGTTGAAAACCAGGAACAAGCATAGTCTCAAGACTCACCAGAACTACCCCAACAAGAAGCACTTACTGCTTCCTGAACACGAGTGAGTGCTTAAGTTCGAGTAATCTTAGTGATGGATTGGCCTATTTAGCTTGGCTGAAGTCAAGGCATTGTGTCGAAAACTAGGAACAAGCATAGTCTGGAGGATCACCAGAACTACCCCAACAAAAAGCACTTACTGCGTTCTGAACACAAGTGAGTGCTTAGGTTTGAGTAATCTTAGTAAACATTGGCCTATTTAGCTTGGCTGAAGTCAAGGCAGTGCGTCGAAAACTAGGAACACGCGTAGTCTGGAGGATCACCAGAACTACAGCAACAAGAAGCTTACTGCTTCCTGAACACGAGTGAGTGCTTAGGTTTGAGTAATTTTAGTAAACATTGGCCGATTTAGCTTGGCTGAAGTCACGGCAGTGCATCGAAAACTAGGAACAAGCGTATTCTGGAGGATCACCAGAACTACCCCAACAAGAAGCACTTACCGCTTCCAGAACACGAGTGAGTGCTTTGGTTCGAGTAATCTTAGTGATGAATTGGCCTATTTAGCTTGGCTGAGGTCAAGGCATTGCGTTGAAAACTAGGAACAAGCATAGTCTGGAGGATCACCAGAACTACCCCAACAAAAAGCACTTACTGCTTTCTAAACACGAGTGAGTGCTTAGGTTCGAGTAATCTTAGTGAGAAATTGGCCTATTTAGCTTGGCTGAGGTCATGGCATTGTGTTGAAAACTAGGAAAAGGCGTAGTCTGGAGGATCACCAAAACTACCCCAACAAGAAGCACTTACTGTTTTCAGACTACAGGTGAGTGCTTAGATTTGAGTAACCTTAGTGATGCATTGGCCTATTTAGCTTGGCTGATGTCAAGGCATTGCGTCGAAAACTAGGAACAAGCGTCGTTTGGAATCACCAGAACTACCCCAACAAGAAGCACTTACTGCTTTCAGAACACGTCTGTGCTGATGTTTGGGTAATCTTGCTGACAAATTAGCATACTGCGCACGGTTTAGGTCACGACATTGAATTGAAGAAACAATTAATGAACGGAGATACGTTTAAAAAGACTTTGTTTTTTTTGCTTATCTCGGGAACAGTAAGAACGTCTCTATGTTCACATTTCAGGATGATGTTGTCTGTCTGAGTGCCCCAACAAGTAGCACTTTCTATTGTCAAATACAAGCCAGTGCTCAAGTTGGGTCAATGAAACTGACTTGGACTTTAGTTTTGTGAACTTTGCTAACCTGTGAATGGACTATTTTCACCTTACCAAACAGCCTCCCTCTTCTTACGGTGCAGAAGTTGCGCAAATGCATTGACAACAACTTTAAATAGAGATTTGCAATTGAAGCTCAACTCCACCCCCATGAATACTTTGTATAATTTGGCCAACAGGAATGTATTGCAACGCCCGCCCCCTTGTAATGAATATGCTACATTGGTTGTCAATTCATGAGATGCTGATCAGCGGGAACAGCTGTCTGCTGAAAACGTCACAAGCGAAACCAACCGTAAAAGACGCAATTCGAAAAGAAAAGCAGTTACATTCCCATTTAAGGGAATAAATTGAACATATTTCAAATGTGTCAGCAAAATAAAATGAGCCAAATGCAGCATGGAATCACCAGAATGACCCCAACAAAAAGCACTTACTGCGTTCTGAACACAAGTGAGTGCTTCGGTTTGAGAAATCTTAGTGATTGGCCTCTTTACCTTGGGTTATGTTAGGGTATCGCGTTGAAAACCAGGAACAAGCATAGTCTCGAGAGTCACCAGAACTACCCCAACAAGAAGCACTTACTGCTTCCAGAACACGAGTGATGAGTGCTTTGGTTCGAGTAATCTTAGTGATGGATTGGCCTATTTAGCTTGGCTGAAGTCAAGGCATTGTGTCGAAAACTAGGAACAAGCATAGTCTGGAGGATCACCAGAACTACCCCAACAAAAAGCACTTACTGCGTTCTGAACACAAGTGAGTGCTTAGGTTTGAGTAATCTTAGTAAACATTGGCCTATTTAGCTTGGCTGAGGTCAAGGCATTGCGTTGAAAACTAGGAACAAGCATAGTCTGGAGGATCACCAAAACTACCCCAACAAAAAGCACTTACTGCTTCCTGAACACGAGTGAGTGCTTAGGTTCGAGTAATCTTAGTGATGCATTGGCCTATTTAGCTTGGCTGATGTCAAGGCATTGCGTCGAAAACTAGGAACAAGCGTCGTTTGGAATCACCAGAACTACCCCAACAAGAAGCATTTACTGCTTTCAGAACACGTCTGTGCTGATGTTTGGGTAATCTTGCTGACAAATTAGCATACTGCGCACGGTTGAGGTCAGGACATTGAATTGAAGAAACAATTAATGAACGGAGATACGTTTAAAAAGACAGTTTGTTGTTTTAGCTTATCTCGGGAACAGTAAGAACGTCTATGTTCACCTTTCAAGTTGATGTTGTCTGTCTGACTGCCCCAATAAGTAGCACTTTCTATTGTCAAATACAAGCCAGTGCTCAAGTTGGGTCAATGAAACTGACTTGGAGTTTAGTTTTGTGAACTTTGCTAACCTGTGAATGGACTATTTTCACCTTACCAAACAGCCTCCCTCTTCTTACGGTGCAGAAGTTGCGCAAATGCATTGACAACAACTTTAAATAGAGATTTGCAATTGTAGCTCAACTCCACCCCCATGAATACTTTGTCAATGGGTAATTTGGCCAACAGGAATGTATTGCAACCCCCGCCCCATTGTAATGAATAGGCTACATTGGTTGTCAATTCATGAGATGCTGATCAGCGGGAACAGCTGTCTGTTGAAAACGTCACAAGCGAAACCAACCGTTAAAGACGCAATTTGAAAAGAAAAAAAATTACCTTCCCATTTGATTTAATCAATTGAACATATTTCAAATGTGTCAGCAAAATAAAACGAGCCAAATGCAGCATGGAATCACCAGACCGACCCCAACAAAAAGCACTTACTGCGTTCTGATCACAAGTGAGTGCTTCGGTTTGAGTAATCTTAGTGATACATTGGCCTCTAGCTTGGGTTATGTTAGGGCATCGCGTTGAAAACCAGTAACAAGCATTGTCTTGAGAGTCACCAGAACTATCCAAACAAGAAGCACGTACTGTTTTCTGAACACGAGTGAGTGCATAGGTTCGAGTAATCTTGGTAATGCATTGGCCTATTTAGCTTGGCTGAGGTCATGGCATTGCCTTGAAAACTAGGAACATGCGTAGACTGGAGGATCACCAGAACTACCCCAACATAAGCACTTACTGCTTTCTAAACACGAGTGAGTGCTTAGGTTCGAGTAATCTTAGTGATACATTGGCCTATTTTGGTCTGCTGAGGTCAAGGCATTGCGTTGAAAACTAGGAACAAACAGTCTCAAGACTCACCAGAACTACCCCAACAAGAAGCACTTACTGCTTCCTGAACACGAGTGAGTGTTTAAGTTCGAGAAATCTTAGTAATGCATTGGCCTATTTAGCTTGGCTGAAGTCAAGGCATTGTGTCGAAAACTAGGAACAAGCATAGTCTGGAGGATCACCAGAACTACCCCTACAAAAAGCACTTACTGCATTCTGACCACAAGTGAGTGCTTCGGTTTGAGTAATCTTAGTGATACATTGGCCTCCTTAGCTCGGGTTATGTTAGGGCATCGCGTTGAAAACCAGGAACAAGCATTGTCTTGAGGGTCACATGAACTACCCCAACAAGAAGCACTTACTGCTTTCTAAACACGAGTGAGTGCTTAGGTTCGAGTAATCTTAGTGAGAAATTGGCCTATTTAGCTTGGCTGAGGTCATGGCATTGTGTTGAAAACTAGGAAATGGCTTAGTCTGGAGGATCACCAAAACTACCCCAACAAGAAGCACTTACTGCTTCCTGAACACGAGTGAGTGCTTAGGTTCGAGTAATCTTAGTGATGCATTGGCCAATTTAGCTTGGCTGATGTCAAGGCATTGCGTCGAAAACTAGGAACAAGCGTCGTTTGGAATCACCAGAACTACCCCAACAAGAAGCACTTACTGCTTTCAGAACACGTCTGTGCTGATGTTTGGGTAATCTTGCTGACAAATTAGCATACTGCGCACGGTTTAGGTCAGGACATTGAATTGAAGAAACAATTAATGAACGGAGATATGTTTAAAAAGACAGTTTGTTTTTTTTGCTTATCTCGGGAACAGTAAGAACGTCTCTATGTTCACATTTCAGGATGATGTTGTCTGTCTGACTGCCCCAACAAGTAGCACTTTCTATTGTCAAATACAAGCCAGTGCTCAAGTTGGGTCAATGAAACTGACTTGGACTTTAGTTTTGTGAACTTTGCTAACCTGTGAATGGACTATTTTCACCTTACCAAACAGCCTCCCTCTTCTTACGGTGCAGAAGTTGCGCAAATGCATTGACAACAACTTTAAATAGAGATTTGCAATTGAAGCTCAACTCCACCCCCATGAATACTTTGTATAATTTGGCCAACAGGAATGTATTGCAACGCCCGCCCCCTTGTAATGAATATGCTACATTGGTTGTCAATTCATGAGATGCTGATCAGCGGGAACAGCTGTCTGCTGAAAACGTCACAAGCGAAACCAACCGTAAAAGACGCAATTCGAAAAGAAAAGCAGTTACATTCCCATTTAAGGGAATCAATTGAACATATTTCAAATGTGTCAGCAAAATAAAATGAGCCAAATGCAGCATGGAATCACCAGAATGACCCCAACAAAAAGCACTTACTGCGTTCTGAACACAAGTGAGTGCTTCGGTTTGAGTAATCTTAGTGATACATTGGCCTCTTTACCTTGGGTTATGTTAGGGTATCGCGATGAAAACCAGGAACAAGCATAGTCTCGAGAGTCACCAGAACTACCCCAACAAGAAGCACTTACTGCTTCCAGAACACGAGTGAGTGCTTTGGTTCGAGTAATCTTAGTGATGGATTGGCCTATTTAGCTTGGCTGAAGTCAAGGCATTGTGTCGAAAACTAGGAACAAGCATAGTCTGGAGGATCACCAGAACTACCCCAACAAAAAGCACTTACTGCGTTCTGAACACAAGTGAGTGCTTCGGTTTGAGTAATCTTAGTGATACATTGGCCTCTTTACCTTGTGTTATGTTAGGGTATCGCGTTGAAAACCAGGAACAAGCATAGTCTCAAGACTCACCAGAACTACCCCAACAAGAAGCACTTACTGCTTCCTGAACACGAGTGAGTGCTTAAGTTCGAGTAATCTTAGTGATGGATTGGCCTATTTAGCTTGGCTGAAGTCAAGGCATTGTGTCGAAAACTAGGAACAAGCATAGTCTGGAGGATCACCAGAACTACCCCAACAAAAAGCACTTACTGCGTTCTGAACACAAGTGAGTGCTTAGGTTTGAGTAATCTTAGTAAACATTGGCCTATTTAGCTTGGCTGAAGTCAAGGCAGTGCGTCGAAAACTAGGAACACGCGTAGTCTGGAGGATCACCAGAACTACAGCAACAAGAAGCTTACTGCTTCCTGAACACGAGTGAGTGCTTAGGTTTGAGTAATCTTAGTAAACATTGGCCGATTTAGCTTGGCTGAAGTCACGGCAGTGCATCGAAAACTAGGAACAAGCGTATTCTGGAGGATCACCAGAACTACCCCAACAAGAAGCACTTACCGCTTCCAGAACACGAGTGAGTGCTTTGGTTCGAGTAATCTTAGTGATGAATTGGCCTATTTAGCTTGGCTGAGGTCAAGGCATTGCGTTGAAAACTAGGAACAAGCATAGTCTGGAGGATCACCAGAACTACCCCAACAAAAAGCACTTACTGCTTTCTAAACACGAGTGAGTGCTTAGGTTCGAGTAATCTTAGTGAGAAATTGGCCTATTTAGCTTGGCTGAGGTCATGGCATTGTGTTGAAAACTAGGAAAAGGCGTAGTCTGGAGGATCACCAAAACTACCCCAACAAGAAGCACTTACTGTTTTCAGACTACAGGTGAGTGCTTAGATTTGAGTAATCTTAGTGATGCATTGGCCTATTTAGCTTGGCTGATGTCAAGGCATTGCGTCGAAAACTAGGAACAAGCGTCGTTTGGAATCACCAGAACTACCCCAACAAGAAGCACTTACTGCTTTCAGAACACGTCTGTGCTGATGTTTGGGTAATCTTGCTGACAAATTAGCATACTGCGCACGGTTGAGGTCAGGACATTGAATTGAAGAAACAATTAATGAACGGAGATACGTTTAAAAAGACAGTTTGTTGTTTTAGCTTATCTCGGGAACAGTAAGAACGTCTATGTTCACATTTCAAGTTGATGTTGTCTGTCTGACTGCCCCAATAAGTAGCACTTTCTATTGTCAAATACAAGCCAGTGCTCAAGTTGGGTCAATGAAACTGACTTGGAGTTTAGTTTTGTGAACTTTGCTAACCTGTGAATGGACTATTTTCACCTTACCAAACAGCCTCCCTCTTCTTACGGTGCAGAAGTTGCGCAAATGCATTGACAACAACTTTAAATAGAGATTTGCAATTGAAGCTCAACTCCACCCCCATGAATACTTTGTATAATTTGGCCAACAGGAATGTATTGCAACGCCCGCCCCCTTGTAATGAATATGCTACATTGGTTGTCAATTCATGAGATGCTGATCAGCGGGAACAGCTGTCTGCTGAAAACGTCACAAGCGAAACCAACCGTAAAAGACGCAATTCGAAAAGAAAAGCAGTTACATTCCCATTTAAGGGAATCAATTGAACATATTTCAAATGTGTCAGCAAAATAAAATGAGCCAAATGCAGCATGGAATCACCAGAATGACCCCAACAAAAAGCACTTACTGCGTTCTGAACACAAGTGAGTGCTTCGGTTTGAGAAATCTTAGTGATACTTAGTGATTGGCCTCTTTACCTTGGGTTATGTTAGGGTATCGCGTTGAAAACCAGGAACAAGCATAGTCTCGAGAGTCACCAGAACTACCCCAACAAGAAGCACTTACTGCTTCCAGAACACGAGTGATGAGTGCTTTGGTTCGAGTAATCTTAGTGATGGATTGGCCTATTTAGCTTGGCTGAAGTCAAGGCATTGTGTCGAAAACTAGGAACAAGCATAGTCTGGAGGATCACCAAAACTACCCCAACAAAAAGCACTTACTGCTTCCTGAACACGAGTGAGTGCTTAGGTTCGAGTAATCTTAGTGATGCATTGGCCTATTTAGCTTGGCTGATGTCAAGGCATTGCGTCGAAAACTAGGAACAAGCGTCGTTTGGAATCACCAGAACTACCCCAACAAGAAGCACTTACTGCTTTCAGAACACGTCTGTGCTGATGTTTGGGTAATCTTGCTGACAAATTAGCATACTGCGCACGGTTGAGGTCAGGACATTGAATTGAAGAAACAATTAATGAACGGAGATACGTTTAAAAAGACAGTTTGTTGTTTTAGCTTATCTCGGGAACAGTAAGAACGTCTATGTTCACATTTCAAGTTGATGTTGTCTGTCTGACTGCCCCAATAAGTAGCACTTTCTATTGTCAAATACAAGCCAGTGCTCAAGTTGGGTCAATGAAACTGACTTGGAGTTTAGTTTTGTGAACTTTGCTAACCTGTGAATGGACTATTTTCACCTTACCAAACAGCCTCCCTCTTCTTACGGTGCAGAAGTTGCGCAAATGCATTGACAACAACTTTAAATAGAGATTTGCAATTGAAGCTCAACTCCACCCCCATGAATACTTTGTCAATGGATAATTTGGCCAACAGGAATGTATTGCAACGCCCGCCCCCTTTTAATGAATATGCTACATTGGTTGTCAATTCATGAGATGCTGATCAGCGGGAACAGCTGTCTGCTGAAAACGTCACAAGCGAAACCAACCGTTAAAGACGCAATTTGAAAAGAAAAACATTTACCTTCCCATTTGAGGTAATCAATTGAACATATTTCAAATGTGTCAGCAAAATAAAACGAGCCAAATGCAGCATGGAATCACCAGAACGACCCCAACAAAAAGCACTTACTGCGTTCTGAACACAAGTGAGTGCTTCGGTTTGAGTAATCTTAGTGATACATTCTCCTCTTTACCTTGGGTTATGTTAGGGTATCGCGTTGAAAACCAGGAACAAGCATAGTCTCGAGAGTCACCAAAACTACCCCAACAAGAAGCACTTACTGCTTCCAGAACACGAGTGAGTGCTTAAGTTCGAGAAATCTTAGTGATGCATTGGCCTATTTAGCTTGGCTGAAGTCAAGGTATTGTGTCGAAAACTAGGAACAAGCATAGTCTGGAGGATCACCAGAACTACCCCAACAAGAAGCACTTACTGCTTCCAGAACACGAGTGAGTGCTTTGGTTTGAGTAATCTTAGTGATGGATTGGCCTATTTAGCTTGGCTGAGGTCAAGGCATTGCGTTGAAAACTAGGAACTAGCATAGTCTGGAGGATCACCAGAACTACCCCAACAAAAATCACTTACTGCTTTCTAAACACGAGTAAGTGCTTAGGTTCGAGTAATCTTAGTGAGAAATTGGCCTATTTAGCTTGCCTGAGGTCATGGCATTGTGTTGAAAACTAGGAAAAGGCGTAGTCTGGAGGATCACCAAAACTACCCCAACAAGAAGCACTTACTGCTTCCAGAACAGGAGTGAGTGCTTTGGTTTGAGTAATCTTAGTGATGGATTGGCCTATTTAGCTTGGCTGAAGTCAAGGCATTGTGTCAAAAACTAGGAACAAGCATAGTCTGGAGGATCACCAGAACTACCCCAACAAGAAGCACTTACTGCTTCCAGAACACGAGTGAGTGCTTAGGTTCGAGTAATCTTAGTGATGGATTGGCCTATTTAGCTTGGCTGAGGTCATGGCATTGCCTTGAAAACTAGGAACATGCGTAGTCTGGAGGATCACCAAAACTACCCCAACAAGAAGCACTTACTGTTTTCAGACTACAGGTGAGTGCTTAGATTTGAGTAATCTTAGTGATGCATTGGCCTATTTAGCTTGGCTGATGTCAAGGCATTGCGTCGAAAACTAGGAACAAGCGTCGTTTGGAATCACCAGAACTACCCCAACAAGAAGCACTTACTGCTTTCAGATTACGTCTGTGCTGATGTTTGGATAATCTTGCTGACAAATTAGCATACTGCGCACGGTTGAGGTCAGGACATTGAATTGAAGAAAAAATTGATGAACGGAGATACGTTTAAAAAGACAGTTTGTTGTTTTAGCTTATGTAGGGAACAGCAAGAACGTCTCTGTTCACATTTCAGGTTGATGTTGTCTGTCTGACTGCCCCAACAAGTAGCACTTTCTACTGTTAAATACAAGCCAGTGCTCAAGTTGGGTCAATGAAACTGACTTGGAGTTTAGTTTTGTGAACTTTGCTAACCTGTGAATGGACTATTTTCACCTTACCAAACAGCCTCCCTCTTCTTACGGTGCAGAAGTTGCGCAAATGCATTGACAACAACTTTAAATAGAGATTTGCAATTGTAGCTCAACTCCACCCCCATGAATACTTTGTCAATGGGTAATTTGGCCAACAGGAATGTATTGCAACCCCCGCCCCATTGTAATGAATAGGCTACATTGGTTGTCCATTCATGAGATGCTGATCAGCGGGAACAGCTGTCTGTTGAAAACGTCACAAGCGAAACCAACCGTTAAAGACGCAATTTGAAAAGAAAAAAAATTACCTTCCCATTTGATTTAATCAATTGAACATATTTCAAATGTGTCAGCAAAATAAAACGAGCCAAATGCAGCATGGAATCACCAGACCGACCCCAACAAAAAGCACTTACTGCGTTCTGATCACAAGTGAGTGCTTCGGTTTGAGTAATCTTAGTGATACATTGGCCTCTAGCTTGGGTTATGTTAGGGCATCGCGTTGAAAACCAGTAACAAGCATTGTCTTGAGAGTCACCAGAACTATCCAAACAAGAAGCACGTACTGTTTTCTGAACACGAGTGAGTGCATAGGTTCGAGTAATCTTGGTAATGCATTGGCCTATTTAGCTTGGCTGAGGTCATGGCATTGCCTTGAAAACTAGGAACATGCGTAGACTGGAGGATCACCAGAACTACCCCAACAAAAAGCACTTACTGCTTTCTAAACACGAGTGAGTGCTTAGGTTCGAGTAATCTTAGTGATACATTGGCCTATTTTGGTCTGCTGAGGTCAAGGCATTGCGTTGAAAACTAGGAACAAACAGTCTCAAGACTCACCAGAACTACCCCAACAAGAAGCACTTACTGCTTCCTGAACACGAGTGAGTGTTTAAGTTCGAGAAATCTTAGTAATGCATTGGCCTATTTAGCTTGGCTGAAGTCAAGGCATTGTGTCGAAAACTAGGAACAAGCATAGTCTGGAGGATCACCAGAACTACCCCAACAAAAAGCACTTACTGCGTTCTGACCACAAGTAAGTGCTTCGGTTTGAGTAATCTTAGTGATACATTGGCCTCCTTAGCTCGGGTTATGTTAGGGCATCGCGTTGAAAACCAGGAACAAGCATTGTCTTGAGGGTCACATGAACTACCCCAACAAGAAGCACTTACTGCTTTCTAAACACGAGTGAGTGCTTAGGTTCGAGTAATCTTAGTGAGAAATTGGCCTATTTAGCTTGGCTGAGGTCATGGCATTGTGTTGAAAACTAGGAAATGGCTTAGTCTGGAGGATCACCAAAACTACCCCAACAAGAAGCACTTACTGCTTCCTGAACACGAGTGAGTGCTTAGGTTCGAGTAATCTTAGTGATGCATTGGCCTATTTAGCTTGGCTGATGTCAAGGCATTGCGTCGAAAACTAGGAACAAGCGTCGTTTGGAATCACCAGAACTACCCCAACAAGAAGCACTTACTGCTTTCAGAACACGTCTGTGCTGATGTTTGGGTAATATTGCTGACAAATTAGCATACTGCGCACGGTTTAGGTCAGGACATTGAATTGAAGAAACAATTAATGAACGGAGATACGTTTAAAAAGACAGTTTGTTTTTTTTGCTTATCTCGGGAACAGTAAGAACGTCTCTATATTCACATTTCAGGATGATGTTGTCTGTCTGACTGCCCCAACAAGTAGCACTTTCTATTGTCAAATACAAGCCAGTGCTCAAGTTGGGTCAATGAAACTGACTTGGACTTTAGTTTTGTGAACTTTGCTAACCTGTGAATGGACTATTTTCACCTTACCAAACAGCCTCCCTCTTCTTACGGTGCAGAAGTTGCGCAAATGCATTGACAACAACTTTAAATAGAGATTTGCAATTGAAGCTCAACTCCACCCCCATGAATACTTTGTATAATTTGGCCAACAGGAATGTATTGCAACGCCCGCCCCCTTGTAATGAATATGCTACATTGGTTGTCAATTCATGAGATGCTGATCAGCGGGAACAGCTGTCTGCTGAAAACGTCACAAGCGAAACCAACCGTAAAAGACGCAATTCGAAAAGAAAAGCAGTTACATTCCCATTTAAGGGAATCAATTGAACATATTTCAAATGTGTCAGCAAAATAAAATGAGCCAAATGCAGCATGGAATCACCAGAATGACCCCAACAAAAAGCACTTACTGCGTTCTGAACACAAGTGAGTGCTTCGGTTTGAGTAATCTTAGTGATACATTGGCCTCTTTACCTTGGGTTATGTTAGGGTATCGCGATGAAAACCAGGAACAAGCATAGTCTCGAGAGTCACCAGAACTACCCCAACAAGAAGCACTTACTGCTTCCAGAACACGAGTGAGTGCTTTGGTTCGAGTAATCTTAGTGATGGATTGGCCTATTTAGCTTGGCTGAAGTCAAGGCATTGTGTCGAAAACTAGGAACAAGCATAGTCTGGAGGATCACCAGAACTACCCCAACAAAAAGCACTTACTGCGTTCTGAACACAAGTGAGTGCTTCGGTTTGAGTAATCTTAGTGATACATTGGCCTCTTTACCTTGTGTTATGTTAGGGTATCGCGTTGAAAACCAGGAACAAGCATAGTCTCAAGACTCACCAGAACTACCCCAACAAGAAGCACTTACTGCTTCCTGAACACGAGTGAGTGCTTAAGTTCGAGTAATCTTAGTGATGGATTGGCCTATTTAGCTTGGCTGAAGTCAAGGCATTGTGTCGAAAACTAGGAACAAGCATAGTCTGGAGGATCACCAGAACTACCCCAACAAAAAGCACTTACTGCGTTCTGAACACAAGTGAGTGCTTAGGTTTGAGTAATCTTAGTAAACATTGGCCTATTTAGCTTGGCTGAAGTCAAGGCAGTGCGTCGAAAACTAGGAACACGCGTAGTCTGGAGGATCACCAGAACTACAGCAACAAGAAGCTTACTGCTTCCTGAACACGAGTGAGTGCTTAGGTTTGAGTAATCTTAGTGATGAATTGGCCTATTTAGCTTGGCTGAGGTCAAGGCATTGCGTTGAAAACTAGGAACAAGCATAGTCTGGAGGATCACCAGAACTACCCCAACAAAAAGCACTTACTGCGTTCTGAACACAAGTGAGTGCTTAGGTTTGAGTAATCTTAGTAAACATTGGCCTATTTAGCTTGGCTGAAGTCAAGGCAGTGCGTCGAAAACTAGGAACACGCGTAGTCTGGAGGATCACCAGAACTACAGCAACAAGAAGCTTACTGCTTCCTGAACACGAGTGAGTGCTTAGGTTTGAGTAATCTTAGTGATGAATTGGCCTATTTAGCTTGGCTGAGGTCAAGGCATTGCGTTGAAAACTAGGAACAAGCATAGTCTGGAGGATCACCAGAACTACCCCAACAAAAAGCACTTACTGCTTTCTAAACACGAGTGAGTGCTTAGGTTCGAGTAATCTTAGTGAGAAATTGGCCTATTTAGCTTGGCTGAGGTCATGGCATTGTGTTGAAAACTAGGAAAAGGCGTAATCTGGAGGATCACAAAAACTACCCCAACAAGAAACACTTACTGTTTTCAGACTACAGGTGAGTGCTTAGATTTGAGTAACCTTAGTGATGCATTGGCCTATTTAGCTTGGCTGATGTCAAGGCATTGCGTCGAAAACTAGGAACAAGCGTCGTTTGGAATCACCAGAACTACCCCAACAAAAAGCACTTACTGCTTTCAGAACACGTCTGTGCTTAGGTTCGAGTAATCTTAGTGAGAAATTGGCCTATTTAGCTTGGCTGAGGTCATGGCATTGTGTTGAAAACTAGGAAAAGGCGTAGTCTGGAGGATCACCAAAACTACCCCAACAAGAAGCACTTACTGTTTTCAGACTACAGGTGAGTGCTTAGATTTGAGTAACCTTAGTGATGCATTGGCCTATTTAGCTTGGCTGATGTCAAGGCATTGCGTCGAAAACTAGGAACAAGCGTCGTTTGGAATCACCAGAACTACCCCAACAAGAAGCACTTACTGCTTTCTAAACACGAGTGAGTGCTTAGGTTCGAGTAATCTTAGTGAGAAATTGGCCTATTTAGCTTGGCTGAGGTCATGGCATTGTGTTGAAAACTAGGAAATGGCTTAGTCTGGAGGATCACCAAAACTACCCCAACAAGAAGCACTTACTGCTTCCTGAACACGAGTGAGTGCTTAGGTTCGAGTAATCTTAGTGATGCATTGGCCTATTTAGCTTGGCTGATGTCAAGGCATTGCGTCGAAAACTAGGAACAAGCGTCGTTTGGAATCACCAGAACTACCCCAACAAGAAGCACTTACTGCTTTCAGAACACGTCTGTGCTGATGTTTGGGTAATATTGCTGACAAATTAGCATACTGCACACGGTTTAGGTCAGGACATTGAATTGAAGAAACAATTAATGAACGGAGATACGTTAAAAAAGACAGTTTGTTTTTTTTGCTTATCTCGGGAACAGTAAGAACGTCTCTATGTTCACATTTCAGGATGATGTTGTCTGTCTGACTGCCCCAACAAGTAGCACTTTCTATTGTCAAATACAAGCCAGTGCTCAAGTTGGGTCAATGAAACTGACTTGGACTTTAGTTTTGTGAACTTTGCTAACCTGTGAATGGACTATTTTCACCTTACCAAACAGCCTCCCTCTTCTTACGGTGCAGAAGTTGCGCAAATGCATTGACAACAACTTTAAATAGAGATTTGCAATTGAAGCTCAACTCCACCCCCATGAATACTTTGTATAATTTGGCCAACAGGAATGTATTGCAACGCCCGCCCCCTTGTAATGAATATGCTACATTGGTTGTCAATTCATGAGATGCTGATCAGCGGGAACAGCTGTCTGCTGAAAACGTCACAAGCGAAACCAACCGTAAAAGACGCAATTCGAAAAGAAAAGCAGTTACATTCCCATTTAAGGGAATCAATTGAACATATTTCAAATGTGTCAGCAAAATAAAATGAGCCAAATGCAGCATGGAATCACCAGAATGACCCCAACAAAAAGCACTTACTGCGTTCTGAACACAAGTGAGTGCTTCGGTTTGAGTAATCTTAGTGATACATTGGCCTCTTTACCTTGGGTTATGTTAGGGTATCGCGATGAAAACCAGGAACAAGCATAGTCTCGAGAGTCACCAGAACTACCCCAACAAGAAGCACTTACTGCTTCCAGAACACGAGTGAGTGCTTTGGTTCGAGTAATCTTAGTGATGGATTGGCCTATTTAGCTTGGCTGAAGTCAAGGCATTGTGTCGAAAACTAGGAACAAGCATAGTCTGGAGGATCACCAGAACTACCCCAACAAAAAGCACTTACTGCGTTCTGAACACAAGTGAGTGCTTCGGTTTGAGTAATCTTAGTGATACATTGGCCTCTTTACCTTGTGTTATGTTAGGGTATCGCGTTGAAAACCAGGAACAAGCATAGTCTCAAGACTCACCAGAACTACCCCAACAAGAAGCACTTACTGCTTCCTGAACACGAGTGAGTGCTTAAGTTCGAGTAATCTTAATGATGGATTGGCCTATTTAGCTTGGCTGAAGTCAAGGCATTGTGTCGAAAACTAGGAACAAGCATAGTCTGGAGGATCACCAGAACTACCCCAACAAAAAGCACTTACTGCGTTCTGAACACAAGTGAGTGCTTAGGTTTGAGTAATCTTAGTAAACATTGGCCTATTTAGCTTGGCTGAAGTCAAGGCAGTGCGTCGAAAACTAGGAACACGCGTAGTCTGGAGGATCACCAGAACTACAGCAACAAGAAGCTTACTGCTTCCTGAACACGAGTGAGTGCTTAGGTTTGAGTAATCTTAGTGATGAATTGGCCTATTTAGCTTGGCTGAGGTCAAGGCATTGCGTTGAAAACTAGGAACAAGCATAGTCTGGAGGATCACCAGAACTACCCCAACAAAAAGCACTTACTGCGTTCTGAACACAAGTGAGTGCTTAGGTTTGAGTAATCTTAGTAAACATTGGCCTATTTAGCTTGGCTGAAGTCAAGGCAGTGCGTCGAAAACTAGGAACACGCGTAGTCTGGAGGTTCACCAGAACTACAGCAACAAGAAGCTTACTGCTTCCTGAACACGAGTGAGTGCTTAGGTTTGAGTAATCTTAGTGATGAATTGGCCTATTTAGCTTGGCTGAGGTCAAGGCATTGCGTTGAAAACTAGGAACAAGCATAGTCTGGAGGATCACCAGAACTACCCCAACAAAAAGCACTTACTGCTTTCTAAACACGAGTGAGTGCTTAGGTTCGAGTAATCTTAGTGAGAAATTGGCCTATTTAGCTTGGCTGAGGTCATGGCATTGTGTTGAAAACTAGGAAAAGGCGTAATCTGGAGGATCACAAAAACTACCCCAACAAGAAACACTTACTGTTTTCAGACTACAGGTGAGTGCTTAGATTTGAGTAACCTTAGTGATGCATTGGCCTATTTAGCTTGGCTGATGTCAAGGCATTGCGTCGAAAACTAGGAACAAGCGTCGTTTGGAATCACCAGAACTACCCCAACAAAAAGCACTTACTGCTTTCAGAACACGTCTGTGCTTAGGTTCGAGTAATCTTAGTGAGAAATTGGCCTATTTAGCTTGGCTGAGGTCATGGCATTGTGTTGAAAACTAGGAAAAGGCGTAGTCTGGAGGATCACCAAAACTACCCCAACAAGAAGCACTTACTGTTTTCAGACTACAGGTGAGTGCTTAGATTTGAGTAACCTTAGTGATGCATTGGCCTATTTAGCTTGGCTGATGTCAAGGCATTGCGTCGAAAACTAGGAACAAACGTCGTTTGGAATCACCAGAACTACCCCAACAAGAAGCACTTACTGCTTTCTAAACACGAGTGAGTGCTTAGGTTCGAGTAATCTTAGTGAGAAATTGGCCTATTTAGCTTGGCTGAGGTCATGGCATTGTGTTGAAAACTAGGAAATGGCTTAGTCTGGAGGATCACCAAAACTACCCCAACAAGAAGCACTTACTGCTTCCTGAACACGAGTGAGTGCTTAGGTTCGAGTAATCTTAGTGATGCATTGGCCTATTTAGCTTGGCTGATGTCAAGGCATTGCGTCGAAAACTAGGAACAAGCGTCGTTTGGAATCACCAGAACTACCCCAACAAGAAGCACTTACTGCTTTCAGAACACGTCTGTGCTGATGTTTGGGTAATATTGCTGACAAATTAGCATACTGCGCACGGTTTAGGTCAGGACATTGAATTGAAGAAACAATTAATGAACGGAGATACGTTTAAAAAGACAGTTTGTTTTTTTTGCTTATCTCGGGAACAGTAAGAACGTCTCTATGTTCACATTTCAGGATGATGTTGTCTGTCTGACTGCCCCAACAAGTAGCACTTTCTATTGTCAAATACAAGCCAGTGCTCAAGTTGGGTCAATGAAACTGACTTGGACTTTAGTTTTGTGAACTTTGCTAACCTGTGAATGGACTATTTTCACCTTACCAAACAGCCTCCCTCTTCTTACGGTGCAGAAGTTGCGCAAATGCATTGACAACAACTTTAAATAGAGATTTGCAATTGAAGCTCAACTCCACCCCCATGAATACTTTGTATAATTTGGCCAACAGGAATGTATTGCAACGCCCGCCCCCTTGTAATGAATATGCTACATTGGTTGTCAATTCATGAGATGCTGATCAGCGGGAACAGCTGTCTGCTGAAAACGTCACAAGCGAAACCAACCGTAAAAGACGCAATTCGAAAAGAAAAGCAGTTACATTCCCATTTAAGGGAATCAATTGAACATATTTCAAATGTGTCAGCAAAATAAAATGAGCCAAATGCAGCATGGAATCACCAGAATGACCCCAACAAAAAGCACTTACTGCGTTCTGGTCACAAGTGAGTGCTTCGGTTTGAGAAATCTTAGTGATACTTAGTGATTGGCCTCTTTACCTTGGGTTATGTTAGGGTATCGCGTTGAAAACCAGGAACAAGCATAGTCTCGAGAGTCACCAGAACTACCCCAACAAGAAGCACTTACTGCTTCCAGAACACGAGTGATGAGTGCTTTGGTTCGAGTAATCTTAGTGATGGATTGGCCTATTTAGCTTGGCTGAAGTCAAGGCATTGTGTCGAAAACTAGGAACAAGCATAGTCTGGAGGATCACCAGAACTACCCCAACAAAAAGCACTTACTGCGTTCTGAACACAAGTGAGTGCTTAGGTTTGAGTAATCTTAGTAAACATTGGCCTATTTAGCTTGGCTGAGGTCAAGGCATTGCGTTGAAAACTAGGAACAAGCATAGTCTGGAGGATCACCAAAACTACCCCAACAAAAAGCACTTACTGCTTCCTGAACACGAGTGAGTGCTTAGGTTCGAGTAATCTTAGTGATGCATTGGCCTATTTAGCTTGGCTGATGTCAAGGCATTGCGTCGAAAACTAGGAACAAGCGTCGTTTGGAATCACCAGAACTACCCCAACAAGAAGCACTTACTGCTTTCAGAACACGTCTGTGCTGATGTTTGGGTAATCTTGCTGACAAATTAGCATACTGCGCACGGTTGAGGTCAGGACATTGAATTGAAGAAACAATTAATGAACGGAGATACGTTTAAAAAGACAGTTTGTTGTTTTAGCTTATCTCGGGAACAGTAAGAACGTCTATGTTCACCTTTCAAGTTGATGTTGTCTGTCTGACTGCCCCAATAAGTAGCACTTTCTATTGTCAAATACAAGCCAGTGCTCAAGTTGGGTCAATGAAACTGACTTGGAGTTTAGTTTTGTGAACTTTGCTAACCTGTGAATGGACTATTTTCACCTTACCAAACAGCCTCCCTCTTCTTACGGTGCAGAAGTTGCGCAAATGCATTGACAACAACTTTAAATAGAGATTTGCAATTGTAGCTCAACTCCACCCCCATGAATACTTTGTCAATGGGTAATTTGGCCAACAGGAATGTATTGCAACCCCCGCCCCATTGTAATGAATAGGCTACATTGGTTGTCAATTCATGAGATGCTGATCAGCGGGAACAGCTGTCTGTTGAAAACGTCACAAGCGAAACCAACCGTTAAAGACGCAATTTGAAAAGAAAAAAAATTACCTTCCCATTTGATTTAATCAATTGAACATATTTCAAATGTGTCAGCAAAATAAAACGAGCCAAATGCAGCATGGAATCACCAGACCGACCCCAACAAAAAGCACTTACTGCGTTCTGATCACAAGTGAGTGCTTCGGTTTGAGTAATCTTAGTGATACATTGGCCTCTAGCTTGGGTTATGTTAGGGCATCGCGTTGAAAACCAGGAACAAGCATTGTCTTGAGAGTCACCAGAACTATCCAAACAAGAAGCACGTACTGTTTTCTGAACACGAGTGAGTGCATAGGTTCGAGTAATCTTGGTAATGCATTGGCCTATTTAGCTTGGCTGAGGTCATGGCATTGCCTTGAAAACTAGGAACATGCGTAGACTGGAGGATCACCAGAACTACCCCAACAAAAAGCACTTACTGCTTTCTAAACACGAGTGAGTGCTTAGGTTCGAGTAATCTTAGTGATACATTGGCCTATTTTGGTCTGCTGAGGTCAAGGCATTGCGTTGAAAACTAGGAACAAACAGTCTCAAGACTCACCAGAACTACCCCAACAAGAAGCACTTACTGCTTCCTGAACACGAGTGAGTGTTTAAGTTCGAGAAATCTTAGTAATGCATTGGCCTATTTAGCTTGGCTGAAGTCAAGGCATTGTGTCGAAAACTAGGAACAAGCATAGTCTGGAGGATCACCAGAACTACCCCAACAAAAAGCACTTACTGCGTTCTGACCACAAGTGAGTGCTTCGGTTTGAGTAATCTTAGTGATACATTGGCCTCCTTAGCTCGGGTTATGTTAGGGCATCGCGTTGAAAACCAGGAACAAGCATTGTCTTGAGGGTCACATGAACTACCCCAACAAGAAGCACTTACTGCTTTCTAAACACGAGTGAGTGCTTAGGTTCGAGTAATCTTAGTGAGAAATTGGCCTATTCAGCTTGGCTGAGGTCATGGCATTGTGTTGAAAACTAGGAAATGGCTTAGTCTGGAGGATCACCAAAACTACCCCAACAAGAAGCACTTACTGCTTCCTGAACACGAGTGAGTGCTTAGGTTCGAGTAATCTTAGTGATGCATTGGCCTATTTAGCTTGGCTGATGTCAAGGCATTGCGTCGAAAACTAGGAACAAGCGTCGTTTGGAATCACCAGAACTACCCCAACAAGAAGCACTTACTGCTTTCAGAACACGTCTGTGCTGATGTTTGGGTAATCTTGCTGACAAATTAGCATACTGCGCACGGTTTAGGTCAGGACATTGAATTGAAGAAACAATTAATGAACGGAGATACGTTTAAAAAGACAGTTTGTTTTTTTTGCTTATCTCGGGAACAGTAAGAACTGTCTCTATGTTCACATTTCAGGATGATGTTGTCTGTCTGACTGCCCCAACAAGTAGCACTTTCTATTGTCAAATACAAGCCAGTGCTCAAGTTGGGTCAATGAAACTGACTTGGACTTTAGTTTTGTGAACTTTGCTAACCTGTGAATGGACTATTTTCACCTTACCAAACAGCCTCCCTCTTCTTACGGTGCAGAAGTTGCGTAAATGCATTGACAACAACTTTAAATAGAGATTTGCAATTGAAGCTCAACTCCACCCCCATGAATACTTTGTATAATTTGGCCAACAGGAATGTATTGCAACGCCCGCCCCCTTGTAATGAATATGCTACATTGGTTGTCAATTCATGAGATGCTGATCAGCGGGAACAGCTGTCTGCTGAAAACGTCACAAGCGAAACCAACCGTAAAAGACGCAATTCGAAAAGAAAAGCAGTTACATTCCCATTTAAGGGAATCAATTGAACATATTTCAAATGTGTCAGCAAAATAAAATGAGCCAAATGCAGCATGGAATCACCAGAATGACCCCAACAAAAAGCACTTACTGCGTTCTGAACACAAGTGAGTGCTTCGGTTTGAGTAATCTTAGTGATACATTGGCCTCTTTACCTTGGGTTATGTTAGGGTATCGCGATGAAAACCAGGAACAAGCATAGTCTCGAGAGTCACCAGAACTACCCCAACAAGAAGCACTTACTGCTTCCAGAACACGAGTGAGTGCTTTGGTTCGAGTAATCTTAGTGATGGATTGGCCTATTTAGCTTGGCTGAAGTCAAGGCATTGTGTCGAAAACTAGGAACAAGCATAGTCTGGAGGATCACCAGAACTACCCCAACAAAAAGCACTTACTGCGTTCTGAACACAAGTGAGTGCTTCGGTTTGAGTAATCTTAGTGATACATTGGCCTCTTTACCTTGTGTTATGTTAGGGTATCGCGTTGAAAACCAGGAACAAGCATAGTCTCAAGACTCACCAGAACTACCCCAACAAGAAGCACTTACTGCTTCCTGAACACGAGTGAGTGCTTAAGTTCGAGTAATCTTAGTGATGGATTGGCCTATTTAGCTTGGCTGAAGTCAAGGCATTGTGTCGAAAACTAGGAACAAGCATAGTCTGGAGGATCACCAGAACTACCCCAACAAAAAGCACTTACTGCGTTCTGAACACAAGTGAGTGCTTAGGTTTGATTAATCTTAGTAAACATTGGCCTATTTAGCTTGGCTGAAGTCAAGGCAGTGCGTCGAAAACTAGGAACACGCGTAGTCTGGAGGATCACCAGAACTACAGCAACAAGAAGCTTACTGCTTCCTGAACACGAGTGAGTGCTTAGGTTTGAGTAATCTTAGTAAACATTGGCTGATTTAGCTTGGCTGAAGTCACGGCAGTGCATCGAAAACTAGGAACAAGCGTATTCTGGAGGATCACCAGAACTACCCCAACAAGAAGCACTTACCGCTTCCAGAACACGAGTGAGTGCTTTGGTTCGAGTAATCTTAGTGATGAATTGGCCTATTTAGCTTGGCTGAGGTCAAGGCATTGCGTTGAAAACTAGGAACAAGCATAGTCTGGAGGATCACCAGAACTACCCCAACAAAAAGCACTTACTGCTTTCTAAACACGAGTGAGTGCTTAGGTTCGAGTAATCTTAGTGAGAAATTGGCCTATTTAGCTTGGCTGAGGTCATGGCATTGTGTTGAAAACTAGGAAAAGGCGTAGTCTGGAGGATCACCAAAACTACCCCAACAAGAAGCACTTACTGTTTTCAGACTACAGGTGAGTGCTTAGATTTGAGTAATCTTAGTGATGCATTGGCCTATTTAGCTTGGCTGGCATTGCGTCGAAAACTAGGAACAAGCGTCGTTTGGAATCACCAGAACTACCCCAACAAGAAGCACTTACTGCTTTCAGAACACGTCTGTGCTGATGTTTGGGTAATCTTGCTGACAAATTAGCATACTGCGCACGGTTTAGGTCACGACATTGAATTGAAGAAACAATTAATGAACGGAGATACGTTTAAAAAGACTGTTTGGTTTTTTTGCTTATCTCGGGAACAGTAAGAACGTCTCTATGTTCACATTTCAGGATGATGTTGTCTGTCTGAGTGCCCCAACAAGTAGCACTTTCTATTGTCAAATACAAGCCAGTGCTCAAGTTGGGTCAATGAAACTGACTTGGACTTTAGTTTTGTGAACTTTGCTAACCTGTGAATGGACTATTTTCACCTTACCAAACAGCCTCCCTCTTCTTACGGTGCAGAAGTTGCGCAAATGCATTGACAACAACTTTAAATAGAGATTTGCAATTGAAGCTCAACTCCACCCCCATGAATACTTTGTATAATTTGGCCAACAGGAATGTATTGCAACGCCCGCCCCCTTGTAATGAATATGCTACATTGGTTGTCAATTCATGAGATGCTGATCAGCGGGAACAGCTGTCTGCTGAAAACGTCACAAGCGAAACCAACCGTAAAAGACGCAATTCGAAAAGAAAAGCAGTTACATTCCCATTTAAGGGAATCAATTGAACATATTTCAAATGTGTCAGCAAAATAAAATGAGCCAAATGCAGCATGGAATCACCAGAATGACCCCAACAAAAAGCACTTACTGCGTTCTGAACACAAGTGAGTGCTTCGGTTTGAGAAATCTTAGTGATACTTAGTGATTGGCCTCTTTACCTTGGGTTATGTTAGGGTATCGCGTTGAAAACCAGGAACAAGCATAGTCTCGAGAGTCACCAGAACTACCCCAACAAGAAGCACTTACTGCTTCCAGAACACGAGTGATGAGTGCTTTGGTTCGAGTAATCTTAGTGATGGATTGGCCTATTTAGCTTGGCTGAAGTCAAGGCATTGTGTCGAAAACTAGGAACAAGCATAGTCTGGAGGATCACCAGAACTACCCCAACAAAAAGCACTTACTGCGTTCTGAACACAAGTGAGTGCTTAGGTTTGAGTAATCTTAGTAAACATTGGCCTATTTAGCTTGGCTGAGGTCAAGGCATTGCGTTGAAAACTAGGAACAAGCATAGTCTGGAGGATCACCAAAACTACCCCAACAAAAAGCACTTACTGCTTCCTGAACACGAGTGAGTGCTTAGGTTCGAGTAATCTTAGTGATGCATTGGCCTATTTAGCTTGGCTGATGTCAAGGCATTGCGTCGAAAACTAGGAACAAGCGTCGTTTGGAATCACCAGAACTACCCCAACAAGAAGCACTTACTGCTTTCAGAACACGTCTGTGCTGATGTTTGGGTAATCTTGCTGACAAATTAGCATACTGCGCACGGTTGAGGTCAGGACATTGAATTGAAGAAACAATTAATGAACGGAGATACGTTTAAAAAGACAGTTTGTTGTTTTAGCTTATCTCGGGAACAGTAAGAACGTCTATGTTCACATTTCAAGTTGATGTTGTCTGTCTGACTGCCCCAATAAGTAGCACTTTCTATTGTCAAATACAAGCCAGTGCTCAAGTTGGGTCAATGAAACTGACTTGGAGTTTAGTTTTGTGAACTTTGCTAACCTGTGAATGGACTATTTTCACCTTACCAAACAGCCTCCCTCTTCTTACGGTGCAGAAGTTGCGCAAATGCATTGACAACAACTTTAAATAGAGATTTGCAATTGAAGCTCAACTCCACCCCCATGAATACTTTGTCAATGGATAATTTGGCCAACAGGAATGTATTGCAACGCCCGCCCCCTTTTAATGAATATGCTACATTGGTTGTCAATTCATGAGATGCTGATCAGCGGGAACAGCTGTCTGCTGAAAACGTCACAAGCGAAACCAACCGTTAAAGACGCAATTTGAAAAGAAAAACATTTACCTTCCCATTTGAGGTAATCAATTGAACATATTTCAAATGTGTCAGCAAAATAAAACGAGCCAAATGCAGCATGGAATCACCAGAACGACCCCAACAAAAAGCACTTACTGCGTTCTGAACACAAGTGAGTGCTTCGGTTTGAGTAATCTTAGTGATACATTCTCCTCTTTACCTTGGGTTATGTTAGGGTATCGCGTTGAAAACCAGGAACAAGCATAGTCTCGAGAGTCACCAAAACTACCCCAACAAGAAGCACTTACTGCTTCCAGAACACGAGTGAGTGCTTAAGTTCGAGAAATCTTAGTGATGCATTGGCCTATTTAGCTTGGCTGAAGTCAAGGTATTGTGTCGAAAACTAGGAACAAGCATAGTCTGGAGGATCACCAGAACGACCCCAACAAGAAGCACTTACTGCTTCCAGAACACGAGTGAGTGCTTTGGTTTGAGTAATCTTAGTGATGGATTGGCCTATTTAGCTTGGCTGAGGTCAAGGCATTGCGTTGAAAACTAGGAACTAGCATAGTCTGGAGGATCACCAGAACTACCCCAACAAAAATCACTTACTGCTTTCTAAACACGAGTAAGTGCTTAGGTTCGAGTAATCTTAGTGAGAAATTGGCCTATTTAGCTTGCCTGAGGTCATGGCATTGTGTTGAAAACTAGGAAAAGGCGTAGTCTGGAGGATCACCAAAACTACCCCAACAAGAAGCACTTACTGCTTCCAGAACAGGAGTGAGTGCTTTGGTTTGAGTAATCTTAGTGATGGATTGGCCTATTTAGCTTGGCTGAAGTCAAGGCATTGTGTCAAAAACTAGGAACAAGCATAGTCTGGAGGATCACCAGAACTACCCCAACAAGAAGCACTTACTGCTTCCAGAACACGAGTGAGTGCTTAGGTTCGAGTAATCTTAGTGATGGATTGGCCTATTTAGCTTGGCTGAGGTCATGGCATTGCCTTGAAAACTAGGAACATGCGTAGTCTGGAGGATCACCAAAACTACCCCAACAAGAAGCACTTACTGTTTTCAGACTACAGGTGAGTGCTTAGATTTGAGTAATCTTAGTGATGCATTGGCCTATTTAGCTTGGCTGATGTCAAGGCATTGCGTCGAAAACTAGGAACAAGCGTCGTTTGGAATCACCAGAACTACCCCAACAAGAAGCACTTACTGCTTTCAGATTACGTCTGTGCTGATGTTTGGATAATCTTGCTGACAAATTAGCATACTGCGCACGGTTGAGGTCAGGACATTGAATTGAAGAAAAAATTGATGAACGGAGATACGTTTAAAAAGACAGTTTGTTGTTTTAGCTTATGTAGGGAACAGCAAGAACGTCTCTGTTCACATTTCAGGTTGATGTTGTCTGTCTGACTGCCCCAACAAGTAGCACTTTCTACTGTTAAATACAAGCCAGTGCTCAAGTTGGGTCAATGAAACTGACTTGGACTAGAGTTTTGTGAACTTTGCTAACCTGTGAATGGATTATTTTCACCTTACCAAACGGTCTCGCTCTTCTTAGGGTGAAAAAGTTGCGCAAATGCATTGACAACAACTTTAAATAGAGATTTGCAATTGTAGCTCAACTCCACCCCCATGAATACTTTGTCAATGGGTAATTTGGCCAACAGGAATGTATTGCAACCCCCGCCCCATTGTAATGAATAGGCTACATTGGTTGTCAATTCATGAGATGCTGATCAGCGGGAACAGCTGTCTGTTGAAAACGTCACAAGCGAAACCAACCGTTAAAGACGCAATTTGAAAAGAAAAAAAATTACCTTCCCATTTGATTTAATCAATTGAACATATTTCAAATGTGTCAGCAAAATAAAACGAGCCAAATGCAGCATGGAATCACAAGAACGACCCCAACAAAAAGCACTTACTGCGTTCTGATCACAAGTGAGTGCTTTGGTTTGAGTAATCTTAGTGATACATTGGCCTCTAGCTTGGGTTATGTTAGGGCATCGCGTTGAAAACCAGGAACAAGCATTGTCTTGAGAGTCACCAGAACTATCCAAACAAGAAGCACGTACTGTTTTCTGAACACGAGTGAGTGCATAGGTTCGAGTAATCTTGGTAATGCATTGGCCTATTTAGCTTGGCTGAGGTCATGGCATTGCCTTGAAAACTAGGAACATGCGTAGACTGGAGGATCACCAGAACTACCCCAACAAAAAGCACTTACTGCTTTCTAAACACGAGTGAGTGCTTAGGTTCGAGTAATCTTAGTGATACATTGGCCTATTTTGGTCTGCTGAGGTCAAGGCATTGCGTTGAAAACTAGGAACAAACAGTCTCAAGACTCACCAGAACTACCCCAACAAGAAGCACTTACTGCTTCCTGAACACGAGTGAGTGTTTAAGTTCGAGAAATCTTAGTAATGCATTGGCCTATTTAGCTTGGCTGAAGTCAAGGCATTGTGTCGAAAACTAGGAACAAGCATAGTCTGGAGGATCACCAGAACTACCCCAACAAAAAGCACTTACTGCGTTCTGACCACAAGTGAGTGCTTCGGTTTGAGTAATCTTAGTGATACATTGGCCTCCTTAGCTCGGGTTATGTTAGGGCATCGCGTTGAAAACCAGGAACAAGCATTGTCTTGAGGGTCACATGAACTACCCCAACAAGAAGCACTTACTGCTTTCTAAACACGAGTGAGTGCTTAGGTTCGAGTAATCTTAGTGATGCATTGGCCTATTTAGCTTGGCTGATGTCAAGGCATTGCGTCGAAAACTAGGAACAAGCGTCGTTTGGAATCACCAGAACTACCCCAACAAGAAGCACTTACTGCTTTCAGAACACGTCTGTGCTGATGTTTGGGTAATCTTGCTGACAAATTAGCATACTGCGCACGGTTGAGGTCAGGACATTGAATTGAAGAAACAATTAATGAACGGAGATACGTTTAAAAAGACAGTTTGTTGTTTTAGCTTATCTCGGGAACAGTAAGAACGTCTATGTTCACCTTTCAAGTTGATGTTGTCTGTCTGACTGCCCCAATAAGTAGCACTTTCTATTGTCAAATACAAGCCAGTGCTCAAGTTGGGTCAATGAAACTGACTTGGAGTTTAGTTTTGTGAACTTTGCTAACCTGTGAATGGACTATTTTCACCTTACCAAACAGCCTCCCTCTTCTTACGGTGAAGAAGTTGCGCAAATGCATTGACAACAACTTTAAATAGAGATTTGCAATTGTAGCTCAACTCCATACCCATGAATACTTTGTCAATGGGTAATTTGGCCAACAGGAATGTATTGCAACCCCCGCCCCATTGTAATGAATAGGCTACATTGGTTGTCAATTCATGAGATGCTGATCAGCGGGAACAGCTGTCTGTTGAAAACGTCACAAGCGAAACCAACCGTTAAAGACGCAATTTGAAAAGAAAAAAAATTACCTTCCCATTTGATTTAATCAATTGAACATATTTCAAATGTGTCAGCAAAATAAAACGAGCCAAATGCAGCATGGAATCACCAGACCGACCCCAACAAAAAGCACTTACTGCGTTCTGATCACAAGTGAGTGCTTCGGTTTGAGTAATCTTAGTGATACATTGGCCTCTAGCTTGGGTTATGTTAGGGCATCGCGTTGAAAACCAGGAACAAGCATTGTCTTGAGAGTCACCAGAACTATCCAAACAAGAAGCACGTACTGTTTTCTGAACACGAGTGAGTGCATAGGTTCGAGTAATCTTGGTAATGCATTGGCCTATTTAGCTTGGCTGAGGTCATGGCATTGCCTTGAAAACTAGGAACATGCGTAGACTGGAGGATCACCAGAACTACCCCAACAAAAAGCACTTACTGCTTTCTAAACACGAGTGAGTGCTTAGGTTCGAGTAATCTTAGTGATACATTGGCCTATTTTGGTCTGCTGAGGTCAAGGCATTGCGTTGAAAACTAGGAACAAACAGTCTCAAGACTCACCAGAACTACCCCAACAAGAAGCACTTACTGCTTCCTGAACACGAGTGAGTGTTTAAGTTCGAGAAATCTTAGTAATGCATTGGCCTATTTAGCTTGGCTGAAGTCAAGGCATTGTGTCGAAAACTAGGAACAAGCATAGTCTGGAGGATCACCAGAACTACCCCAACAAAAAGCACTTACTGCGTTCTGAACACAAGTGAGTGCTTCGGTTTGAGTAATCTTAGTGATACATTGGCCTCCTTAGCTCGGGTTATGTTAGGGCATCGCGTTGAAAACCAGGAACAAGCATTGTCTTGAGGGTCACATGAACTACCCCAACAAGAAGCACTTACTGCTTTCTAAACACGAGTGAGTGCTTAGGTTCGAGTAATCTTAGTGAGAAATTGGCCTATTTAGCTTGGCTGATGTCAAGGCATTGCGTCGAAAACTAGGAACAAGCGTCGTTTGGAATCACCAGAACTACCCCAACAAGAAGCACTTACTGCTTTCAGAACACGTCTGTGCTGATGTTTGGGTAATCTTGCTGACAAATTAGCATACTGCGCACGGTTTAGGTCAGGACATTGAATTGAAGAAACAATTAATGAACGGAGATACGTTTAAAAAGACAGTTTGTTGTTTTAGCTTATCTCGGGAACAGTAAGAACGTCTCTATGTTCACATTTCAAGTTGATGTTGTCTGTCTGACTGCCCCAATAAGTAGCACTTTCTATTGTCAAATACAAGCCAGTGCTCAAGTTGGGTCAATGAAACTGACTTGGAGTTTAGTTTTGTGAATTTTGCTAACCTGTGAATGGACTATTTTCACCTTACCAAACAGCCTCCCTCTTCTTACGGTGCAGAAGTTGCGCAAATGCATTGACAACAACTTTAAATAGAGATTTGCAATTGAAGCTCAACTCCACCCCCATGAATACTTTGTATAATTTGGCCAACAGGAATGTATTGCAACGCCCGCCCCCTTGTAATGAATATGCTACATTGGTTGTCAATTCATGAGATGCTGATCAGCGGGAACAGCTGTCTGCTGAAAACGTCACAAGCGAAACCAACCGTAAAAGACGCAATTCGAAAAGAAAAGCAGTTACATTCCCATTTAAGGGAATCAATTGAACATATTTCAAATGTGTCAGCAAAATAAAATGAGCCAAATGCAGCATGGAATCACCAGAATGACCCCAACAAAAAGCACTTACTGCGTTCTGAACACAAGTGAGTGCTTCGGTTTGAGTAATCTTAGTGATACATTGGCCTCTTTACCTTGAGTTATATTAGGGTATCGCGTTGAAAACCAGGAACAAGCATAGTCTCGAGAGTCACCAGAACTACCCCAACAAGAAGCACTTACTGCTTCCAGAACACGAGTGAGTGCTTTGGTTCGAGTAATCTTAGTGATGGATTGGCCTATTTAGCTTGGCTGAAGTCAAGGCATTGTGTCGAAAACTAGGAACAAACATAGTCTGGAGGATCACCAGAACTACCCCAACAAAAAGCACTTACTGCGTTCTGAACACAAGTGAGTGCTTCGGTTTGAGTAATCTTAGTGATACATTGGCCTCTTTACCTTGGGTTATGTTAGGGTATCGCGTTGAAAACCAGGAACAAGCATAGTCTCAAGACTCACCAGAACTACCCCAACAAGAAGCACTTACTGCTTCCTGAACACGAGTGAGTGCTTAAGTTCGAGTAATCTTAGTGATGGATTGGCCTATTTAGCTTGGCTGAAGTCAAGGCATTGTGTCGAAAACTAGGAACAAGCATAGTCTGGAGGATCACCAGAACTACCCCAACAAAAAGCACTTACTGCGTTCTGAACACAAGTGAGTGCTTAGGTTTGAGTAATCTTAGTAAACATTGGCCTATTTAGCTTGGCTGAAGTCAAGGCAGTGCGTCGAAAACTAGGAACACGCGTAGTCTGGAGGATCACCAGAACTACAGCAACAAGAAGCTTACTGCTTCCTGAACACGAGTGAGTGCTTAGGTTTGAGTAATCTTAGTGATGAATTGGCCTATTTAGCTTGGCTGAGGTCAAGGCATTGCGTTGAAAACTAGGAACAAGCATAGTCTGGAGGATCACCAGAACTACCCCAACAAAAAGCACTTACTGCTTTCTAAACACGAGTGAGTGCTTAGGTTCGAGTAATCTTAGTGAGAAATTGGCCTATTTAGCTTGGCTGAGGTCATGGCATTGTGTTGAAAACTAGGAAAAGGCGTAGTCTGGAGGATCACCAAAACTACCCCAACAAGAAACACTTACTGTTTTCAGACTACAGGTGAGTGCTTAGATTTGAGTAACCTTAGTGATGCATTGGCCTATTTAGCTTGGCTGATGTCAAGGCATTGCGTCGAAAACTAGGAACAAGCGTCGTTTGGAATCACCAGAACTACCCCAACAAGAAGCACTTACTGCTTTCAGAACACGTCTGTGCTGATGTTTGGGTAATCTTGCTGACAAATTAGCATACTGCGCACGGTTTAGGTCACGACATTGAATTGAAGAAACAATTAATGAACGGAGATACGTTTAAAAAGACTGTTTGTTTTTTTTGCTTATCTCGGGAACAGTAAGAACGTCTCTATGTTCACATTTCAGGATGATGTTGTCTGTCTGAGTGCCCCAACAAGTAGCACTTTCTATTGTCAAATACAAGCCAGTGCTCAAGTTGGGTCAATGAAACTGACTTGGAGTTTAGTTTTGTGAACTTTGCTAACCTGTGAATGGACTATTTTCACCTTACCAAACAGCCTCCCTCTTCTTACGGTGCAGAAGTTGCGCAAATGCATTGACAACAACTTTAAATAGAGATTTGCAATTGTAGCTCAACCCTACCCCCATGAATACTTTGTCAATGGGTAATTTGGCCAACAGGAATGTATTGCAACCCCCGCCCCATTGTAATGAATAGGCTACATTGGTTGTCCATTCATGAGATGCTGATCAGCGGGAACAGCTGTCTGTTGAAAACGTCACAAGCGAAACCAACCGTTAAAGACGCAATTTGAAAAGAAAAAAAATTACCTTCCCATTTGATTTAATCAATTGAACATATTTCAAATGTGTCAGAAAAATAAAACGAGCCAAATGCAGCATGGAATCACCAGACCGACCCCAACAAAAAGCACTTACTGCGTTCTGATCACAAGTGAGTGCTTCGGTTTGAGTAATCTTAGTGATACATTGGCCTCTAGCTTGGGTTATGTTAGGGCATCGCGTTGAAAACCAGGAACAAGCATTGTCTTGAGAGTCACCAGAACTATCCAAACAAGAAGCACGTACTGTTTTCTGAGCACGAGTGAGTGCATAGGTTCGAGTAATCTTGGTAATGCATTGGCCTATTTAGCTTGGCTGAGGTCATGGCATTGCCTTGAAAACTAGGAACATGCGTAGACTGGAGGATCACCAGAACTACCCCAACAAAAAGCACTTACTGCTTTCTAAACACGAGTGAGTGCTTAGGTTCGAGTAATCTTAGTGATACATTGGCCTATTTTGGTCTGCTGAGGTCAAGGCATTGCGTTGAAAACTAGGAACAAACAGTCTCAAGACTCACCAGAACTACCCCAACAAGAAGCACTTACTGCTTCCTGAACACGAGTGAGTGTTTAAGTTCGAGAAATCTTAGTAATGCATTGGCCTATTTAGCTTGGCTGAAGTCAAGGCATTGTGTCGAAAACTAGGAACAAGCATAGTCTGGAGGATCACCAGAACTACCCCAACAAAAAGCACTTACTGCGTTCTGACCACAAGTGAGTGCTTCGGTTTGAGTAATCTTAGTGATACATTGGCCTCCTTAGCTCGGGTTATGTTAGGGCATCGCGTTGAAAACCAGGAACAAGCATTGTCTTGAGGGTCACATGAACTACCCCAACAAGAAGCACTTACTGCTTTCTAAACACGAGTGAGTGCTTAGGTTCGAGTAATCTTAGTGAGAAATTGGCCTATTTAGCTTGACTGAGGTCATGGCATTGTGTTGAAAA
The DNA here is from genome assembly GCF_025434085.1 of Hippocampus zosterae. Classification (NCBI taxonomy): domain Eukaryota; kingdom Metazoa; phylum Chordata; class Actinopteri; order Syngnathiformes; family Syngnathidae; genus Hippocampus; species Hippocampus zosterae. The sequence goes on along the minus strand of NC_067457.1, from coordinate 11,666,435 downwards.
CTAGGAAATGGCTTAGTCTGGAGGATCACCAAAACTACCCCAACAAGAAGCACTTACTGCTTCCTGAACACGAGTGAGTGCTTAGGTTCGAGTAATCTTAGTGATGCATTGGCCTATTTAGCTTGGCTGATGTCAAGGCATTGCGTCGAAAACTAGGAACAAGCGTCGTTTGGAATCACCAGAACTACCCCAACAAGAAGCACTTACTGCTTTCAGAACACGTCTGTGCTGATGTTTGGGTAATCTTGCTGACAAATTAGCATACTGCGCACGGTTTAGGTCAGGACATTGAATTGAAGAAACAATTAATGAACGGAGATACGTTTAAAAAGACAGTTTGTTTTTTTTGCTTATCTCGGGAACAGTAAGAACGTCTCTATGTTCACATTTCAGGATGATGTTGTCTGTCTGACTGCCCCAACAAGTAGCACTTTCTATTGTCAAATACAAGCCAGTGCTCAAGTTGGGTCAATGAAACTGACTTGGACTTTAGTTTTGTGAACTTTGCTAACCTGTGAATGGACTATTTTCACCTTACCAAACAGCCTCCCTCTTCTTACGGTGCAGAAGTTGCGCAAATGCATTGACAACAACTTTAAATAGAGATTTGCAATTGAAGCTCAACTCCACCCCCATGAATACTTTGTATAATTTGGCCAACAGGAATGTATTGCAACGCCCGCCCCCTTGTAATGAATATGCTACATTGGTTGTCAATTCATGAGATGCTGATCAGCGGGAACAGCTGTCTGCTGAAAACGTCACAAGCGAAACCAACCGTAAAAGACGCAATTCGAAAAGAAAAGCAGTTACATTCCCATTTAAGGGAATCAATTGAACATATTTCAAATGTGTCAGCAAAATAAAATGAGCCAAATGCAGCATGGAATTACCAGAATGACCCCAACAAAAAGCACTTACTGCGTTCTGAACACAAGTGAGTGCTTCGGTTTGAGTAATCTTAGTGATACATTGGCCTCTTTACCTTGGGTTATGTTAGGGTATCGCGATGAAAACCAGGAACAAGCATAGTCTCGAGAGTCACCAGAACTACCCCAACAAGAAGCACTTACTGCTTCCAGAACACGAGTGAGTGCTTTGGTTCGAGTAATCTTAGTGATGGATTGGCCTATTTAGCTTGGCTGAAGTCAAGGCATTGTGTCGAAAACTAGGAACAAGCATAGTCTGGAGGATCACCAGAACTACCCCAACAAAAAGCACTTACTGCGTTCTGAACACAACTGAGTGCTTCGGTTTGAGTAATCCTAGTGATACATTGGCCTCTTTACCTTGGGTTATGTTAGGGTATCGCGTTGAAAACCAGGAACAAGCATAGTCTCAAGACTCACCAGAACTACCCCAACAAGAAGCACTTACTGCTTCCTGAACACGAGTGAGGGCTTAAGTTCGAGTAATCTTAGTGATGGATTGGCCTATTTAGCTTGGCTGAAGTCAAGGCATTGTGTCGAAAACTAGGAACAAGCATAGTCTGGAGGATCACCAGAACTACCCCAACAAAAAGCACTTACTGCGTTCTGAACACAAGTGAGTGCTTAGGTTTGAGTAATCTTAGTAAACATTGGCCTATTTAGCTTGGCTGAAGTCAAGGCAGTGCGTCGAAAACTAGGAACACGCGTAGTCTGGAGGATCACCAGAACTACAGCAACAAGAAGCTTACTGCTTCCTGAACACGAGTGAGTGCTTAGGTTTGAGTAATCTTAGTAAACATTGGCCGATTTAGCTTGGCTGAAGTCACGGCAGTGCATCGAAAACTAGGAACAAGCGTATTCTGGAGGATCACCAGAACTACCCCAACAAGAAGCACTTACCACTTCCAGAACACGAGTGAGTGCTTTGGTTCGAGTAATCTTAGTGATGAATTGGCCTATTTAGCTTGGCTGAGGTCAAGGCATTGCGTTGAAAACTAGGAACAAGCATAGTCTGGAGGATCACCAGAACTACCCCAACAAGAAGCACTTACTGCTTTCTAAACACGAGTGAGTGCTTAGGTTCGAGTAATCTTAGTGAGAAATTGGCCTATTTAGCTTGGCTGAGGTCATGGCATTGTGTTGAAAACTAGGAAAAGGCGTAGTCTGGAGGATCACCAAAACTACCCCAACAAGAAGCACTTACTGTTTTCAGACTACAGGTGAGTGCTTAGATTTGAGTAACCTTAGTGATGCATTGGCCTATTTAGCTTGGCTGATGTCAAGGCATTGCGTCGAAAACTAGGAACAAGCGTCGTTTGGAATCACCAGAACTACCCCAACAAGAAGCACTTACTGCTTTCAGAACACGTCTGTGCTGATGTTTGGGTAATCTTGCTGACAAATTAGCATACTGCGCACGGTTTAGGTCACGACATTGAATTGAAGAAACAATTAATGAACGGAGATACGTTTAAAAAGACTGTTTGTTTTTTTTGCTTATCTCGGGAACAGTAAGAACGTCTCTATGTTCACATTTCAGGATGATGTTGTCTGTCTGAGTGCCCCAACAAGTAGCACTTTCTATTGTCAAATACAAGCCAGTGCTCAAGTTGGGTCAATGAAACTGACTTGGACTTTAGTTTTGTGAACTTTGCTAACCTGTGAATGGACTATTTTCACCTTACCAAACAGCCTCCCTCTTCTTACGGTGCAGAAGTTGCGCAAATGCATTGACAACAACTTTAAATAGAGATTTGCAATTGAAGCTCAACTCCACCCCCATGAATACTTTGTATAATTTGGCCAACAGGAATGTATTGCAACGCCCGCCCCCTTGTAATGAATATGCTACATTGGTTGTCAATTCATGAGATGCTGATCAGCGGGAACAGCTGTCTGCTGAAAACGTCACAAGCGAAACCAACCGTAAAAGACGCAATTCGAAAAGAAAAGCAGTTACATTCCCATTTAAGGGAATAAATTGAACATATTTCAAATGTGTCAGCAAAATAAAATGAGCCAAATGCAGCATGGAATCACCAGAATGACCCCAACAAAAAGCACTTACTGCGTTCTGAACACAAGTGAGTGCTTCGGTTTGAGAAATCTTAGTGATACTTAGTGATTGGCCTCTTTACCTTGGGTTATGTTAGGGTATCACGTTGAAAACCAGGAACAAGCATAGTCTCGAGAGTCACCAGAACTACCCCAACAAGAAGCACTTACTGCTTCCAGAACACGAGTGATGAGTGCTTTGGTTCGAGTAATCTTAGTGATGCATTGGCCTATTTAGCTTGGCTGATGTCAAGGCATTGTGTTGAAAACTAGGAAATGGCTTAGTCTGGAGGATCACCAAAACTACCCCAACAAGAAGCACTTACTGCTTCCAGAACAGGAGTGAGTGCTTTGGTTTGAGTAATCTTAGTGATGGATTGGCCTATTTAGCTTGGCTGAAGTCAAGGCATTGTGTCAAAAACTAGGAACAAGCATAGTCTGGAGGATCACCAGAACTACCCCAACAAGAAGCACTTACTGCTTCCAGAACACGAGTGAGTGCTTAGGTTCGAGTAATCTTAGTGATGGATTGGCCTATTTAGCTTGGCTGAGGTCATGGCATTGCCTTGAAAACTAGGAACATGCGTAGTCTGGAGGATCACCAAAACTACCCCAACAAGAAGCACTTACTGTTTTCAGACTACAGGTGAGTGCTTAGATTTGAGTAATCTTAGTGATGCATTGGCCTATTTAGCTTGGCTGATGTCAAGGCATTGCGTCAAAAACTAGGAACAAGCGTCGTTTGGAATCACCAGAACTACCCCAACAAGAAGCACTTACTGCTTTCAGAACACGTCTGTGCTGATGTTTGGGTAATCTTGCTGACAAATTAGCATACTGCGCACGGTTTAGGTCACGACATTGAATTGAAGAAACAATTAATGAACGGAGATACGTTTAAAAAGACTTTGTTTTTTTTGCTTATCTCGGGAACAGTAAGAACGTCTCTATGTTCACATTTCAGGATGATGTTGTCTGTCTGACTGCCCCAACAAGTAGCACTTTCTATTGTCAAATACAAGCCAGTGCTCAAGTTGGGTCAATGAAACTGACTTGGACTTTAGTTTTGTGAACTTTGCTAACCTGTGAATGGACTATTTTCACCTTACCAAACAGCCTCCCTCTTCTTACGGTGCAGAAGTTGCGCAAATGCATTGACAACAACTTTAAATAGAGATTTGCAATTGAAGCTCAACTCCACCCCCATGAATACTTTGTATAATTTGGCCAACAGGAATGTATTGCAACGCCCGCCCCCTTGTAATGAATATGCTACATTGGTTGTCAATTCATGAGATGCTGATCAGCGGGAACAGCTGTCTGCTGAAAACGTCACAAGCGAAACCAACCGTAAAAGACGCAATTCGAAAAGAAAAGCAGTTACATTCCCATTTAAGGGAATAAATTGAACATATTTCAAATGTGTCAGCAAAATAAAATGAGCCAAATGCAGCATGGAATCACCAGAATGACCCCAACAAAAAGCACTTACTGCGTTCTGAACACAAGTGAGTGCTTCGGTTTGAGAAATCTTAGTGATACTTAGTGATTGGCCTCTTTACCTTGGGTTATGTTAGGGTATCGCGTTGAAAACCAGGAACAAGCATAGTCTCGAGAGTCACCAGAACTACCCCAACAAGAAGCACTTACTGCTTCCAGAACACGAGTGATGAGTGCTTTGGTTCGAGTAATCTTAGTGATGGATTGGCCTATTTAGCTTGGCTGAAGTCAAGGCATTGTGTCGAAAACTAGGAACAAGCATAGTCTGGAGGATCACCAGAACTACCCCAACAAAAAGCACTTACTGCGTTCTGAACACAAGTGAGTGCTTAGGTTTGAGTAATCTTAGTAAACATTGGCCTATTTAGCTTGGCTGAGGTCAAGGCATTGCGTTGAAAACTAGGAACAAGCATAGTCTGGAGGATCACCAAAACTACCCCAACAAAAAGCACTTACTGCTTCCTGAACACGAGTGAGTGCTTAGGTTCGAGTAATCTTAGTGATGCATTGGCCTATTTAGCTTGGCTGATGTCAAGGCATTGCGTCGAAAACTAGGAACAAGCGTCGTTTGGAATCACCAGAACTACCCCAACAAGTAGCACTTACTGCTTTCAGAACACGTCTGTGCTGATGTTTGGGTAATCTTGCTGACAAATTAGCATACTGCGCACGGTTGAGGTCAGGACATTGAATTGAAGAAACAATTAATGAACGGAGATACGTTTAAAAAGACAGTTTGTTGTTTTAGCTTATCTCGGGAACAGTAAGAACGTCTATGTTCACCTTTCAAGTTGATGTTGTCTGTCTGACTGCCCCAATAAGTAGCACTTTCTATTGTCAAATACAAGCCAGTGCTCAAGTTGGGTCAATGAAACTGACTTGGAGTTTAGTTTTGTGAACTTTGCTAACCTGTGAATGGACTATTTTCACCTTACCAAACAGCCTCCCTCTTCTTACGGTGCAGAAGTTGCGCAAATGCATTGACAACAACTTTAAATAGAGATTTGCAATTGTAGCTCAACTCCACCCCCATGAATACTTTGTCAATGGGTAATTTGGCCAACAGGAATGTATTGCAACCCCCGCCCCATTGTAATGAATAGGCTACATTGGTTGTCCATTCATGAGATGCTGATCAGCGGGAACAGCTGTCTGTTGAAAACGTCACAAGCGAAACCAACCGTTAAAGACGCAATTTGAAAAGAAAAAAAATTACCTTCCCATTTGATTTAATCAATTGAACATATTTCAAATGTGTCAGCAAAATAAAACGAGCCAAATGCAGCATGGAATCACCAGACCGACCCCAACAAAAAGCACTTACTGCGTTCTGATCACAAGTGAGTGCTTCGGTTTGAGTAATCTTAGTGATACATTGGCCTCTAGCTTGGGTTATGTTAGGGCATCGCGTTGAAAACCAGGAACAAGCATTGTCTTGAGAGTCACCAGAACTATCCAAACAAGAAGCACGTACTGTTTTCTGAACACGAGTGAGTGCATAGGTTCGAGTAATCTTGGTAATGCATTGGCCTATTTAGCTTGGCTGAGGTCATGGCATTGCCTTGAAAACTAGGAACATGCGTAGACTGGAGGATCACCAGAACTACCCCAACAAAAAGCACTTACTGCTTTCTAAACACGAGTGAGTGCTTAGGTTCGAGTAATCTTAGTGATACATTGGCCTATTTTGGTCTGCTGAGGTCAAGGCATTGCGTTGAAAACTAGGAACAAACAGTCTCAAGACTCACCAGAACTACCCCAACAAGAAGCACTTACTGCTTCCTGAACACGAGTGAGTGTTTAAGTTCGAGAAATCTTAGTAATGCATTGGCCTATTTAGCTTGGCTGAAGTCAAGGCATTGTGTCGAAAACTAGGAACAAGCATAGTCTGGAGGATCACCAGAACTACCCCAACAAAAAGCACTTACTGCGTTCTGACCACAAGTAAGTGCTTCGGTTTGAGTAATCTTAGTGATACATTGGCCTCCTTAGCTCGGGTTATGTTAGGGCATCGCGTTGAAAACCAGGAACAAGCATTGTCTTGAGGGTCACATGAACTACCCCAACAAGAAGCACTTACTGCTTTCTAAACACGAGTGAGTGCTTAGGTTCGAGTAATCTTAGTGAGAAATTGGCCTATTTAGCTTGGCTGAGGTCATGGCATTGTGTTGAAAACTAGGAAATGGCTTAGTCTGGAGGATCACCAAAACTACCCCAACAAGAAGCACTTACTGCTTCCTGAACACGAGTGAGTGCTTAGGTTCGAGTAATCTTAGTGATGCATTGGCCTATTTAGCTTGGCTGATGTCAAGGCATTGCGTCGAAAACTAGGAACAAGCGTCGTTTGGAATCACCAGAACTACCCCAACAAGAAGCACTTACTGCTTTCAGAACACGTCTGTGCTGATGTTTGGGTAATATTGCTGACAAATTAGCATACTGCGCACGGTTTAGGTCAGGACATTGAATTGAAGAAACAATTAATGAACGGAGATACGTTTAAAAAGACAGTTTGTTTTTTTTGCTTATCTCGGGAACAGTAAGAACGTCTCTATGTTCACATTTCAGGATGATGTTGTCTGTCTGACTGCCCCAACAAGTAGCACTTTCTATTGTCAAATACAAGCCAGTGCTCAAGTTGGGTCAATGAAACTGACTTGGACTTTAGTTTTGTGAACTTTGCTAACCTGTGAATGGACTATTTTCACCTTACCAAACAGCCTCCCTCTTCTTACGGTGCAGAAGTTGCGCAAATGCATTGACAACAACTTTAAATAGAGATTTGCAATTGAAGCTCAACTCCACCCCCATGAATACTTTGTATAATTTGGCCAACAGGAATGTATTGCAACGCCCGCCCCCTTGTAATGAATATGCTACATTGGTTGTCAATTCATGAGATGCTGATCAGCGGGAACAGCTGTCTGCTGAAAACGTCACAAGCGAAACCAACCGTAAAAGACGCAATTCGAAAAGAAAAGCAGTTACATTCCCATTTAAGGGAATCAATTGAACATATTTCAAATGTGTCAGCAAAATAAAATGAGCCAAATGCAGCATGGAATCACCAGAATGACCCCAACAAAAAGCACTTACTGCGTTCTGAACACAAGTGAGTGCTTCGGTTTGAGTAATCTTAGTGATACATTGGCCTCTTTACCTTGGGTTATGTTAGGGTATCGCGATGAAAACCAGGAACAAGCATAGTCTCGAGAGTCACCAGAACTACCCCAACAAGAAGCACTTACTGCTTCCAGAACACGAGTGAGTGCTTTGGTTCGAGTAATCTTAGTGATGGATTGGCCTATTTAGCTTGGCTGAAGTCAAGGCATTGTGTCGAAAACTAGGAACAAGCATAGTCTGGAGGATCACCAGAACTACCCCAACAAAAAGCACTTACTGCGTTCTGAACACAAGTGAGTGCTTCGGTTTGAGTAATCTTAGTGATACATTGGCCTCTTTACCTTGTGTTATGTTAGGGTATCGCGTTGAAAACCAGGAACAAGCATAGTCTCAAGACTCACCAGAACTACCCCAACAAGAAGCACTTACTGCTTCCTGAACACGAGTGAGTGCTTAAGTTCGAGTAATCTTAGTGATGGATTGGCCTATTTAGCTTGGCTGAAGTCAAGGCATTGTGTCGAAAACTAGGAACAAGCATAGTCTGGAGGATCACCAGAACTACCCCAACAAAAAGCACTTACTGCGTTCTGAACACAAGTGAGTGCTTAGGTTTGAGTAATCTTAGTAAACATTGGCCTATTTAGCTTGGCTGAAGTCAAGGCAGTGCGTCGAAAACTAGGAACACGCGTAGTCTGGAGGATCACCAGAACTACAGCAACAAGAAGCTTACTGCTTCCTGAACACGAGTGAGTGCTTAGGTTTGAGTAATCTTAGTGATGAATTGGCCTATTTAGCTTGGCTGAGGTCAAGGCATTGCGTTGAAAACTAGGAACAAGCATAGTCTGGAGGATCACCAGAACTACCCCAACAAAAAGCACTTACTGCGTTCTGAACACAAGTGAGTGCTTAGGTTTGAGTAATCTTAGTAAACATTGGCCTATTTAGCTTGGCTGAAGTCAAGGCAGTGCGTCGAAAACTAGGAACACGCGTAGTCTGGAGGATCACCAGAACTACAGCAACAAGAAGCTTACTGCTTCCTGAACACGAGTGAGTGCTTAGGTTTGAGTAATCTTAGTGATGAATTGGCCTATTTAGCTTGGCTGAGGTCAAGGCATTGCGTTGAAAACTAGGAACAAGCATAGTCTGGAGGATCACCAGAACTACCCCAACAAAAAGCACTTACTGCTTTCTAAACACGAGTGAGTGCTTAGGTTCGAGTAATCTTAGTGAGAAATTGGCCTATTTAGCTTGGCTGAGGTCATGGCATTGTGTTGAAAACTAGGAAAAGGCGTAATCTGGAGGATCACAAAAACTACCCCAACAAGAAACACTTACTGTTTTCAGACTACAGGTGAGTGCTTAGATTTGAGTAACCTTAGTGATGCATTGGCCTATTTAGCTTGGCTGATGTCAAGGCATTGCGTCGAAAACTAGGAACAAGCGTCGTTTGGAATCACCAGAACTACCCCAACAAAAAGCACTTACTGCTTTCAGAACACGTCTGTGCTTAGGTTCGAGTAATCTTAGTGAGAAATTGGCCTATTTAGCTTGGCTGAGGTCATGGCATTGTGTTGAAAACTAGGAAAAGGCGTAGTCTGGAGGATCACCAAAACTACCCCAACAAGAAGCACTTACTGTTTTCAGACTACAGGTGAGTGCTTAGATTTGAGTAACCTTAGTGATGCATTGGCCTATTTAGCTTGGCTGATGTCAAGGCATTGCGTCGAAAACTAGGAACAAGCGTCGTTTGGAATCACCAGAACTACCCCAACAAGAAGCACTTACTGCTTTCTAAACACGAGTGAGTGCTTAGGTTCGAGTAATCTTAGTGAGAAATTGGCCTATTTAGCTTGGCTGAGGTCATGGCATTGTGTTGAAAACTAGGAAATGGCTTAGTCTGGAGGATCACCAAAACTACCCCAACAAGAAGCACTTACTGCTTCCTGAACACGAGTGAGTGCTTAGGTTCGAGTAATCTTAGTGATGCATTGGCCTATTTAGCTTGGCTGATGTCAAGGCATTGCGTCGAAAACTAGGAACAAGCGTCGTTTGGAATCACCAGAACTACCCCAACAAGAAGCACTTACTGCTTTCAGAACACGTCTGTGCTGATGTTTGGGTAATATTGCTGACAAATTAGCATACTGCGCACGGTTTAGGTCAGGACATTGAATTGAAGAAACAATTAATGAACGGAGATACGTTTAAAAAGACAGTTTGTTTTTTTTGCTTATCTCGGGAACAGTAAGAACGTCTCTATGTTCACATTTCAGGATGATGTTGTCTGTCTGACTGCCCCAACAAGTAGCACTTTCTATTGTCAAATACAAGCCAGTGCTCAAGTTGGGTCAATGAAACTGACTTGGACTTTAGTTTTGTGAACTTTGCTAACCTGTGAATGGACTATTTTCACCTTACCAAACAGCCTCCCTCTTCTTACGGTGCAGAAGTTGCGCAAATGCATTGACAACAACTTTAAATAGAGATTTGCAATTGAAGCTCAACTCCACCCCCATGAATACTTTGTATAATTTGGCCAACAGGAATGTATTGCAACGCCCGCCCCCTTGTAATGAATATGCTACATTGGTTGTCAATTCATGAGATGCTGATCAGCGGGAACAGCTGTCTGCTGAAAACGTCACAAGCGAAACCAACCGTAAAAGACGCAATTCGAAAAGAAAAGCAGTTACATTCCCATTTAAGGGAATCAATTGAACATATTTCAAATGTGTCAGCAAAATAAAATGAGCCAAATGCAGCATGGAATCACCAGAATGACCCCAACAAAAAGCACTTACTGCGTTCTGAACACAAGTGAGTGCTTCGGTTTGAGTAATCTTAGTGATACATTGGCCTCTTTACCTTGGGTTATGTTAGGGTATCGCGATGAAAACCAGGAACAAGCATAGTCTCGAGAGTCACCAGAACTACCCCAACAAGAAGCACTTACTGCTTCCAGAACACGAGTGAGTGCTTTGGTTCGAGTAATCTTAGTGATGGATTGGCCTATTTAGCTTGGCTGAAGTCAAGGCATTGTGTCGAAAACTAGGAACAAGCATAGTCTGGAGGATCACCAGAACTACCCCAACAAAAAGCACTTACTGCGTTCTGAACACAAGTGAGTGCTTCGGTTTGAGTAATCTTAGTGATACATTGGCCTCTTTACCTTGTGTTATGTTAGGGTATCGCGTTGAAAACCAGGAACAAGCATAGTCTCAAGACTCACCAGAACTACCCCAACAAGAAGCACTTACTGCTTCCTGAACACGAGTGAGTGCTTAAGTTCGAGTAATCTTAATGATGGATTGGCCTATTTAGCTTGGCTGAAGTCAAGGCATTGTGTCGAAAACTAGGAACAAGCATAGTCTGGAGGATCACCAGAACTACCCCAACAAAAAGCACTTACTGCGTTCTGAACACAAGTGAGTGCTTAGGTTTGAGTAATCTTAGTAAACATTGGCCTATTTAGCTTGGCTGAAGTCAAGGCAGTGCGTCGAAAACTAGGAACACGCGTAGTCTGGAGGATCACCAGAACTACAGCAACAAGAAGCTTACTGCTTCCTGAACACGAGTGAGTGCTTAGGTTTGAGTAATCTTAGTGATGAATTGGCCTATTTAGCTTGGCTGAGGTCAAGGCATTGCGTTGAAAACTAGGAACAAGCATAGTCTGGAGGATCACCAGAACTACCCCAACAAAAAGCACTTACTGCGTTCTGAACACAAGTGAGTGCTTAGGTTTGAGTAATCTTAGTAAACATTGGCCTATTTAGCTTGGCTGAAGTCAAGGCAGTGCGTCGAAAACTAGGAACACGCGTAGTCTGGAGGATCACCAGAACTACAGCAACAAGAAGCTTACTGCTTCCTGAACACGAGTGAGTGCTTAGGTTTGAGTAATCTTAGTGATGAATTGGCCTATTTAGCTTGGCTGAGGTCAAGGCATTGCGTTGAAAACTAGGAACAAGCATAGTCTGGAGGATCACCAGAACTACCCCAACAAAAAGCACTTACTGCTTTCTAAACACGAGTGAGTGCTTAGGTTCGAGTAATCTTAGTGAGAAATTGGCCTATTTAGCTTGGCTGAGGTCATGGCATTGTGTTGAAAACTAGGAAAAGGCGTAATCTGGAGGATCACAAAAACTACCCCAACAAGAAACACTTACTGTTTTCAGACTACAGGTGAGTGCTTAGATTTGAGTAACCTTAGTGATGCATTGGCCTATTTAGCTTGGCTGATGTCAAGGCATTGCGTCGAAAACTAGGAACAAGCGTCGTTTGGAATCACCAGAACTACCCCAACAAAAAGCACTTACTGCTTTCAGAACACGTCTGTGCTTAGGTTCGAGTAATCTTAGTGAGAAATTGGCCTATTTAGCTTGGCTGAGGTCATGGCATTGTGTTGAAAACTAGGAAAAGGCGTAGTCTGGAGGATCACCAAAACTACCCCAACAAGAAGCACTTACTGTTTTCAGACTACAGGTGAGTGCTTAGATTTGAGTAACCTTAGTGATGCATTGGCCTATTTAGCTTGGCTGATGTCAAGGCATTGCGTCGAAAACTAGGAACAAACGTCGTTTGGAATCACCAGAACTACCCCAACAAGAAGCACTTACTGCTTTCTAAACACGAGTGAGTGCTTAGGTTCGAGTAATCTTAGTGAGAAATTGGCCTATTTAGCTTGGCTGAGGTCATGGCATTGTGTTGAAAACTAGGAAATGGCTTAGTCTGGAGGATCACCAAAACTACCCCAACAAGAAGCACTTACTGCTTCCTGAACACGAGTGAGTGCTTAGGTTCGAGTAATCTTAGTGATGCATTGGCCTATTTAGCTTGGCTGATGTCAAGGCATTGCGTCGAAAACTAGGAACAAGCGTCGTTTGGAATCACCAGAACTACCCCAACAAGAAGCACTTACTGCTTTCAGAACACGTCTGTGCTGATGTTTGGGTAATATTGCTGACAAATTAGCATACTGCGCACGGTTTAGGTCAGGACATTGAATTGAAGAAACAATTAATGAACGGAGATACGTTTAAAAAGACAGTTTGTTTTTTTTGCTTATCTCGGGAACAGTAAGAACGTCTCTATGTTCACATTTCAGGATGATGTTGTCTGTCTGACTGCCCCAACAAGTAGCACTTTCTATTGTCAAATACAAGCCAGTGCTCAAGTTGGGTCAATGAAACTGACTTGGACTTTAGTTTTGTGAACTTTGCTAACCTGTGAATGGACTATTTTCACCTTACCAAACAGCCTCCCTCTTCTTACGGTGCAGAAGTTGCGCAAATGCATTGACAACAACTTTAAATAGAGATTTGCAATTGAAGCTCAACTCCACCCCCATGAATACTTTGTATAATTTGGCCAACAGGAATGTATTGCAACGCCCGCCCCCTTGTAATGAATATGCTACATTGGTTGTCAATTCATGAGATGCTGATCAGCGGGAACAGCTGTCTGCTGAAAACGTCACAAGCGAAACCAACCGTAAAAGACGCAATTCGAAAAGAAAAGCAGTTACATTCCCATTTAAGGGAATCAATTGAACATATTTCAAATGTGTCAGCAAAATAAAATGAGCCAAATGCAGCATGGAATCACCAGAATGACCCCAACAAAAAGCACTTACTGCGTTCTGGTCACAAGTGAGTGCTTCGGTTTGAGAAATCTTAGTGATACTTAGTGATTGGCCTCTTTACCTTGGGTTATGTTAGGGTATCGCGTTGAAAACCAGGAACAAGCATAGTCTCGAGAGTCACCAGAACTACCCCAACAAGAAGCACTTACTGCTTCCAGAACACGAGTGATGAGTGCTTTGGTTCGAGTAATCTTAGTGATGGATTGGCCTATTTAGCTTGGCTGAAGTCAAGGCATTGTGTCGAAAACTAGGAACAAGCATAGTCTGGAGGATCACCAGAACTACCCCAACAAAAAGCACTTACTGCGTTCTGAACACAAGTGAGTGCTTAGGTTTGAGTAATCTTAGTAAACATTGGCCTATTTAGCTTGGCTGAGGTCAAGGCATTGCGTTGAAAACTAGGAACAAGCATAGTCTGGAGGATCACCAAAACTACCCCAACAAAAAGCACTTACTGCTTCCTGAACACGAGTGAGTGCTTAGGTTCGAGTAATCTTAGTGATGCATTGGCCTATTTAGCTTGGCTGATGTCAAGGCATTGCGTCGAAAACTAGGAACAAGCGTCGTTTGGAATCACCAGAACTACCCCAACAAGAAGCACTTACTGCTTTCAGAACACGTCTGTGCTGATGTTTGGGTAATCTTGCTGACAAATTAGCATACTGCGCACGGTTGAGGTCAGGACATTGAATTGAAGAAACAATTAATGAACGGAGATACGTTTAAAAAGACAGTTTGTTGTTTTAGCTTATCTCGGGAACAGTAAGAACGTCTATGTTCACCTTTCAAGTTGATGTTGTCTGTCTGACTGCCCCAATAAGTAGCACTTTCTATTGTCAAATACAAGCCAGTGCTCAAGTTGGGTCAATGAAACTGACTTGGAGTTTAGTTTTGTGAACTTTGCTAACCTGTGAATGGACTATTTTCACCTTACCAAACAGCCTCCCTCTTCTTACGGTGCAGAAGTTGCGCAAATGCATTGACAACAACTTTAAATAGAGATTTGCAATTGTAGCTCAACTCCACCCCCATGAATACTTTGTCAATGGGTAATTTGGCCAACAGGAATGTATTGCAACCCCCGCCCCATTGTAATGAATAGGCTACATTGGTTGTCAATTCATGAGATGCTGATCAGCGGGAACAGCTGTCTGTTGAAAACGTCACAAGCGAAACCAACCGTTAAAGACGCAATTTGAAAAGAAAAAAAATTACCTTCCCATTTGATTTAATCAATTGAACATATTTCAAATGTGTCAGCAAAATAAAACGAGCCAAATGCAGCATGGAATCACCAGACCGACCCCAACAAAAAGCACTTACTGCGTTCTGATCACAAGTGAGTGCTTCGGTTTGAGTAATCTTAGTGATACATTGGCCTCTAGCTTGGGTTATGTTAGGGCATCGCGTTGAAAACCAGGAACAAGCATTGTCTTGAGAGTCACCAGAACTATCCAAACAAGAAGCACGTACTGTTTTCTGAACACGAGTGAGTGCATAGGTTCGAGTAATCTTGGTAATGCATTGGCCTATTTAGCTTGGCTGAGGTCATGGCATTGCCTTGAAAACTAGGAACATGCGTAGACTGGAGGATCACCAGAACTACCCCAACAAAAAGCACTTACTGCTTTCTAAACACGAGTGAGTGCTTAGGTTCGAGTAATCTTAGTGATACATTGGCCTATTTTGGTCTGCTGAGGTCAAGGCATTGCGTTGAAAACTAGGAACAAACAGTCTCAAGACTCACCAGAACTACCCCAACAAGAAGCACTTACTGCTTCCTGAACACGAGTGAGTGTTTAAGTTCGAGAAATCTTAGTAATGCATTGGCCTATTTAGCTTGGCTGAAGTCAAGGCATTGTGTCGAAAACTAGGAACAAGCATAGTCTGGAGGATCACCAGAACTACCCCAACAAAAAGCACTTACTGCGTTCTGACCACAAGTGAGTGCTTCGGTTTGAGTAATCTTAGTGATACATTGGCCTCCTTAGCTCGGGTTATGTTAGGGCATCGCGTTGAAAACCAGGAACAAGCATTGTCTTGAGGGTCACATGAACTACCCCAACAAGAAGCACTTACTGCTTTCTAAACACGAGTGAGTGCTTAGGTTCGAGTAATCTTAGTGAGAAATTGGCCTATTCAGCTTGGCTGAGGTCATGGCATTGTGTTGAAAACTAGGAAATGGCTTAGTCTGGAGGATCACCAAAACTACCCCAACAAGAAGCACTTACTGCTTCCTGAACACGAGTGAGTGCTTAGGTTCGAGTAATCTTAGTGATGCATTGGCCTATTTAGCTTGGCTGATGTCAAGGCATTGCGTCGAAAACTAGGAACAAGCGTCGTTTGGAATCACCAGAACTACCCCAACAAGAAGCACTTACTGCTTTCAGAACACGTCTGTGCTGATGTTTGGGTAATCTTGCTGACAAATTAGCATACTGCGCACGGTTTAGGTCAGGACATTGAATTGAAGAAACAATTAACGAACGGAGATACGTTTAAAAAGACAGTTTGTTTTTTTTGCTTATCTCGGGAACAGTAAGAACTGTCTCTATGTTCACATTTCAGGATGATGTTGTCTGTCTGACTGCCCCAACAAGTAGCACTTTCTATTGTCAAATACAAGCCAGTGCTCAAGTTGGGTCAATGAAACTGACTTGGACTTTAGTTTTGTGAACTTTGCTAACCTGTGAATGGACTATTTTCACCTTACCAAACAGCCTCCCTCTTCTTACGGTGCAGAAGTTGCGTAAATGCATTGACAACAACTTTAAATAGAGATTTGCAATTGAAGCTCAACTCCACCCCCATGAATACTTTGTATAATTTGGCCAACAGGAATGTATTGCAACGCCCGCCCCCTTGTAATGAATATGCTACATTGGTTGTCAATTCATGAGATGCTGATCAGCGGGAACAGCTGTCTGCTGAAAACGTCACAAGCGAAACCAACCGTAAAAGACGCAATTCGAAAAGAAAAGCAGTTACATTCCCATTTAAGGGAATCAATTGAACATATTTCAAATGTGTCAGCAAAATAAAATGAGCCAAATGCAGCATGGAATCACCAGAATGACCCCAACAAAAAGCACTTACTGCGTTCTGAACACAAGTGAGTGCTTCGGTTTGAGTAATCTTAGTGATACATTGGCCTCTTTACCTTGGGTTATGTTAGGGTATCGCGATGAAAACCAGGAACAAGCATAGTCTCGAGAGTCACCAGAACTACCCCAACAAGAAGCACTTACTGCTTCCAGAACACGAGTGAGTGCTTTGGTTCGAGTAATCTTAGTGATGGATTGGCCTATTTAGCTTGGCTGAAGTCAAGGCATTGTGTCGAAAACTAGGAACAAGCATAGTCTGGAGGATCACCAGAACTACCCCAACAAAAAGCACTTACTGCGTTCTGAACACAAGTGAGTGCTTCGGTTTGAGTAATCTTAGTGATACATTGGCCTCTTTACCTTGTGTTATGTTAGGGTATCGCGTTGAAAACCAGGAACAAGCATAGTCTCAAGACTCACCAGAACTACCCCAACAAGAAGCACTTACTGCTTCCTGAACACGAGTGAGTGCTTAAGTTCGAGTAATCTTAGTGATGGATTGGCCTATTTAGCTTGGCTGAAGTCAAGGCATTGTGTCGAAAACTAGGAACAAGCATAGTCTGGAGGATCACCAGAACTACCCCAACAAAAAGCACTTACTGCGTTCTGAACACAAGTGAGTGCTTAGGTTTGATTAATCTTAGTAAACATTGGCCTATTTAGCTTGGCTGAAGTCAAGGCAGTGCGTCGAAAACTAGGAACACGCGTAGTCTGGAGGATCACCAGAACTACAGCAACAAGAAGCTTACTGCTTCCTGAACACGAGTGAGTGCTTAGGTTTGAGTAATCTTAGTAAACATTGGCTGATTTAGCTTGGCTGAAGTCACGGCAGTGCATCGAAAACTAGGAACAAGCGTATTCTGGAGGATCACCAGAACTACCCCAACAAGAAGCACTTACCGCTTCCAGAACACGAGTGAGTGCTTTGGTTCGAGTAATCTTAGTGATGAATTGGCCTATTTAGCTTGGCTGAGGTCAAGGCATTGCGTTGAAAACTAGGAACAAGCATAGTCTGGAGGATCACCAGAACTACCCCAACAAAAAGCACTTACTGCTTTCTAAACACGAGTGAGTGCTTAGGTTCGAGTAATCTTAGTGAGAAATTGGCCTATTTAGCTTGGCTGAGGTCATGGCATTGTGTTGAAAACTAGGAAAAGGCGTAGTCTGGAGGATCACCAAAACTACCCCAACAAGAAGCACTTACTGTTTTCAGACTACAGGTGAGTGCTTAGATTTGAGTAATCTTAGTGATGCATTGGCCTATTTAGCTTGGCTGGCATTGCGTCGAAAACTAGGAACAAGCGTCGTTTGGAATCACCAGAACTACCCCAACAAGAAGCACTTACTGCTTTCAGAACACGTCTGTGCTGATGTTTGGGTAATCTTGCTGACAAATTAGCATACTGCGCACGGTTTAGGTCACGACATTGAATTGAAGAAACAATTAATGAACGGAGATACGTTTAAAAAGACTGTTTGGTTTTTTTGCTTATCTCGGGAACAGTAAGAACGTCTCTATGTTCACATTTCAGGATGATGTTGTCTGTCTGAGTGCCCCAACAAGTAGCACTTTCTATTGTCAAATACAAGCCAGTGCTCAAGTTGGGTCAATGAAACTGACTTGGACTTTAGTTTTGTGAACTTTGCTAACCTGTGAATGGACTATTTTCACCTTACCAAACAGCCTCCCTCTTCTTACGGTGCAGAAGTTGCGCAAATGCATTGACAACAACTTTAAATAGAGATTTGCAATTGAAGCTCAACTCCACCCCCATGAATACTTTGTATAATTTGGCCAACAGGAATGTATTGCAACGCCCGCCCCCTTGTAATGAATATGCTACATTGGTTGTCAATTCATGAGATGCTGATCAGCGGGAACAGCTGTCTGCTGAAAACGTCACAAGCGAAACCAACCGTAAAAGACGCAATTCGAAAAGAAAAGCAGTTACATTCCCATTTAAGGGAATCAATTGAACATATTTCAAATGTGTCAGCAAAATAAAATGAGCCAAATGCAGCATGGAATCACCAGAATGACCCCAACAAAAAGCACTTACTGCGTTCTGAACACAAGTGAGTGCTTCGGTTTGAGAAATCTTAGTGATACTTAGTGATTGGCCTCTTTACCTTGGGTTATGTTAGGGTATCGCGTTGAAAACCAGGAACAAGCATAGTCTCGAGAGTCACCAGAACTACCCCAACAAGAAGCACTTACTGCTTCCAGAACACGAGTGATGAGTGCTTTGGTTCGAGTAATCTTAGTGATGGATTGGCCTATTTAGCTTGGCTGAAGTCAAGGCATTGTGTCGAAAACTAGGAACAAGCATAGTCTGGAGGATCACCAGAACTACCCCAACAAAAAGCACTTACTGCGTTCTGAACACAAGTGAGTGCTTAGGTTTGAGTAATCTTAGTAAACATTGGCCTATTTAGCTTGGCTGAGGTCAAGGCATTGCGTTGAAAACTAGGAACAAGCATAGTCTGGAGGATCACCAAAACTACCCCAACAAAAAGCACTTACTGCTTCCTGAACACGAGTGAGTGCTTAGGTTCGAGTAATCTTAGTGATGCATTGGCCTATTTAGCTTGGCTGATGTCAAGGCATTGCGTCGAAAACTAGGAACAAGCGTCGTTTGGAATCACCAGAACTACCCCAACAAGAAGCACTTACTGCTTTCAGAACACGTCTGTGCTGATGTTTGGGTAATCTTGCTGACAAATTAGCATACTGCGCACGGTTGAGGTCAGGACATTGAATTGAAGAAACAATTAATGAACGGAGATACGTTTAAAAAGACAGTTTGTTGTTTTAGCTTATCTCGGGAACAGTAAGAACGTCTATGTTCACATTTCAAGTTGATGTTGTCTGTCTGACTGCCCCAATAAGTAGCACTTTCTATTGTCAAATACAAGCCAGTGCTCAAGTTGGGTCAATGAAACTGACTTGGAGTTTAGTTTTGTGAACTTTGCTAACCTGTGAATGGACTATTTTCACCTTACCAAACAGCCTCCCTCTTCTTACGGTGCAGAAGTTGCGCAAATGCATTGACAACAACTTTAAATAGAGATTTGCAATTGAAGCTCAACTCCACCCCCATGAATACTTTGTCAATGGATAATTTGGCCAACAGGAATGTATTGCAACGCCCGCCCCCTTTTAATGAATATGCTACATTGGTTGTCAATTCATGAGATGCTGATCAGCGGGAACAGCTGTCTGCTGAAAACGTCACAAGCGAAACCAACCGTTAAAGACGCAATTTGAAAAGAAAAACATTTACCTTCCCATTTGAGGTAATCAATTGAACATATTTCAAATGTGTCAGCAAAATAAAACGAGCCAAATGCAGCATGGAATCACCAGAACGACCCCAACAAAAAGCACTTACTGCGTTCTGAACACAAGTGAGTGCTTCGGTTTGAGTAATCTTAGTGATACATTCTCCTCTTTACCTTGGGTTATGTTAGGGTATCGCGTTGAAAACCAGGAACAAGCATAGTCTCGAGAGTCACCAAAACTACCCCAACAAGAAGCACTTACTGCTTCCAGAACACGAGTGAGTGCTTAAGTTCGAGAAATCTTAGTGATGCATTGGCCTATTTAGCTTGGCTGAAGTCAAGGTATTGTGTCGAAAACTAGGAACAAGCATAGTCTGGAGGATCACCAGAACGACCCCAACAAGAAGCACTTACTGCTTCCAGAACACGAGTGAGTGCTTTGGTTTGAGTAATCTTAGTGATGGATTGGCCTATTTAGCTTGGCTGAGGTCAAGGCATTGCGTTGAAAACTAGGAACTAGCATAGTCTGGAGGATCACCAGAACTACCCCAACAAAAATCACTTACTGCTTTCTAAACACGAGTAAGTGCTTAGGTTCGAGTAATCTTAGTGAGAAATTGGCCTATTTAGCTTGCCTGAGGTCATGGCATTGTGTTGAAAACTAGGAAAAGGCGTAGTCTGGAGGATCACCAAAACTACCCCAACAAGAAGCACTTACTGCTTCCAGAACAGGAGTGAGTGCTTTGGTTTGAGTAATCTTAGTGATGGATTGGCCTATTTAGCTTGGCTGAAGTCAAGGCATTGTGTCAAAAACTAGGAACAAGCATAGTCTGGAGGATCACCAGAACTACCCCAACAAGAAGCACTTACTGCTTCCAGAACACGAGTGAGTGCTTAGGTTCGAGTAATCTTAGTGATGGATTGGCCTATTTAGCTTGGCTGAGGTCATGGCATTGCCTTGAAAACTAGGAACATGCGTAGTCTGGAGGATCACCAAAACTACCCCAACAAGAAGCACTTACTGTTTTCAGACTACAGGTGAGTGCTTAGATTTGAGTAATCTTAGTGATGCATTGGCCTATTTAGCTTGGCTGATGTCAAGGCATTGCGTCGAAAACTAGGAACAAGCGTCGTTTGGAATCACCAGAACTACCCCAACAAGAAGCACTTACTGCTTTCAGATTACGTCTGTGCTGATGTTTGGATAATCTTGCTGACAAATTAGCATACTGCGCACGGTTGAGGTCAGGACATTGAATTGAAGAAAAAATTGATGAACGGAGATACGTTTAAAAAGACAGTTTGTTGTTTTAGCTTATGTAGGGAACAGCAAGAACGTCTCTGTTCACATTTCAGGTTGATGTTGTCTGTCTGACTGCCCCAACAAGTAGCACTTTCTACTGTTAAATACAAGCCAGTGCTCAAGTTGGGTCAATGAAACTGACTTGGACTAGAGTTTTGTGAACTTTGCTAACCTGTGAATGGATTATTTTCACCTTACCAAACGGTCTCGCTCTTCTTAGGGTGAAAAAGTTGCGCAAATGCATTGACAACAACTTTAAATAGAGATTTGCAATTGTAGCTCAACTCCACCCCCATGAATACTTTGTCAATGGGTAATTTGGCCAACAGGAATGTATTGCAACCCCCGCCCCATTGTAATGAATAGGCTACATTGGTTGTCAATTCATGAGATGCTGATCAGCGGGAACAGCTGTCTGTTGAAAACGTCACAAGCGAAACCAACCGTTAAAGACGCAATTTGAAAAGAAAAAAAATTACCTTCCCATTTGATTTAATCAATTGAACATATTTCAAATGTGTCAGCAAAATAAAACGAGCCAAATGCAGCATGGAATCACAAGAACGACCCCAACAAAAAGCACTTACTGCGTTCTGATCACAAGTGAGTGCTTTGGTTTGAGTAATCTTAGTGATACATTGGCCTCTAGCTTGGGTTATGTTAGGGCATCGCGTTGAAAACCAGGAACAAGCATTGTCTTGAGAGTCACCAGAACTATCCAAACAAGAAGCACGTACTGTTTTCTGAACACGAGTGAGTGCATAGGTTCGAGTAATCTTGGTAATGCATTGGCCTATTTAGCTTGGCTGAGGTCATGGCATTGCCTTGAAAACTAGGAACATGCGTAGACTGGAGGATCACCAGAACTACCCCAACAAAAAGCACTTACTGCTTTCTAAACACGAGTGAGTGCTTAGGTTCGAGTAATCTTAGTGATACATTGGCCTATTTTGGTCTGCTGAGGTCAAGGCATTGCGTTGAAAACTAGGAACAAACAGTCTCAAGACTCACCAGAACTACCCCAACAAGAAGCACTTACTGCTTCCTGAACACGAGTGAGTGTTTAAGTTCGAGAAATCTTAGTAATGCATTGGCCTATTTAGCTTGGCTGAAGTCAAGGCATTGTGTCGAAAACTAGGAACAAGCATAGTCTGGAGGATCACCAGAACTACCCCAACAAAAAGCACTTACTGCGTTCTGACCACAAGTGAGTGCTTCGGTTTGAGTAATCTTAGTGATACATTGGCCTCCTTAGCTCGGGTTATGTTAGGGCATCGCGTTGAAAACCAGGAACAAGCATTGTCTTGAGGGTCACATGAACTACCCCAACAAGAAGCACTTACTGCTTTCTAAACACGAGTGAGTGCTTAGGTTCGAGTAATCTTAGTGAGAAATTTGCCTATTTAGCTTGTCTGAGGTCATGGCATTGTGTTGAAAACTAGGAAATGGCTTAGTCTGGAGGATCACCAAAACTACCCCAACAAGAAGCACTTACTGCTTCCTGAACACGAGTGAGTGCTTAGGTTCGAGTAATCTTAGTGATGCATTGGCCTATTTAGCTTGGCTGATGTCAAGGCATTGCGTCGAAAACTAGGAACAAGCGTCGTTTGGAATCACCAGAACTACCCCAACAAGAAGCACTTACTGCTTTCAGAACACGTCTGTGCTGATGTTTGGGTAATCTTGCTGACAAATTAGCATACTGCGCACGGTTGAGGTCAGGACATTGAATTGAAGAAACAATTAATGAACGGAGATACGTTTAAAAAGACAGTTTGTTGTTTTAGCTTATCTCGGGAACAGTAAGAACGTCTATGTTCACCTTTCAAGTTGATGTTGTCTGTCTGACTGCCCCAATAAGTAGCACTTTCTATTGTCAAATACAAGCCAGTGCTCAAGTTGGGTCAATGAAACTGACTTGGAGTTTAGTTTTGTGAACTTTGCTAACCTGTGAATGGACTATTTTCACCTTACCAAACAGCCTCCCTCTTCTTACGGTGAAGAAGTTGCGCAAATGCATTGACAACAACTTTAAATAGAGATTTGCAATTGTAGCTCAACTCCATACCCATGAATACTTTGTCAATGGGTAATTTGGCCAACAGGAATGTATTGCAACCCCCGCCCCATTGTAATGAATAGGCTACATTGGTTGTCAATTCATGAGATGCTGATCAGCGGGAACAGCTGTCTGTTGAAAACGTCACAAGCGAAACCAACCGTTTAAAGACGCAATTTGAAAAGAAAAAAAATTACCTTCCCATTTGATTTAATCAATTGAACATATTTCAAATGTGTCAGCAAAATAAAACGAGCCAAATGCAGCATGGAATCACCAGACCGACCCCAACAAAAAGCACTTACTGCGTTCTGATCACAAGTGAGTGCTTCGGTTTGAGTAATCTTAGTGATACATTGGCCTCTAGCTTGGGTTATGTTAGGGCATCGCGTTGAAAACCAGGAACAAGCATTGTCTTGAGAGTCACCAGAACTATCCAAACAAGAAGCACGTACTGTTTTCTGAACACGAGTGAGTGCATAGGTTCGAGTAATCTTGGTAATGCATTGGCCTATTTAGCTTGGCTGAGGTCATGGCATTGCCTTGAAAACTAGGAACATGCGTAGACTGGAGGATCACCAGAACTACCCCAACAAAAAGCACTTACTGCTTTCTAAACACGAGTGAGTGCTTAGGTTCGAGTAATCTTAGTGATACATTGGCCTATTTTGGTCTGCTGAGGTCAAGGCATTGCGTTGAAAACTAGGAACAAACAGTCTCAAGACTCACCAGAACTACCCCAACAAGAAGCACTTACTGCTTCCTGAACACGAGTGAGTGTTTAAGTTCGAGAAATCTTAGTAATGCATTGGCCTATTTAGCTTGGCTGAAGTCAAGGCATTGTGTCGAAAACTAGGAACAAGCATAGTCTGGAGGATCACCAGAACTACCCCAACAAAAAGCACTTACTGCGTTCTGAACACAAGTGAGTGCTTCGGTTTGAGTAATCTTAGTGATACATTGGCCTCCTTAGCTCGGGTTATGTTAGGGCATCGCGTTGAAAACCAGGAACAAGCATTGTCTTGAGGGTCACATGAACTACCCCAACAAGAAGCACTTACTGCTTTCTAAACACGAGTGAGTGCTTAGGTTCGAGTAATCTTAGTGAGAAATTGGCCTATTTAGCTTGGCTGATGTCAAGGCATTGCGTCGAAAACTAGGAACAAGCGTCGTTTGGAATCACCAGAACTACCCCAACAAGAAGCACTTACTGCTTTCAGAACACGTCTGTGCTGATGTTTGGGTAATCTTGCTGACAAATTAGCATACTGCGCACGGTTTAGGTCAGGACATTGAATTGAAGAAACAATTAATGAACGGAGATACGTTTAAAAAGACAGTTTGTTGTTTTAGCTTATCTCGGGAACAGTAAGAACGTCTCTATGTTCACATTTCAAGTTGATGTTGTCTGTCTGACTGCCCCAATAAGTAGCACTTTCTATTGTCAAATACAAGCCAGTGCTCAAGTTGGGTCAATGAAACTGACTTGGAGTTTAGTTTTGTGAATTTTGCTAACCTGTGAATGGACTATTTTCACCTTACCAAACAGCCTCCCTCTTCTTACGGTGCAGAAGTTGCGCAAATGCATTGACAACAACTTTAAATAGAGATTTGCAATTGAAGCTCAACTCCACCCCCATGAATACTTTGTATAATTTGGCCAACAGGAATGTATTGCAACGCCCGCCCCCTTGTAATGAATATGCTACATTGGTTGTCAATTCATGAGATGCTGATCAGCGGGAACAGCTGTCTGCTGAAAACGTCACAAGCGAAACCAACCGTAAAAGACGCAATTCGAAAAGAAAAGCAGTTACATTCCCATTTAAGGGAATCAATTGAACATATTTCAAATGTGTCAGCAAAATAAAATGAGCCAAATGCAGCATGGAATCACCAGAATGACCCCAACAAAAAGCACTTACTGCGTTCTGAACACAAGTGAGTGCTTCGGTTTGAGTAATCTTAGTGATACATTGGCCTCTTTACCTTGAGTTATATTAGGGTATCGCGTTGAAAACCAGGAACAAGCATAGTCTCGAGAGTCACCAGAACTACCCCAACAAGAAGCACTTACTGCTTCCAGAACACGAGTGAGTGCTTTGGTTCGAGTAATCTTAGTGATGGATTGGCCTATTTAGCTTGGCTGAAGTCAAGGCATTGTGTCGAAAACTAGGAACAAACATAGTCTGGAGGATCACCAGAACTACCCCAACAAAAAGCACTTACTGCGTTCTGAACACAAGTGAGTGCTTCGGTTTGAGTAATCTTAGTGATACATTGGCCTCTTTACCTTGGGTTATGTTAGGGTATCGCGTTGAAAACCAGGAACAAGCATAGTCTCAAGACTCACCAGAACTACCCCAACAAGAAGCACTTACTGCTTCCTGAACACGAGTGAGTGCTTAAGTTCGAGTAATCTTAGTGATGGATTGGCCTATTTAGCTTGGCTGAAGTCAAGGCATTGTGTCGAAAACTAGGAACAAGCATAGTCTGGAGGATCACCAGAACTACCCCAACAAAAAGCACTTACTGCGTTCTGAACACAAGTGAGTGCTTAGGTTTGAGTAATCTTAGTAAACATTGGCCTATTTAGCTTGGCTGAAGTCAAGGCAGTGCGTCGAAAACTAGGAACACGCGTAGTCTGGAGGATCACCAGAACTACAGCAACAAGAAGCTTACTG
This sequence comes from Hippocampus zosterae, assembly GCF_025434085.1. Taxonomy (NCBI): domain Eukaryota; kingdom Metazoa; phylum Chordata; class Actinopteri; order Syngnathiformes; family Syngnathidae; genus Hippocampus; species Hippocampus zosterae. Next base: position 11,640,758 of record NC_067457.1, on the reverse strand, counting down.
CTTCCTGAACACGAGTGAGTGCTTAGGTTTGAGTAATCTTAGTGATGAATTGGCCTATTTAGCTTGGCTGAGGTCAAGGCATTGCGTTGAAAACTAGGAACAAGCATAGTCTGGAGGATCACCAGAACTACCCCAACAAAAAGCACTTACTGCTTTCTAAACACGAGTGAGTGCTTAGGTTCGAGTAATCTTAGTGAGAAATTGGCCTATTTAGCTTGGCTGAGGTCATGGCATTGTGTTGAAAACTAGGAAAAGGCGTAGTCTGGAGGATCACCAAAACTACCCCAACAAGAAACACTTACTGTTTTCAGACTACAGGTGAGTGCTTAGATTTGAGTAACCTTAGTGATGCATTGGCCTATTTAGCTTGGCTGATGTCAAGGCATTGCGTCGAAAACTAGGAACAAGCGTCGTTTGGAATCACCAGAACTACCCCAACAAGAAGCACTTACTGCTTTCAGAACACGTCTGTGCTGATGTTTGGGTAATCTTGCTGACAAATTAGCATACTGCGCACGGTTTAGGTCACGACATTGAATTGAAGAAACAATTAATGAACGGAGATACGTTTAAAAAGACTGTTTGTTTTTTTTGCTTATCTCGGGAACAGTAAGAACGTCTCTATGTTCACATTTCAGGATGATGTTGTCTGTCTGAGTGCCCCAACAAGTAGCACTTTCTATTGTCAAATACAAGCCAGTGCTCAAGTTGGGTCAATGAAACTGACTTGGAGTTTAGTTTTGTGAACTTTGCTAACCTGTGAATGGACTATTTTCACCTTACCAAACAGCCTCCCTCTTCTTACGGTGCAGAAGTTGCGCAAATGCATTGACAACAACTTTAAATAGAGATTTGCAATTGTAGCTCAACCCTACCCCCATGAATACTTTGTCAATGGGTAATTTGGCCAACAGGAATGTATTGCAACCCCCGCCCCATTGTAATGAATAGGCTACATTGGTTGTCCATTCATGAGATGCTGATCAGCGGGAACAGCTGTCTGTTGAAAACGTCACAAGCGAAACCAACCGTTAAAGACGCAATTTGAAAAGAAAAAAAATTACCTTCCCATTTGATTTAATCAATTGAACATATTTCAAATGTGTCAGAAAAATAAAACGAGCCAAATGCAGCATGGAATCACCAGACCGACCCCAACAAAAAGCACTTACTGCGTTCTGATCACAAGTGAGTGCTTCGGTTTGAGTAATCTTAGTGATACATTGGCCTCTAGCTTGGGTTATGTTAGGGCATCGCGTTGAAAACCAGGAACAAGCATTGTCTTGAGAGTCACCAGAACTATCCAAACAAGAAGCACGTACTGTTTTCTGAGCACGAGTGAGTGCATAGGTTCGAGTAATCTTGGTAATGCATTGGCCTATTTAGCTTGGCTGAGGTCATGGCATTGCCTTGAAAACTAGGAACATGCGTAGACTGGAGGATCACCAGAACTACCCCAACAAAAAGCACTTACTGCTTTCTAAACACGAGTGAGTGCTTAGGTTCGAGTAATCTTAGTGATACATTGGCCTATTTTGGTCTGCTGAGGTCAAGGCATTGCGTTGAAAACTAGGAACAAACAGTCTCAAGACTCACCAGAACTACCCCAACAAGAAGCACTTACTGCTTCCTGAACACGAGTGAGTGTTTAAGTTCGAGAAATCTTAGTAATGCATTGGCCTATTTAGCTTGGCTGAAGTCAAGGCATTGTGTCGAAAACTAGGAACAAGCATAGTCTGGAGGATCACCAGAACTACCCCAACAAAAAGCACTTACTGCGTTCTGACCACAAGTGAGTGCTTCGGTTTGAGTAATCTTAGTGATACATTGGCCTCCTTAGCTCGGGTTATGTTAGGGCATCGCGTTGAAAACCAGGAACAAGCATTGTCTTGAGGGTCACATGAACTACCCCAACAAGAAGCACTTACTGCTTTCTAAACACGAGTGAGTGCTTAGGTTCGAGTAATCTTAGTGAGAAATTGGCCTATTTAGCTTGACTGAGGTCATGGCATTGTGTTGAAAACTAGGAAATGGCTTAGTCTGGAGGATCACCAAAACTACCCCAACAAGAAGCACTTACTGCTTCCTGAACACGAGTGAGTGCTTAGGTTCGAGTAATCTTAGTGATGCATTGGCCTATTTAGCTTGGCTGATGTCAAGGCATTGCGTCGAAAACTAGGAACAAGCGTCGTTTGGAATCACCAGAACTACCCCAACAAGAAGCACTTACTGCTTTCAGAACACGTCTGTGCTGATGTTTGGGTAATCTTGCTGACAAATTAGCATACTGCGCACGGTTTAGGTCAGGACATTGAATTGAAGAAACAATTAATGAACGGAGATACGTTTAAAAAGACAGTTTGTTTTTTTTGCTTATCTCGGGAACAGTAAGAACGTCTCTATGTTCACATTTCAGGATGATGTTGTCTGTCTGACTGCCCCAACAAGTAGCACTTTCTATTGTCAAATACAAGCCAGTGCTCAAGTTGGGTCAATGAAACTGACTTGGACTTTAGTTTTGTGAACTTTGCTAACCTGTGAATGGACTATTTTCACCTTACCAAACAGCCTCCCTCTTCTTACGGTGCAGAAGTTGCGCAAATGCATTGACAACAACTTTAAATAGAGATTTGCAATTGAAGCTCAACTCCACCCCCATGAATACTTTGTATAATTTGGCCAACAGGAATGTATTGCAACGCCCGCCCCCTTGTAATGAATATGCTACATTGGTTGTCAATTCATGAGATGCTGATCAGCGGGAACAGCTGTCTGCTGAAAACGTCACAAGCGAAACCAACCGTAAAAGACGCAATTCGAAAAGAAAAGCAGTTACATTCCCATTTAAGGGAATCAATTGAACATATTTCAAATGTGTCAGCAAAATAAAATGAGCCAAATGCAGCATGGAATCACCAGAATGACCCCAACAAAAAGCACTTACTGCGTTCTGAACACAAGTGAGTGCTTCGGTTTGAGTAATCTTAGTGATACATTGGCCTCTTTACCTTGGGTTATGTTAGGGTATCGCGATGAAAACCAGGAACAAGCATAGTCTCGAGAGTCACCAGAACTACCCCAACAAGAAGCACTTACTGCTTCCAGAACACGAGTGAGTGCTTTGGTTCGAGTAATCTTAGTGATGGATTGGCCTATTTAGCTTGGCTGAAGTCAAGGCATTGTGTCGAAAACTAGGAACAAGCATAGTCTGGAGGATCACCAGAACTACCCCAACAAAAAGCACTTACTGCGTTCTGAACACAAGTGAGTGCTTCGGTTTGAGTAATCTTAGTGATACATTGGCCTCTTTACCTTGGGTTATGTTAGGGTATCGCGTTGAAAACCAGGAACAAGCATAGTCTCAAGACTCACCAGAACTACCCCAACAAGAAGCACTTACTGCTTCCTGAACACGAGTGAGTGCTTAAGTTCGAGTAATCTTAGTGATGGATTGGCCTATTTAGCTTGGCTGAAGTCAAGGCATTGTGTCGAAAACTAGGAACAAGCATAGTCTGGAGGATCACCAGAACTACCCCAACAAAAAGCACTTACTGCGTTCTGAACACAAGTGAGTGCTTAGGTTTGAGTAATCTTAGTAAACATTGGCCTATTTAGCTTGGCTGAAGTCAAGGCAGTGCGTCGAAAACTAGGAACACGCGTAGTCTGGAGGATCACCAGAACTACAGCAACAAGAAGCTTACTGCTTCCTGAACACGAGTGAGTGCTTAGGTTTGAGTAATTTTAGTAAACATTGGCCGATTTAGCTAGGCTGAAGTCACGGCAGTGCATCGAAAACTAGGAACAAGCGTATTCTGGAGGATCACCAGAACTACCCCAACAAGAAGCACTTACCGCTTCCAGAACACGAGTGAGTGCTTTGGTTCGAGTAATCTTAGTGATGAATTGGCCTATTTAGCTTGGCTGAGGTCAAGGCATTGCGTTGAAAACTAGGAACAAGCATAGTCTGGAGGATCACCAGAACTACCCCAACAAAAAGCACTTACTGCTTTCTAAACACGAGTGAGTGCTTAGGTTCGAGTAATCTTAGTGAGAAATTGGCCTATTTAGCTTGGCTGAGGTCATGGCATTGTGTTGAAAACTAGGAAAAGGCGTAGTCTGGAGGATCACCAAAACTACCCCAACAAGAAGCACTTACTGTTTTCAGACTACAGGTGAGTGCTTAGATTTGAGTAATCTTAGTGATGCATTGGCCTATTTAGCTTGGCTGATGTCAAGGCATTGTGTTGAAAACTAGGAAATGGCTTAGTCTGGAGGATCACCAAAACTACCCCAACAAGAAGCACTTACTGCTTCCAGAACAGGAGTGAGTGCTTTGGTTTGAGTAATCTTAGTGATGGATTGGCCTATTTAGCTTGGCTGAAGTCAAGGCATTGTGTCAAAAACTAGGAACAAGCATAGTCTGGAGGATCACCAGAACTACCCCAACAAGAAGCACTTACTGCTTCCAGAACACGAGTGAGTGCTTAGGTTCGAGTAATCTTAGTGATGGATTGGCCTATTTAGCTTGGCTGAGGTCATGGCATTGCCTTGAAAACTAGGAACATGCGTAGTCTGGAGGATCACCAAAACTACCCCAACAAGAAGCACTTACTGTTTTCAGACTACAGGTGAGTGCTTAGATTTGAGTAATCTTAGTGATGCATTGGCCTATTTAGCTTGGCTGATGTCAAGGCATTGCGTCAAAAACTAGGAACAAGCGTCGTTTGGAATCACCAGAACTACCCCAACAAGAAGCACTTACTGCTTTCAGAACACGTCTGTGCTGATGTTTGGGTAATCTTGCTGACAAATTAGCATACTGCGCACGGTTTAGGTCACGACATTGAATTGAAGAAACAATTAATGAACGGAGATACGTTTAAAAAGACTTTGTTTTTTTTGCTTATCTCGGGAACAGTAAGAACGTCTCTATGTTCACATTTCAGGATGATGTTGTCTGTCTGACTGCCCCAACAAGTAGCACTTTCTATTGTCAAATACAAGCCAGTGCTCAAGTTGGGTCAATGAAACTGACTTGGACTTTAGTTTTGTGAACTTTGCTAACCTGTGAATGGACTATTTTCACCTTACCAAACAGCCTCCCTCTTCTTACGGTGCAGAAGTTGCGCAAATGCATTGACAACAACTTTAAATAGAGATTTGCAATTGAAGCTCAACTCCACCCCCATGAATACTTTGTATAATTTGGCCAACAGGAATGTATTGCAACGCCCGCCCCCTTGTAATGAATATGCTACATTGGTTGTCAATTCATGAGATGCTGATCAGCGGGAACAGCTGTCTGCTGAAAACGTCACAAGCGAAACCAACCGTAAAAGACGCAATTCGAAAAGAAAAGCAGTTACATTCCCATTTAAGGGAATAAATTGAACATATTTCAAATGTGTCAGCAAAATAAAATGAGCCAAATGCAGCATGGAATCACCAGAATGACCCCAACAAAAAGCACTTACTGCGTTCTGAACACAAGTGAGTGCTTCGGTTTGAGAAATCTTAGTGATTGGCCTCTTTACCTTGGGTTATGTTAGGGTATCGCGTTGAAAACCAGGAACAAGCATAGTCTCGAGAGTCACCAGAACTACCCCAACAAGAAGCACTTACTGCTTCCAGAACACGAGTGATGAGTGCTTTGGTTCGAGTAATCTTAGTGATGGATTGGCCTATTTAGCTTGGCTGAAGTCAAGGCATTGTGTCGAAAACTAGGAACAAGCATAGTCTGGAGGATCACCAGAACTACCCCAACAAAAAGCACTTACTGCGTTCTGAACACAAGTGAGTGCTTAGGTTTGAGTAATCTTAGTAAACATTGGCCTATTTAGCTTGGCTGAGGTCAAGGCATTGCGTTGAAAACTAGGAACAAGCATAGTCTGGAGGATCACCAGCACTACCCCAACAAAAAGCACTTACTGCGTTCTGAACACAAGTGAGTGCTTAGGTTCGAGTAATCTTAGTGAGAAATTGGCCTATTTAGCTTGGCTGAGGTCATGGCATTGTGTTGAAAACTAGGAAATGGCTTAGTCTGGAGGATCACCAAAACTACCCCAACAAGAAGCACTTACTGCTTCCAGAACACGAGTGAGTGCTTTGGTTTGAGTAATCTTAGTGATGGATTGGCCTATTTAGCTTGGCTGAGGTCAAGGCATTGCGTTGAAAACTAGGAACTAGCATAGTCTGGAGGATCACCAGAACTACCCCAACAAAAATCACTTACTGCTTTCTAAACACGAGTAAGTGCTTAGGTTCGAGTAATCTTAGTGAGAAATTGGCCTATTTAGCTTGCCTGAGGTCATGGCATTGTGTTGAAAACTAGGAAATGGCTTAGTCTGGAGGATCACCAAAACTACCCCAACAAGAAGCACTTACTGCTTCCAGAACAGGAGTGAGTGCTTTGGTTTGAGTAATCTTAGTGATGGATTGGCCTATTTAGCTTGGCTGAAGTCAAGGCATTGTGTCAAAAACTAGGAACAAGCATAGTCTGGAGGATCACCAGAACTACCCCAACAAGAAGCACTTACTGCTTCCAGAACACGAGTGAGTGCTTAGGTTCGAGTAATCTTAGTGATGGATTGGCCTATTTAGCTTGGCTGAGGTCATGGCATTGCCTTGAAAACTAGGAACATGCGTAGTCTGGAGGATCACCAAAACTACCCCAACAAGAAGCACTTACTGTTTTCAGACTACAGGTGAGTGCTTAGATTTGAGTAATCTTAGTGATGCATTGGCCTATTTAGCTTGGCTGATGTCAAGGCATTGCGTCAAAAACTAGGAACAAGCGTCGTTTGGAATCACCAGAACTACCCCAACAAGAAGCACTTACTGCTTTCAGAACACGTCTGTGCTGATGTTTGGGTAATCTTGCTGACAAATTAGCATACTGCGCACGGTTTAGGTCACGACATTGAATTGAAGAAACAATTAATGAACGGAGATACGTTTAAAAAGACTTTGTTTTTTTTGCTTATCTCGGGAACAGTAAGAACGTCTCTATGTTCACATTTCAGGATGATGTTGTCTGTCTGACTGCCCCAACAAGTAGCACTTTCTATTGTCAAATACAAGCCAGTGCTCAAGTTGGGTCAATGAAACTGACTTGGACTTTAGTTTTGTGAACTTTGCTAACCTGTGAATGGACTATTTTCACCTTACCAAACAGCCTCCCTCTTCTTACGGTGCAGAAGTTGCGCAAATGCATTGACAACAACTTTAAATAGAGATTTGCAATTGAAGCTCAACTCCACCCCCATGAATACTTTGTATAATTTGGCCAACAGGAATGTATTGCAACGCCCGCCCCCTTGTAATGAATATGCTACATTGGTTGTCAATTCATGAGATGCTGATCAGCGGGAACAGCTGTCTGCTGAAAACGTCACAAGCGAAACCAACCGTAAAAGACGCAATTCGAAAAGAAAAGCAGTTACATTCCCATTTAAGGGAATAAATTGAACATATTTCAAATGTGTCAGCAAAATAAAATGAGCCAAATGCAGCATGGAATCACCAGAATGACCCCAACAAAAAGCACTTACTGCGTTCTGAACACAAGTGAGTGCTTCGGTTTGAGAAATCTTAGTGATTGGCCTCTTTACCTTGGGTTATGTTAGGGTATCGCGTTGAAAACCAGGAACAAGCATAGTCTCGAGAGTCACCAGAACTACCCCAACAAGAAGCACTTACTGCTTCCAGAACACGAGTGATGAGTGCTTTGGTTCGAGTAATCTTAGTGATGGATTGGCCTATTTAGCTTGGCTGAAGTCAAGGCATTGTGTCGAAAACTAGGAACAAGCATAGTCTGGAGGATCACCAGAACTACCCCAACAAAAAGCACTTACTGCGTTCTGAACACAAGTGAGTGCTTAGGTTTGAGTAATCTTAGTAAACATTGGCCTATTTAGCTTGGCTGAGGTCAAGGCATTGCGTTGAAAACTAGGAACAAGCATAGTCTGGAGGATCACCAGCACTACCCCAACAAAAAGCACTTACTGCGTTCTGAACACAAGTGAGTGCTTAGGTTCGAGTAATCTTAGTGAGAAATTGGCCTATTTAGCTTGGCTGAGGTCATGGCATTGTGTTGAAAACTAGGAAATGGCTTAGTCTGGAGGATCACCAAAACTACCCCAACAAGAAGCACTTACTGCTTCCAGAACACGAGTGAGTGCTTTGGTTTGAGTAATCTTAGTGATGGATTGGCCTATTTAGCTTGGCTGAGGTCAAGGCATTGCGTTGAAAACTAGGAACTAGCATAGTCTGGAGGATCACCAGAACTACCCCAACAAAAATCACTTACTGCTTTCTAAACACGAGTAAGTGCTTAGGTTCGAGTAATCTTAGTGAGAAATTGGCCTATTTAGCTTGCCTGAGGTCATGGCATTGTGTTGAAAACTAGGAAAAGGCGTAGTCTGGAGGATCACCAAAACTACCCCAACAAGAAGCACTTACTGCTTCCAGAACAGGAGTGAGTGCTTTGGTTTGAGTAATCTTAGTGATGGATTGGCCTATTTAGCTTGGCTGAAGTCAAGGCATTGTGTCAAAAACTAGGAACAAGCATAGTCTGGAGGATCACCAGAACTACCCCAACAAGAAGCACTTACTGCTTCCAGAACACGAGTGAGTGCTTAGGTTCGAGTAATCTTAGTGATGGATTGGCCTATTTAGCTTGGCTGAGGTCATGGCATTGCCTTGAAAACTAGGAACATGCGTAGTCTGGAGGATCACCAAAACTACCCCAACAAGAAGCACTTACTGTTTTCAGACTACAGGTGAGTGCTTAGATTTGAGTAATCTTAGTGATGCATTGGCCTATTTAGCTTGGCTGATGTCAAGGCATTGCGTCAAAAACTAGGAACAAGCGTCGTTTGGAATCACCAGAACTACCCCAACAAGAAGCACTTACTGCTTTCAGAACACGTCTGTGCTGATGTTTGGGTAATCTTGCTGACAAATTAGCATACTGCGCACGGTTGAGGTCAGGACATTGAATTGAAGAAACAATTAATGAACGGAGATACGTTTAAAAAGACAGTTTGTTGTTTTAGCTTATCTCGGGAACAGTAAGAACGTCTATGTTCACCTTTCAAGTTGATGTTGTCTGTCTGACTGCCCCAATAAGTAGCACTTTCTATTGTCAAATACAAGCCAGTGCTCAAGTTGGGTCAATGAAACTGACTTGGAGTTTAGTTTTGTGAACTTTGCTAACCTGTGAATGGACTATTTTCACCTTACCAAACAGCCTCCCTCTTCTTACGGTGCAGAAGTTGCGCAAATGCATTGACAACAACTTTAAATAGAGATTTGCAATTGTAGCTCAACTCCACCCCCATGAATACTTTGTCAATGGGTAATTTGGCCAACAGGAATGTATTGCAACCCCCGCCCCATTGTAATGAATAGGCTACATTGGTTGTCAATTCATGAGATGCTGATCAGCGGGAACAGCTGTCTGTTGAAAACGTCACAAGCGAAACCAACCGTTAAAGACGCAATTTGAAAAGAAAAAAAATTACCTTCCCATTTGATTTAATCAATTGAACATATTTCAAATGTGTCAGCAAAATAAAACGAGCCAAATGCAGCATGGAATCACCAGACCGACCCCAACAAAAAGCACTTACTGCGTTCTGATCACAAGTGAGTGCTTCGGTTTGAGTAATCTTAGTGATACATTGGCCTCTAGCTTGGGTTATGTTAGGGCATCGCGTTGAAAACCAGGAACAAGCATTGTCTTGAGAGTCACCAGAACTATCCAAACAAGAAGCACGTACTGTTTTCTGAACACGAGTGAGTGCATAGGTTCGAGTAATCTTGGTAATGCATTGGCCTATTTAGCTTGGCTGAGGTCATGGCATTGCCTTGAAAACTAGGAACATGCGTAGACTGGAGGATCACCAGAACTACCCCAACAAAAAGCACTTACTGCTTTCTAAACACGAGTGAGTGCTTAGGTTCGAGTAATCTTAGTGATACATTGGCCTATTTTGGTCTGCTGAGGTCAAGGCATTGCGTTGAAAACTAGGAACAAACAGTCTCAAGACTCACCAGAACTACCCCAACAAGAAGCACTTACTGCTTCCTGAACACGAGTGAGTGTTTAAGTTCGAGAAATCTTAGTAATGCATTGGCCTATTTAGCTTGGCTGAAGTCAAGACATTGTGTCGAAAACTAGGAACAAGCATAGTCTGGAGGATCACCAGAACTACCCCTACAAAAAGCACTTACTGCATTCTGACCACAAGTGAGTGCTTCGGTTTGAGTAATCTTAGTGATACATTGGCCTCCTTAGCTCGGGTTATGTTAGGGCATCGCGTTGAAAACCAGGAACAAGCATTGTCTTGAGGGTCACATGAACTACCCCAACAAGAAGCACTTACTGCTTTCTAAACACGAGTGAGTGCTTAGGTTCGAGTAATCTTAGTGAGAAATTGGCCTATTTAGCTTGGCTGAGGTCATGGCATTGTGTTGAAAACTAGGAAATGGCTTAGTCTGGAGGATCACCAAAACTACCCCAACAAGAAGCACTTACTGCTTCCTGAACACGAGTGAGTGCTTAGGTTCGAGTAATCTTAGTGATGCATTGGCCAATTTAGCTTGGCTGATGTCAAGGCATTGCGTCGAAAACTAGGAACAAGCGTCGTTTGGAATCACCAGAACTACCCCAACAAGAAGCACTTACTGCTTTCAGAACACGTCTGTGCTGATGTTTGGGTAATCTTGCTGACAAATTAGCATACTGCGCACGGTTTAGGTCAGGACATTGAATTGAAGAAACAATTAATGAACGGAGATACGTTTAAAAAGACAGTTTGTTTTTTTTGCTTATCTCGGGAACAGTAAGAACGTCTCTATGTTCACATTTCAGGATGATGTTGTCTGTCTGACTGCCCCAACAAGTAGCACTTTCTATTGTCAAATACAAGCCAGTGCTCAAGTTGGGTCAATGAAACTGACTTGGACTTTAGTTTTGTGAACTTTGCTAACCTGTGAATGGACTATTTTCACCTTACCAAACAGCCTCCCTCTTCTTACGGTGCAGAAGTTGCGCAAATGCATTGACAACAACTTTAAATAGAGATTTGCAATTGAAGCTCAACTCCACCCCCATGAATACTTTGTATAATTTGGCCAACAGGAATGTATTGCAACGCCCGCCCCCTTGTAATGAATATGCTACATTGGTTGTCAATTCATGAGATGCTGATCAGCGGGAACAGCTGTCTGCTGAAAACGTCACAAGCGAAACCAACCGTAAAAGACGCAATTCGAAAAGAAAAGCAGTTACATTCCCATTTAAGGGAATCAATTGAACATATTTCAAATGTGTCAGCAAAATAAAATGAGCCAAATGCAGCATGGAATCACCAGAATGACCCCAACAAAAAGCACTTACTGCGTTCTGAACACAAGTGAGTGCTTCGGTTTGAGTAATCTTAGTGATACATTGGCCTCTTTACCTTGGGTTATGTTAGGGTATCGCGATGAAAACCAGGAACAAGCATAGTCTCGAGAGTCACCAGAACTACCCCAACAAGAAGCACTTACTGCTTCCAGAACACGAGTGAGTGCTTTGGTTCGAGTAATCTTAGTGATGGATTGGCCTATTTAGCTTGGCTGAAGTCAAGGCATTGTGTCGAAAACTAGGAACAAGCATAGTCTGGAGGATCACCAGAACTACCCCAACAAAAAGCACTTACTGCGTTCTGAACACAAGTGAGTGCTTCGGTTTGAGTAATCTTAGTGATACATTGGCCTCTTTACCTTGTGTTATGTTAGGGTATCGCGTTGAAAACCAGGAACAAGCATAGTCTCAAGACTCACCAGAACTACCCCAACAAGAAGCACTTACTGCTTCCTGAACACGAGTGAGTGCTTAAGTTCGAGTAATCTTAGTGATGGATTGGCCTATTTAGCTTGGCTGAAGTCAAGGCATTGTGTCGAAAACTAGGAACAAGCATAGTCTGGAGGATCACCAGAACTACCCCAACAAAAAGCACTTACTGCGTTCTGAACACAAGTGAGTGCTTAGGTTTGAGTAATCTTAGTAAACATTGGCCTATTTAGCTTGGCTGAAGTCAAGGCAGTGCGTCGAAAACTAGGAACACGCGTAGTCTGGAGGATCACCAGAACTACAGCAACAAGAAGCTTACTGCTTCCTGAACACGAGTGAGTGCTTAGGTTTGAGTAATCTTAGTAAACATTGGCCGATTTAGCTTGGCTGAAGTCACGGCAGTGCATCGAAAACTAGGAACAAGCGTATTCTGGAGGATCACCAGAACTACCCCAACAAGAAGCACTTACCGCTTCCAGAACACGAGTGAGTGCTTTGGTTCGAGTAATCTTAGTGATGAATTGGCCTATTTAGCTTGGCTGAGGTCAAGGCATTGCGTTGAAAACTAGGAACAAGCATAGTCTGGAGGATCACCAGAACTACCCCAACAAAAAGCACTTACTGCTTTCTAAACACGAGTGAGTGCTTAGGTTCGAGTAATCTTAGTGAGAAATTGGCCTATTTAGCTTGGCTGAGGTCATGGCATTGTGTTGAAAACTAGGAAAAGGCGTAGTCTGGAGGATCACCAAAACTACCCCAACAAGAAGCACTTACTGTTTTCAGACTACAGGTGAGTGCTTAGATTTGAGTAATCTTAGTGATGCATTGGCCTATTTAGCTTGGCTGATGTCAAGGCATTGCGTCGAAAACTAGGAACAAGCGTCGTTTGGAATCACCAGAACTACCCCAACAAGAAGCACTTACTGCTTTCAGAACACGTCTGTGCTGATGTTTGGGTAATCTTGCTGACAAATTAGCATACTGCGCACGGTTGAGGTCAGGACATTGAATTGAAGAAACAATTAATGAACGGAGATACGTTTAAAAAGACAGTTTGTTGTTTTAGCTTATCTCGGGAACAGTAAGAACGTCTATGTTCACATTTCAAGTTGATGTTGTCTGTCTGACTGCCCCAATAAGTAGCACTTTCTATTGTCAAATACAAGCCAGTGCTCAAGTTGGGTCAATGAAACTGACTTGGAGTTTAGTTTTGTGAACTTTGCTAACCTGTGAATGGACTATTTTCACCTTACCAAACAGCCTCCCTCTTCTTACGGTGCAGAAGTTGCGCAAATGCATTGACAACAACTTTAAATAGAGATTTGCAATTGAAGCTCAACTCCACCCCCATGAATACTTTGTATAATTTGGCCAACAGGAATGTATTGCAATGCCCGCCCCCTTGTAATGAATATGCTACATTGGTTGTCAATTCATGAGATGCTGATCAGCGGGAACAGCTGTCTGCTGAAAACGTCACAAGCGAAACCAACCGTAAAAGACGCAATTCGAAAAGAAAAGCAGTTACATTCCCATTTAAGGGAATCAATTGAACATATTTCAAATGTGTCAGCAAAATAAAATGAGCCAAATGCAGCATGGAATCACCAGAATGACCCCAACAAAAAGCACTTACTGCGTTCTGAACACAAGTGAGTGCTTCGGTTTGAGAAATCTTAGTGATACTTAGTGATTGGCCTCTTTACCTTGGGTTATGTTAGGGTATCGCGTTGAAAACCAGGAACAAGCATAGTCTCGAGAGTCACCAGAACTACCCCAACAAGAAGCACTTACTGCTTCCAGAACACGAGTGATGAGTGCTTTGGTTCGAGTAATCTTAGTGATGGATTGGCCTATTTAGCTTGGCTGAAGTCAAGGCATTGTGTCGAAAACTAGGAACAAGCATAGTCTGGAGGATCACCAAAACTACCCCAACAAAAAGCACTTACTGCGTTCTGAACACAAGTGAGTGCTTCGGTTTGAGAAATCTTAGTGATACTTAGTGATTGGCCTCTTTACCTTGGGTTATGTTAGGGTATCGCGTTGAAAACCAGGAACAAGCATAGTCTCGAGAGTCACCAGAACTACCCCAACAAGAAGCACTTACTGCTTCCAGAACACGAGTGATGAGTGCTTTGGTTCGAGTAATCTTAGTGATGGATTGGCCTATTTAGCGTGGCTGAAGTCAAGGCAGTGCGTCGAAAACTAGGAACACGCGTAGTCTGGAGGATCACCAGAACTACAGCAACAAGAAGCTTACTGCTTCCTGAACACGAGTGAGTGCTTAGGTTTGAGTAATCTTAGTAAACATTGGCCGATTTAGCTTGGCTGAAGTCACGGCAGTGCATCGAAAACTAGGAACAAGCGTATTCTGGAGGATCACCAGAACTACCCCAACAAAAAGCACTTACTGCGTTCTGACCACAAGTGAGTGCTTCGGATTGAGTAATCTTAGTGATGAATTGGCCTATTTAGCTTGGCTGAGGTCAAGGCATTGCGTTGAAAACTAGGAACAAGCATAGTCTGGAGGATCACCAGAACTACCCCAACAAAAAGCACTTACTGCTTTCTAAACACGAGTGAGTGCTTAGGTTCGAGTAATCTTAGTGAGAAATTGGCCTATTTAGCTTGCCTGAGGTCATGGCATTGTGTTGAAAACTAGGAAAAGGCGTAGTCTGGAGGATCACCAAAACTACCCCAACAAGAAGCACTTACTGTTTTCAGACTACAGGTGAGTGCTTAGGTTCGAGTAATCTTAGTGATGCATTGGCCTATTTAGCTTGGCTGATGTCAAGGCATTGCGTCGAAAACTAGGAACAAGCGTCGTTTGGAATCACCAGAACTACCCCAACAAGAAGCACTTACTGCTTTCAGAACACGTCTGTGCTGATGTTTGGGTAATCTTGCTGACAAATTAGCATACTGCGCACGGTTGAGGTCAGGACATTGAATTGAAGAAACAATTAATGAACGGAGATACGTTTAAAAAGACAGTTTGTTGTTTTAGCTTATCTCGGGAACAGTAAGAACGTCTATGTTCACCTTTCAAGTTGATGTTGTCTGTCTGACTGCCCCAATAAGTAGCACTTTCTATTGTCAAATACAAGCCAGTGCTCAAGTTGGGTCAATGAAACTGACTTGGAGTTTAGTTTTGTGAACTTTGCTAACCTGTGAATGGACTATTTTCACCTTACCAAACAGCCTCCCTCTTCTTACGGTGAAGAAGTTGCGCAAATGCATTGACAACAACTTTAAATAGAGATTTGCAATTGTAGCTCAACTCCATACCCATGAATACTTTGTCAATGGGTAATTTGGCCAACAGGAATGTATTGCAACCCCCGCCCCATTGTAATGAATAGGCTACATTGGTTGTCAATTCATGAGATGCTGATCAGCGGGAACAGCTGTCTGTTGAAAACGTCACAAGCGAAACCAACCGTTAAAGACGCAATTTGAAAAGAAAAAAAATTACCTTCCCATTTGATTTAATCAATTGAACATATTTCAAATGTGTCAGCAAAATAAAACGAGCCAAATGCAGCATGGAATCACCAGACCGACCCCAACAAAAAGCACTTACTGCGTTCTGATCACAAGTGAGTGCTTCGGTTTGAGTAATCTTAGTGATACATTGGCCTCTAGCTTGGGTTATGTTAGGGCATCTGGTTGAAAACCAGGAACAAGCATTGTCTTGAGAGTCACCAGAACTATCCAAACAAGAAGCACGTACTGTTTTCTGAACACGAGTGAGTGCATAGGTTCGAGTAATCTTGGTAATGCATTGGCCTATTTAGCTTGGCTGAGGTCATGGCATTGCCTTGAAAACTAGGAACATGCGTAGACTGGAGGATCACCAGAACTACCCCAACAAAAAGCACTTACTGCTTTCTAAACACGAGTGAGTGCTTAGGTTCGAGTAATCTTAGTGATACATTGGCCTATTTTGGTCTGCTGAGGTCAAGGCATTGCGTTGAAAACTAGGAACAAACAGTCTCAAGACTCACCAGAACTACCCCAACAAGAAGCACTTACTGCTTCCTGAACACGAGTGAGTGTTTAAGTTCGAGAAATCTTAGTAATGCATTGGCCTATTTAGCTTGGCTGAAGTCAAGGCATTGTGTCGAAAACTAGGAACAAGCATAGTCTGGAGGATCACCAGAACTACCCCAACAAAAAGCACTTACTGCGTTCTGAACACAAGTGAGTGCTTCGGTTTGAGTAATCTTAGTGATACATTGGCCTCCTTAGCTCGGGTTATGTTAGGGCATCGCGTTGAAAACCAGGAACAAGCATTGTCTTGAGGGTCACATGAACTACCCCAACAAGAAGCACTTACTGCTTTCTAAACACGAGTGAGTGCTTAGGTTCGAGTAATCTTAGTGAGAAATTGGCCTATTTAGCTTGGCTGATGTCAAGGCATTGCGTCGAAAACTAGGAACAAGCGTCGTTTGGAATCACCAGAACTACCCCAACAAGAAGCACTTACTGCTTTCAGAACACGTCTGTGCTGATGTTTGGGTAATCTTGCTGACAAATTAGCATACTGCGCACGGTTTAGGTCAGGACATTGAATTGAAGAAACAATTAATGAACGGAGATACGTTTAAAAAGACAGTTTGTTGTTTTAGCTTATCTCGGGAACAGTAAGAACGTCTCTATGTTCACATTTCAAGTTGATGTTGTCTGTCTGACTGCCCCAATAAGTAGCACTTTCTATTGTCAAATACAAGCCAGTGCTCAAGTTGGGTCAATGAAACTGACTTGGAGTTTAGTTTTGTGAATTTTGCTAACCTGTGAATGGACTATTTTCACCTTACCAAACAGCCTCCCTCTTCTTACGGTGCAGAAGTTGCGCAAATGCATTGACAACAACTTTAAATAGAGATTTGCAATTGAAGCTCAACTCCACCCCCATGAATACTTTGTATAATTTGGCCAACAGGAATGTATTGCAACGCCCGCCCCCTTGTAATGAATATGCTACATTGGTTGTCAATTCATGAGATGCTGATCAGCGGGAACAGCTGTCTGCTGAAAACGTCACAAGCGAAACCAACCGTAAAAGACGCAATTCGAAAAGAAAAGCAGTTACATTCCCATTTAAGGGAATCAATTGAACATATTTCAAATGTGTCAGCAAAATAAAATGAGCCAAATGCAGCATGGAATCACCAGAATGACCCCAACAAAAAGCACTTACTGCGTTCTGAACACAAGTGAGTGCTTCGGTTTGAGTAATCTTAGTGATACATTGGCCTCTTTACCTTGAGTTATATTAGGGTATCGCGTTGAAAACCAGGAACAAGCATAGTCTCGAGAGTCACCAGAACTACCCCAACAAGAAGCACTTACTGCTTCCAGAACACGAGTGAGTGCTTTGGTTCGAGTAATCTTAGTGATGGATTGGCCTATTTAGCTTGGCTGAAGTCAAGGCATTGTGTCGAAAACTAGGAACAAACATAGTCTGGAGGATCACCAGAACTACCCCAACAAAAAGCACTTACTGCGTTCTGAACACAAGTGAGTGCTTCGGTTTGAGTAATCTTAGTGATACATTGGCCTCTTTACCTTGGGTTATGTTAGGGTATCGCGTTGAAAACCAGGAACAAGCATAGTCTCAAGACTCACCAGAACTACCCCAACAAGAAGCACTTACTGCTTCCTGAACACGAGTGAGTGCTTAAGTTCGAGTAATCTTAGTGATGGATTGGCCTATTTAGCTTGGCTGAAGTCAAGGCATTGTGTCGAAAACTAGGAACAAGCATAGTCTGGAGGATCACCAGAACTACCCCAACAAAAAGCACTTACTGCGTTCTGAACACAAGTGAGTGCTTAGGTTTGAGTAATCTTAGTAAACATTGGCCTATTTAGCTTGGCTGAAGTCAAGGCAGTGCGTCGAAAACTAGGAACACGCGTAGTCTGGAGGATCACCAGAACTACAGCAACAAGAAGCTTACTGCTTCCTGAACACGAGTGAGTGCTTAGGTTTGAGTAATCTTAGTGATGAATTGGCCTATTTAGCTTGGCTGAGGTCAAGGCATTGCGTTGAAAACTAGGAACAAGCATAGTCTGGAGGATCACCAGAACTACCCCAACAAAAAGCACTTACTGCTTTCTAAACACGAGTGAGTGCTTAGGTTCGAGTAATCTTAGTGAGAAATTGGCCTATTTAGCTTGGCTGAGGTCATGGCATTGTGTTGAAAACTAGGAAAAGGCGTAGTCTGGAGGATCACCAAAACTACCCCAACAAGAAACACTTACTGTTTTCAGACTACAGGTGAGTGCTTAGATTTGAGTAACCTTAGTGATGCATTGGCCTATTTAGCTTGGCTGATGTCAAGGCATTGCGTCGAAAACTAGGAACAAGCGTCGTTTGGAATCACCAGAACTACCCCAACAAGAAGCACTTACTGCTTTCAGAACACGTCTGTGCTGATGTTTGGGTAATCTTGCTGACAAATTAGCATACTGCGCACGGTTTAGGTCACGACATTGAATTGAAGAAACAATTAATGAACGGAGATACGTTTAAAAAGACTGTTTGTTTTTTTTGCTTATCTCGGGAACAGTAAGAACGTCTCTATGTTCACATTTCAGGATGATGTTGTCTGTCTGAGTGCCCCAACAAGTAGCACTTTCTATTGTCAAATACAAGCCAGTGCTCAAGTTGGGTCAATGAAACTGACTTGGAGTTTAGTTTTGTGAACTTTGCTAACCTGTGAATGGACTATTTTCACCTTACCAAACAGCCTCCCTCTTCTTACGGTGCAGAAGTTGCGCAAATGCATTGACAACAACTTTAAATAGAGATTTGCAATTGTAGCTCAACCCTACCCCCATGAATACTTTGTCAATGGGTAATTTGGCCAACAGGAATGTATTGCAACCCCCGCCCCATTGTAATGAATAGGCTACATTGGTTGTCCATTCATGAGATGCTGATCAGCGGGAACAGCTGTCTGTTGAAAACGTCACAAGCGAAACCAACCGTTAAAGACGCAATTTGAAAAGAAAAAAAATTACCTTCCCATTTGATTTAATCAATTGAACATATTTCAAATGTGTCAGAAAAATAAAACGAGCCAAATGCAGCATGGAATCACCAGACCGACCCCAACAAAAAGCACTTACTGCGTTCTGATCACAAGTGAGTGCTTCGGTTTGAGTAATCTTAGTGATACATTGGCCTCTAGCTTGGGTTATGTTAGGGCATCGCGTTGAAAACCAGGAACAAGCATTGTCTTGAGAGTCACCAGAACTATCCAAACAAGAAGCACGTACTGTTTTCTGAGCACGAGTGAGTGCATAGGTTCGAGTAATCTTGGTAATGCATTGGCCTATTTAGCTTGGCTGAGGTCATGGCATTGCCTTGAAAACTAGGAACATGCGTAGACTGGAGGATCACCAGAACTACCCCAACAAAAAGCACTTACTGCTTTCTAAACACGAGTGAGTGCTTAGGTTCGAGTAATCTTAGTGATACATTGGCCTATTTTGGTCTGCTGAGGTCAAGGCATTGCGTTGAAAACTAGGAACAAACAGTCTCAAGACTCACCAGAACTACCCCAACAAGAAGCACTTACTGCTTCCTGAACACGAGTGAGTGTTTAAGTTCGAGAAATCTTAGTAATGCATTGGCCTATTTAGCTTGGCTGAAGTCAAGGCATTGTGTCGAAAACTAGGAACAAGCATAGTCTGGAGGATCACCAGAACTACCCCAACAAAAAGCACTTACTGCGTTCTGACCACAAGTGAGTGCTTCGGTTTGAGTAATCTTAGTGATACATTGGCCTCCTTAGCTCGGGTTATGTTAGGGCATCGCGTTGAAAACCAGGAACAAGCATTGTCTTGAGGGTCACATGAACTACCCCAACAAGAAGCACTTACTGCTTTCTAAACACGAGTGAGTGCTTAGGTTCGAGTAATCTTAGTGAGAAATTGGCCTATTTAGCTTGACTGAGGTCATGGCATTGTGTTGAAAACTAGGAAATGGCTTAGTCTGGAGGATCACCAAAACTACCCCAACAAGAAGCACTTACTGCTTCCTGAACACGAGTGAGTGCTTAGGTTCGAGTAATCTTAGTGATGCATTGGCCTATTTAGCTTGGCTGATGTCAAGGCATTGCGTCGAAAACTAGGAACAAGCGTCGTTTGGAATCACCAGAACTACCCCAACAAGAAGCACTTACTGCTTTCAGAACACGTCTGTGCTGATGTTTGGGTAATCTTGCTGACAAATTAGCATACTGCGCACGGTTTAGGTCAGGACATTGAATTGAAGAAACAATTAATGAACGGAGATACGTTTAAAAAGACAGTTTGTTTTTTTTGCTTATCTCGGGAACAGTAAGAACGTCTCTATGTTCACATTTCAGGATGATGTTGTCTGTCTGACTGCCCCAACAAGTAGCACTTTCTATTGTCAAATACAAGCCAGTGCTCAAGTTGGGTCAATGAAACTGACTTGGACTTTAGTTTTGTGAACTTTGCTAACCTGTGAATGGACTATTTTCACCTTACCAAACAGCCTCCCTCTTCTTACGGTGCAGAAGTTGCGCAAATGCATTGACAACAACTTTAAATAGAGATTTGCAATTGAAGCTCAACTCCACCCCCATGAATACTTTGTATAATTTGGCCAACAGGAATGTATTGCAACGCCCGCCCCCTTGTAATGAATATGCTACATTGGTTGTCAATTCATGAGATGCTGATCAGCGGGAACAGCTGTCTGCTGAAAACGTCACAAGCGAAACCAACCGTAAAAGACGCAATTCGAAAAGAAAAGCAGTTACATTCCCATTTAAGGGAATCAATTGAACATATTTCAAATGTGTCAGCAAAATAAAATGAGCCAAATGCAGCATGGAATCACCAGAATGACCCCAACAAAAAGCACTTACTGCGTTCTGAACACAAGTGAGTGCTTCGGTTTGAGTAATCTTAGTGATACATTGGCCTCTTTACCTTTGGGTTATGTTAGGGTATCGCGATGAAAACCAGGAACAAGCATAGTCTCGAGAGTCACCAGAACTACCCCAACAAGAAGCACTTACTGCTTCCAGAACACGAGTGAGTGCTTTGGTTCGAGTAATCTTAGTGATGGATTGGCCTATTTAGCTTGGCTGAAGTCAAGGCATTGTGTCGAAAACTAGGAACAAGCATAGTCTGGAGGATCACCAGAACTACCCCAACAAAAAGCACTTACTGCGTTCTGAACACAAGTGAGTGCTTCGGTTTGAGTAATCTTAGTGATACATTGGCCTCTTTACCTTGGGTTATGTTAGGGTATCGCGTTGAAAACCAGGAACAAGCATAGTCTCAAGACTCACCAGAACTACCCCAACAAGAAGCACTTACTGCTTCCTGAACACGAGTGAGTGCTTAAGTTCGAGTAATCTTAGTGATGGATTGGCCTATTTAGCTTGGCTGAAGTCAAGGCATTGTGTCGAAAACTAGGAACAAGCATAGTCTGGAGGATCACCAGAACTACCCCAACAAAAAGCACTTACTGCGTTCTGAACACAAGTGAGTGCTTAGGTTTGAGTAATCTTAGTAAACATTGGCCTATTTAGCTTGGCTGAAGTCAAGGCAGTGCGTCGAAAACTAGGAACACGCGTAGTCTGGAGGATCACCAGAACTACAGCAACAAGAAGCTTACTGCTTCCTGAACACGAGTGAGTGCTTAGGTTTGAGTAATTTTAGTAAACATTGGCCGATTTAGCTTGGCTGAAGTCACGGCAGTGCATCGAAAACTAGGAACAAGCGTATTCTGGAGGATCACCAGAACTACCCCAACAAGAAGCACTTACCGCTTCCAGAACACGAGTGAGTGCTTTGGTTCGAGTAATCTTAGTGATGAATTGGCCTATTTAGCTTGGCTGAGGTCAAGGCATTGCGTTGAAAACTAGGAACAAGCATAGTCTGGAGGATCACCAGAACTACCCCAACAAAAAGCACTTACTGCTTTCTAAACACGAGTGAGTGCTTAGGTTCGAGTAATCTTAGTGAGAAATTGGCCTATTTAGCTTGGCTGAGGTCATGGCATTGTGTTGAAAACTAGGAAAAGGCGTAGTCTGGAGGATCACCAAAACTACCCCAACAAGAAGCACTTACTGTTTTCAGACTACAGGTGAGTGCTTAGATTTGAGTAATCTTAGTGATGCATTGGCCTATTTAGCTTGGCTGATGTCAAGGCATTGTGTTGAAAACTAGGAAATGGCTTAGTCTGGAGGATCACCAAAACTACCCCAACAAGAAGCACTTACTGCTTCCAGAACAGGAGTGAGTGCTTTGGTTTGAGTAATCTTAGTGATGGATTGGCCTATTTAGCTTGGCTGAAGTCAAGGCATTGTGTCAAAAACTAGGAACAAGCATAGTCTGGAGGATCACCAGAACTACCCCAACAAGAAGCACTTACTGCTTCCAGAACACGAGTGAGTGCTTAGGTTCGAGTAATCTTAGTGATGGATTGGCCTATTTAGCTTGGCTGAGGTCATGGCATTGCCTTGAAAACTAGGAACATGCGTAGTCTGGAGGATCACCAAAACTACCCCAACAAGAAGCACTTACTGTTTTCAGACTACAGGTGAGTGCTTAGATTTGAGTAATCTTAGTGATGCATTGGCCTATTTAGCTTGGCTGATGTCAAGGCATTGCGTCAAAAACTAGGAACAAGCGTCGTTTGGAATCACCAGAACTACCCCAACAAGAAGCACTTACTGCTTTCAGAACACGTCTGTGCTGATGTTTGGGTAATCTTGCTGACAAATTAGCATACTGCGCACGGTTTAGGTCACGACATTGAATTGAAGAAACAATTAATGAACGGAGATACGTTTAAAAAGACTTTGTTTTTTTTGCTTATCTCGGGAACAGTAAGAACGTCTCTATGTTCACATTTCAGGATGATGTTGTCTGTCTGACTGCCCCAACAAGTAGCACTTTCTATTGTCAAATACAAGCCAGTGCTCAAGTTGGGTCAATGAAACTGACTTGGACTTTAGTTTTGTGAACTTTGCTAACCTGTGAATGGACTATTTTCACCTTACCAAACAGCCTCCCTCTTCTTACGGTGCAGAAGTTGCGCAAATGCATTGACAACAACTTTAAATAGAGATTTGCAATTGAAGCTCAACTCCACCCCCATGAATACTTTGTATAATTTGGCCAACAGGAATGTATTGCAACGCCCGCCCCCTTGTAATGAATATGCTACATTGGTTGTCAATTCATGAGATGCTGATCAGCGGGAACAGCTGTCTGCTGAAAACGTCACAAGCGAAACCAACCGTAAAAGACGCAATTCGAAAAGAAAAGCAGTTACATTCCCATTTAAGGGAATCAATTGAACATATTTCAAATGTGTCAGCAAAATAAAATGAGCCAAATGCAGCATGGAATCACCAGAATGACCCCAACAAAAAGCACTTACTGCGTTCTGAACACAAGTGAGTGCTTCGGTTTGAGAAATCTTAGTGATTGGCCTCTTTACCTTGGGTTATGTTAGGGTATCGCGTTGAAAACCAGGAACAAGCATAGTCTCGAGAGTCACCAGAACTACCCCAACAAGAAGCACTTACTGCTTCCAGAACACGAGTGATGAGTGCTTTGGTTCGAGTAATCTTAGTGATGGATTGGCCTATTTAGCTTGGCTGAAGTCAAGGCATTGTGTCGAAAACTAGGAACAAGCATAGTCTGGAGGATCACCAGAACTACCCCAACAAAAAGCACTTACTGCGTTCTGAACACAAGTGAGTGCTTAGGTTTGAGTAATCTTAGTAAACATTGGCCTATTTAGCTTGGCTGAGGTCAAGGCATTGCGTTGAAAACTAGGAACAAGCATAGTCTGGAGGATCACCAGCACTACCCCAACAAAAAGCACTTACTGCGTTCTGAACACAAGTGAGTGCTTAGGTTCGAGTAATCTTAGTGAGAAATTGGCCTATTTAGCTTGGCTGAGGTCATGGCATTGTGTTGAAAACTAGGAAATGGCTTAGTCTGGAGGATCACCAAAACTACCCCAACAAGAAGCACTTACTGCTTCCAGAACACGAGTGAGTGCTTTGGTTTGAGTAATCTTAGTGATGGATTGGCCTATTTAGCTTGGCTGAGGTCAAGGCATTGCGTTGAAAACTAGGAACTAGCATAGTCTGGAGGATCACCAGAACTACCCCAACAAAAATCACTTACTGCTTTCTAAACACGAGTAAGTGCTTAGGTTCGAGTAATCTTAGTGAGAAATTGGCCTATTTAGCTTGCCTGAGGTCATGGCATTGTGTTGAAAACTAGGAAATGGCTTAGTCTGGAGGATCACCAAAACTACCCCAACAAGAAGCACTTACTGCTTCCAGAACAGGAGTGAGTGCTTTGGTTTGAGTAATCTTAGTGATGGATTGGCCTATTTAGCTTGGCTGAAGTCAAGGCATTGTGTCAAAAACTAGGAACAAGCATAGTCTGGAGGATCACCAGAACTACCCCAACAAGAAGCACTTACTGCTTCCAGAACACGAGTGAGTGCTTAGGTTCGAGTAATCTTAGTGATGGATTGGCCTATTTAGCTTGGCTGAGGTCATGGCATTGCCTTGAAAACTAGGAACATGCGTAGTCTGGAGGATCACCAAAACTACCCCAACAAGAAGCACTTACTGTTTTCAGACTACAGGTGAGTGCTTAGATTTGAGTAATCTTAGTGATGCATTGGCCTATTTAGCTTGGCTGATGTCAAGGCATTGCGTCAAAAACTAGGAACAAGCGTCGTTTGGAATCACCAGAACTACCCCAACAAGAAGCACTTACTGCTTTCAGAACACGTCTGTGCTGATGTTTGGGTAATCTTGCTGACAAATTAGCATACTGCGCACGGTTTAGGTCACGACATTGAATTGAAGAAACAATTAATGAACGGAGATACGTTTAAAAAGACTTTGTTTTTTTTGCTTATCTCGGGAACAGTAAGAACGTCTCTATGTTCACATTTCAGGATGATGTTGTCTGTCTGACTGCCCCAACAAGTAGCACTTTCTATTGTCAAATACAAGCCAGTGCTCAAGTTGGGTCAATGAAACTGACTTGGACTTTAGTTTTGTGAACTTTGCTAACCTGTGAATGGACTATTTTCACCTTACCAAACAGCCTCCCTCTTCTTACGGTGCAGAAGTTGCGCAAATGCATTGACAACAACTTTAAATAGAGATTTGCAATTGAAGCTCAACTCCACCCCCATGAATACTTTGTATAATTTGGCCAACAGGAATGTATTGCAACGCCCGCCCCCTTGTAATGAATATGCTACATTGGTTGTCAATTCATGAGATGCTGATCAGCGGGAACAGCTGTCTGCTGAAAACGTCACAAGCGAAACCAACCGTAAAAGACGCAATTCGAAAAGAAAAGCAGTTACATTCCCATTTAAGGGAATAAATTGAACATATTTCAAATGTGTCAGCAAAATAAAATGAGCCAAATGCAGCATGGAATCACCAGAATGACCCCAACAAAAAGCACTTACTGCGTTCTGAACACAAGTGAGTGCTTCGGTTTGAGAAATCTTAGTGATTGGCCTCTTTACCTTGGGTTATGTTAGGGTATCGCGTTGAAAACCAGGAACAAGCATAGTCTCGAGAGTCACCAGAACTACCCCAACAAGAAGCACTTACTGCTTCCAGAACACGAGTGATGAGTGCTTTGGTTCGAGTAATCTTAGTGATGGATTGGCCTATTTAGCTTGGCTGAAGTCAAGGCATTGTGTCGAAAACTAGGAACAAGCATAGTCTGGAGGATCACCAGAACTACCCCAACAAAAAGCACTTACTGCGTTCTGAACACAAGTGAGTGCTTAGGTTTGAGTAATCTTAGTAAACATTGGCCTATTTAGCTTGGCTGAGGTCAAGGCATTGCGTTGAAAACTAGGAACAAGCATAGTCTGGAGGATCACCAGCACTACCCCAACAAAAAGCACTTACTGCGTTCTGAACACAAGTGAGTGCTTAGGTTCGAGTAATCTTAGTGAGAAATTGGCCTATTTAGCTTGGCTGAGGTCATGGCATTGTGTTGAAAACTAGGAAATGGCTTAGTCTGGAGGATCACCAAAACTACCCCAACAAGAAGCACTTACTGCTTCCAGAACACGAGTGAGTGCTTTGGTTTGAGTAATCTTAGTGATGGATTGGCCTATTTAGCTTGGCTGAGGTCAAGGCATTGCGTTGAAAACTAGGAACTAGCATAGTCTGGAGGATCACCAGAACTACCCCAACAAAAATCACTTACTGCTTTCTAAACACGAGTAAGTGCTTAGGTTCGAGTAATCTTAGTGAGAAATTGGCCTATTTAGCTTGCCTGAGGTCATGGCATTGTGTTGAAAACTAGGAAAAGGCGTAGTCTGGAGGATCACCAAAACTACCCCAACAAGAAGCACTTACTGCTTCCAGAACAGGAGTGAGTGCTTTGGTTTGAGTAATCTTAGTGATGGATTGGCCTATTTAGCTTGGCTGAAGTCAAGGCATTGTGTCAAAAACTAGGAACAAGCATAGTCTGGAGGATCACCAGAACTACCCCAACAAGAAGCACTTACTGCTTCCAGAACACGAGTGAGTGCTTAGGTTCGAGTAATCTTAGTGATGGATTGGCCTATTTAGCTTGGCTGAGGTCATGGCATTGCCTTGAAAACTAGGAACATGCGTAGTCTGGAGGATCACCAAAACTACCCCAACAAGAAGCACTTACTGTTTTCAGACTACAGGTGAGTGCTTAGATTTGAGTAATCTTAGTGATGCATTGGCCTATTTAGCTTGGCTGATGTCAAGGCATTGCGTCAAAAACTAGGAACAAGCGTCGTTTGGAATCACCAGAACTACCCCAACAAGAAGCACTTACTGCTTTCAGAACACGTCTGTGCTGATGTTTGGGTAATCTTGCTGACAAATTAGCATACTGCGCACGGTTGAGGTCAGGACATTGAATTGAAGAAACAATTAATGAACGGAGATACGTTTAAAAAGACAGTTTGTTGTTTTAGCTTATCTCGGGAACAGTAAGAACGTCTATGTTCACCTTTCAAGTTGATGTTGTCTGTCTGACTGCCCCAATAAGTAGCACTTTCTATTGTCAAATACAAGCCAGTGCTCAAGTTGGGTCAATGAAACTGACTTGGAGTTTAGTTTTGTGAACTTTGCTAACCTGTGAATGGACTATTTTCACCTTACCAAACAGCCTCCCTCTTCTTACGGTGCAGAAGTTGCGCAAATGCATTGACAACAACTTTAAATAGAGATTTGCAATTGTAGCTCAACTCCACCCCCATGAATACTTTGTCAATGGGTAATTTGGCCAACAGGAATGTATTGCAACCCCCGCCCCATTGTAATGAATAGGCTACATTGGTTGTCAATTCATGAGATGCTGATCAGCGGGAACAGCTGTCTGTTGAAAACGTCACAAGCGAAACCAACCGTTAAAGACGCAATTTGAAAAGAAAAAAAATTACCTTCCCATTTGATTTAATCAATTGAACATATTTCAAATGTGTCAGCAAAATAAAACGAGCCAAATGCAGCATGGAATCACCAGACCGACCCCAACAAAAAGCACTTACTGCGTTCTGATCACAAGTGAGTGCTTCGGTTTGAGTAATCTTAGTGATACATTGGCCTCTAGCTTGGGTTATGTTAGGGCATCGCGTTGAAAACCAGGAACAAGCATTGTCTTGAGAGTCACCAGAACTATCCAAACAAGAAGCACGTACTGTTTTCTGAACACGAGTGAGTGCATAGGTTCGAGTAATCTTGGTAATGCATTGGCCTATTTAGCTTGGCTGAGGTCATGGCATTGCCTTGAAAACTAGGAACATGCGTAGACTGGAGGATCACCAGAACTACCCCAACAAAAAGCACTTACTGCTTTCTAAACACGAGTGAGTGCTTAGGTTCGAGTAATCTTAGTGATACATTGGCCTATTTTGGTCTGCTGAGGTCAAGGCATTGCGTTGAAAACTAGGAACAAACAGTCTCAAGACTCACCAGAACTACCCCAACAAGAAGCACTTACTGCTTCCTGAACACGAGTGAGTGTTTAAGTTCGAGAAATCTTAGTAATGCATTGGCCTATTTAGCTTGGCTGAAGTCAAGACATTGTGTCGAAAACTAGGAACAAGCATAGTCTGGAGGATCACCAGAACTACCCCTACAAAAAGCACTTACTGCATTCTGACCACAAGTGAGTGCTTCGGTTTGAGTAATCTTAGTGATACATTGGCCTCCTTAGCTCGGGTTATGTTAGGGCATCGCGTTGAAAACCAGGAACAAGCATTGTCTTGAGGGTCACATGAACTACCCCAACAAGAAGCACTTACTGCTTTCTAAACACGAGTGAGTGCTTAGGTTCGAGTAATCTTAGTGAGAAATTGGCCTATTTAGCTTGGCTGAGGTCATGGCATTGTGTTGAAAACTAGGAAATGGCTTAGTCTGGAGGATCACCAAAACTACCCCAACAAGAAGCACTTACTGCTTCCTGAACACGAGTGAGTGCTTAGGTTCGAGTAATCTTAGTGATGCATTGGCCAATTTAGCTTGGCTGATGTCAAGGCATTGCGTCGAAAACTAGGAACAAGCGTCGTTTGGAATCACCAGAACTACCCCAACAAGAAGCACTTACTGCTTTCAGAACACGTCTGTGCTGATGTTTGGGTAATCTTGCTGACAAATTAGCATACTGCGCACGGTTTAGGTCAGGACATTGAATTGAAGAAACAATTAATGAACGGAGATACGTTTAAAAAGACAGTTTGTTTTTTTTGCTTATCTCGGGAACAGTAAGAACGTCTCTATGTTCACATTTCAGGATGATGTTGTCTGTCTGACTGCCCCAACAAGTAGCACTTTCTATTGTCAAATACAAGCCAGTGCTCAAGTTGGGTCAATGAAACTGACTTGGACTTTAGTTTTGTGAACTTTGCTAACCTGTGAATGGACTATTTTCACCTTACCAAACAGCCTCCCTCTTCTTACGGTGCAGAAGTTGCGCAAATGCATTGACAACAACTTTAAATAGAGATTTGCAATTGAAGCTCAACTCCACCCCCATGAATACTTTGTATAATTTGGCCAACAGGAATGTATTGCAACGCCCGCCCCCTTGTAATGAATATGCTACATTGGTTGTCAATTCATGAGATGCTGATCAGCGGGAACAGCTGTCTGCTGAAAACGTCACAAGCGAAACCAACCGTAAAAGACGCAATTCGAAATGAAAGGCAGTTACATTCCCATTTAAGGGAATCAATTGAACATATTTCAAATGTGTCAGCAAAATAAAATGAGCCAAATGCAGCATGGAATCACCAGAATGACCCCAACAAAAAGCACTTACTGCGTTCTGAACACAAGTGAGTGCTTCGGTTTGAGTAATCTTAGTGATACATTGGCCTCTTTACCTTGGGTTATGTTAGGGTATCGCGATGAAAACCAGGAACAAGCATAGTCTCGAGAGTCACCAGAACTACCCCAACAAGAAGCACTTACTGCTTCCAGAACACGAGTGAGTGCTTTGGTTCGAGTAATCTTAGTGATGGATTGGCCTATTTAGCTTGGCTGAAGTCAAGGCATTGTGTCGAAAACTAGGAACAAGCATAGTCTGGAGGATCACCAGAACTACCCCAACAAGAAGCACTTACTGTTTTCAGACTACAGGTGAGTGCTTAGATTTGAGTAATCTTAGTGATGCATTGGCCTATTTAGCTTGGCTGATGTCAAGGCATTGCGTCGAAAACTAGGAACAAGCGTCGTTTGGACTCACCAGAACTACCCCAACAAGAAGCACTTACTGCTTTCAGAACACGTCTGTGCTGATGTTTGGGTAATCTTGCTGACAAATTAGCATACTGCGCACGGTTTAGGTCACGACATTGAATTGAAGAAACAATTAATGAACGGAGATACGTTTAAAAAGACTGTTTGTTTTTTTTGCTTATCTCGGGAACAGTAAGAACGTCTCTATGTTCACATTTCAGGATGATGTTGTCTGTCTGAGTGCCCCAACAAGTAGCACTTTCTATTGTCAAATACAAGCCAGTCCTCAAGTTGGGTCAATGAAACTGACTTGGAGTTTAGTTTTGTGAACTTTGCTAACCTGTGAATGGACTATTTTCACCTTACCAAACAGCCTCCCTCTTCTTACGGTGCAGAAGTTGCGCAAATGCATTGACAACAACTTTAAATAGAGATTTGCAATTGTAGCTCAACCCTACCCCCATGAATACTTTGTCAATGGGTAATTTGGCCAACAGGAATGTATTGCAACCCCCGCCCCATTGTAATGAATAGGCTACATTGGTTGTCCATTCATGAGATGCTGATCAGCGGGAACAGCTGTCTGTTGAAAACGTCACAAGCGAAACCAACCGTTAAAGACGCAATTTGAAAAGAAAAAAAATTACCTTCCCATTTGATTTAATCAATTGAACATATTTCAAATGTGTCAGAAAAATAAAACGAGCCAAATGCAGCATGGAATCACCAGACCGACCCCAACAAAAAGCACTTACTGCGTTCTGATCACAAGTGAGTGCTTCGGTTTGAGTAATCTTAGTGATACATTGGCCTCTAGCTTGGGTTATGTTAGGGCATCGCGTTGAAAACCAGGAACAAGCATTGTCTTGAGAGTCACCAGAACTATCCAAACAAGAAGCACGTACTGTTTTCTGAGCACGAGTGAGTGCATAGGTTCGAGTAATCTTGGTAATGCATTGGCCTATTTAGCTTGGCTGAGGTCATGGCATTGCCTTGAAAACTAGGAACATGCGTAGACTGGAGGATCACCAGAACTACCCCAACAAAAAGCACTTACTGCTTTCTAAACACGAGTGAGTGCTTAGGTTCGAGTAATCTTAGTGATACATTGGCCTATTTTGGTCTGCTGAGGTCAAGGCATTGCGTTGAAAACTAGGAACAAACAGTCTCAAGACTCACCAGAACTACCCCAACAAGAAGCACTTACTGCTTCCTGAACACGAGTGAGTGTTTAAGTTCGAGAAATCTTAGTAATGCATTGGCCTATTTAGCTTGGCTGAAGTCAAGGCATTGTGTCGAAAACTAGGAACAAGCATAGTCTGGAGGATCACCAGAACTACCCCAACAAAAAGCACTTACTGCGTTCTGACCACAAGTGAGTGCTTCGGTTTGAGTAATCTTAGTGATACATTGGCCTCCTTAGCTCGGGTTATGTTAGGGCATCGCGTTGAAAACCAGGAACAAGCATTGTCTTGAGGGTCACATGAACTACCCCAACAAGAAGCACTTACTGCTTTCTAAACACGAGTGAGTGCTTAGGTTCGAGTAATCTTAGTGAGAAATTGGCCTATTTAGCTTGACTGAGGTCATGGCATTGTGTTGAAAACTAGGAAATGGCTTAGTCTGGAGGATCACCAAAACTACCCCAACAAGAAGCACTTACTGCTTCCTGAACACGAGTGAGTGCTTAGGTTCGAGTAATCTTAGTGATGCATTGGCCTATTTAGCTTGGCTGATGTCAAGGCATTGCGTCGAAAACTAGGAACAAGCGTCGTTTGGAATCACCAGAACTACCCCAACAAGAAGCACTTACTGCTTTCAGAACACGTCTGTGCTGATGTTTGGGTAATCTTGCTGACAAATTAGCATACTGCGCACGGTTTAGGTCAGGACATTGAATTGAAGAAACAATTAATGAACGGAGATACGTTTAAAAAGACAGTTTGTTTTTTTTGCTTATCTCGGGAACAGTAAGAACGTCTCTATGTTCACATTTCAGGATGATGTTGTCTGTCTGACTGCCCCAACAAGTAGCACTTTCTATTGTCAAATACAAGCCAGTGCTCAAGTTGGGTCAATGAAACTGACTTGGACTTTAGTTTTGTGAACTTTGCTAACCTGTGAATGGACTATTTTCACCTTACCAAACAGCCTCCCTCTTCTTACGGTGCAGAAGTTGCGCAAATGCATTGACAACAACTTTAAATAGAGATTTGCAATTGAAGCTCAACTCCACCCCCATGAATACTTTGTATAATTTGGCCAACAGGAATGTATTGCAACGCCCGCCCCCTTGTAATGAATATGCTACATTGGTTGTCAATTCATGAGATGCTGATCAGCGGGAACAGCTGTCTGCTGAAAACGTCACAAGCGAAACCAACCGTAAAAGACGCAATTCGAAAAGAAAAGCAGTTACATTCCCATTTAAGGGAATAAATTGAACATATTTCAAATGTGTCAGCAAAATAAAATGAGCCAAATGCAGCATGGAATCACCAGAATGACCCCAACAAAAAGCACTTACTGCGTTCTGAACACAAGTGAGTGCTTCGGTTTGAGAAATCTTAGTGATTGGCCTCTTTACCTTGGGTTATGTTAGGGTATCGCGTTGAAAACCAGGAACAAGCATAGTCTCGAGAGTCACCAGAACTACCCCAACAAGAAGCACTTACTGCTTCCAGAACACGAGTGATGAGTGCTTTGGTTCGAGTAATCTTAGTGATGGATTGGCCTATTTAGCTTGGCTGAAGTCAAGGCATTGTGTCGAAAACTAGGAACAAGCATAGTCTGGAGGATCACCAGAACTACCCCAACAAAAAGCACTTACTGCGTTCTGAACACAAGTGAGTGCTTAGGTTTGAGTAATCTTAGTAAACATTGGCCTATTTAGCTTGGCTGAGGTCAAGGCATTGCGTTGAAAACTAGGAACAAGCATAGTCTGGAGGATCACCAGCACTACCCCAACAAAAAGCACTTACTGCGTTCTGAACACAAGTGAGTGCTTAGGTTCGAGTAATCTTAGTGAGAAATTGGCCTATTTAGCTTGGCTGAGGTCATGGCATTGTGTTGAAAACTAGGAAATGGCTTAGTCTGGAGGATCACCAAAACTACCCCAACAAGAAGCACTTACTGCTTCCAGAACACGAGTGAGTGCTTTGGTTTGAGTAATCTTAGTGATGGATTGGCCTATTTAGCTTGGCTGAGGTCAAGGCATTGCGTTGAAAACTAGGAACTAGCATAGTCTGGAGGATCACCAGAACTACCCCAACAAAAATCACTTACTGCTTTCTAAACACGAGTAAGTGCTTAGGTTCGAGTAATCTTAGTGAGAAATTGGCCTATTTAGCTTGCCTGAGGTCATGGCATTGTGTTGAAAACTAGGAAAAGGCGTAGTCTGGAGGATCACCAAAACTACCCCAACAAGAAGCACTTACTGCTTCCAGAACAGGAGTGAGTGCTTTGGTTTGAGTAATCTTAGTGATGGATTGGCCTATTTAGCTTGGCTGAAGTCAAGGCATTGTGTCAAAAACTAGGAACAAGCATAGTCTGGAGGATCACCAGAACTACCCCAACAAGAAGCACTTACTGCTTCCAGAACACGAGTGAGTGCTTAGGTTCGAGTAATCTTAGTGATGGATTGGCCTATTTAGCTTGGCTGAGGTCATGGCATTGCCTTGAAAACTAGGAACATGCGTAGTCTGGAGGATCACCAAAACTACCCCAACAAGAAGCACTTACTGTTTTCAGACTACAGGTGAGTGCTTAGATTTGAGTAATCTTAGTGATGCATTGGCCTATTTAGCTTGGCTGATGTCAAGGCATTGCGTCAAAAACTAGGAACAAGCGTCGTTTGGAATCACCAGAACTACCCCAACAAGAAGCACTTACTGCTTTCAGAACACGTCTGTGCTGATGTTTGGGTAATCTTGCTGACAAATTAGCATACTGCGCACGGTTGAGGTCAGGACATTGAATTGAAGAAACAATTAATGAACGGAGATACGTTTAAAAAGACAGTTTGTTGTTTTAGCTTATCTCGGGAACAGTAAGAACGTCTATGTTCACCTTTCAAGTTGATGTTGTCTGTCTGACTGCCCCAATAAGTAGCACTTTCTATTGTCAAATACAAGCCAGTGCTCAAGTTGGGTCAATGAAACTGACTTGGAGTTTAGTTTTGTGAACTTTGCTAACCTGTGAATGGACTATTTTCACCTTACCAAACAGCCTCCCTCTTCTTACGGTGCAGAAGTTGCGCAAATGCATTGACAACAACTTTAAATAGAGATTTGCAATTGTAGCTCAACTCCACCCCCATGAATACTTTGTCAATGGGTAATTTGGCCAACAGGAATGTATTGCAACCCCCGCCCCATTGTAATGAATAGGCTACATTGGTTGTCAATTCATGAGATGCTGATCAGCGGGAACAGCTGTCTGTTGAAAACGTCACAAGCGAAACCAACCGTTAAAGACGCAATTTGAAAAGAAAAAAAATTACCTTCCCATTTGATTTAATCAATTGAACATATTTCAAATGTGTCAGCAAAATAAAACGAGCCAAATGCAGCATGGAATCACCAGACCGACCCCAACAAAAAGCACTTACTGCGTTCTGATCACAAGTGAGTGCTTCGGTTTGAGTAATCTTAGTGATACATTGGCCTCTAGCTTGGGTTATGTTAGGGCATCGCGTTGAAAACCAGGAACAAGCATTGTCTTGAGAGTCACCAGAACTATCCAAACAAGAAGCACGTACTGTTTTCTGAACACGAGTGAGTGCATAGGTTCGAGTAATCTTGGTAATGCATTGGCCTATTTAGCTTGGCTGAGGTCATGGCATTGCCTTGAAAACTAGGAACATGCGTAGACTGGAGGATCACCAGAACTACCCCAACAAAAAGCACTTACTGCTTTCTAAACACGAGTGAGTGCTTAGGTTCGAGTAATCTTAGTGATACATTGGCCTATTTTGGTCTGCTGAGGTCAAGGCATTGCGTTGAAAACTAGGAACAAACAGTCTCAAGACTCACCAGAACTACCCCAACAAGAAGCACTTACTGCTTCCTGAACACGAGTGAGTGTTTAAGTTCGAGAAATCTTAGTAATGCATTGGCCTATTTAGCTTGGCTGAAGTCAAGACATTGTGTCGAAAACTAGGAACAAGCATAGTCTGGAGGATCACCAGAACTACCCCTACAAAAAGCACTTACTGCATTCTGACCACAAGTGAGTGCTTCGGTTTGAGTAATCTTAGTGATACATTGGCCTCCTTAGCTCGGGTTATGTTAGGGCATCGCGTTGAAAACCAGGAACAAGCATTGTCTTGAGGGTCACATGAACTACCCCAACAAGAAGCACTTACTGCTTTCTAAACACGAGTGAGTGCTTAGGTTCGAGTAATCTTAGTGAGAAATTGGCCTATTTAGCTTGGCTGAGGTCATGGCATTGTGTTGAAAACTAGGAAATGGCTTAGTCTGGAGGATCACCAAAACTACCCCAACAAGAAGCACTTACTGCTTCCTGAACACGAGTGAGTGCTTAGGTTCGAGTAATCTTAGTGATGCATTGGCCAATTTAGCTTGGCTGATGTCAAGGCATTGCGTCGAAAACTAGGAACAAGCGTCGTTTGGAATCACCAGAACTACCCCAACAAGAAGCACTTACTGCTTTCAGAACACGTCTGTGCTGATGTTTGGGTAATCTTGCTGACAAATTAGCATACTGCGCACGGTTTAGGTCAGGACATTGAATTGAAGAAACAATTAATGAACGGAGATACGTTTAAAAAGACAGTTTGTTTTTTTTGCTTATCTCGGGAACAGTAAGAACGTCTCTATGTTCACATTTCAGGATGATGTTGTCTGTCTGACTGCCCCAACAAGTAGCACTTTCTATTGTCAAATACAAGCCAGTGCTCAAGTTGGGTCAATGAAACTGACTTGGACTTTAGTTTTGTGAACTTTGCTAACCTGTGAATGGACTATTTTCACCTTACCAAACAGCCTCCCTCTTCTTACGGTGCAGAAGTTGCGCAAATGCATTGACAACAACTTTAAATAGAGATTTGCAATTGAAGCTCAACTCCACCCCCATGAATACTTTGTATAATTTGGCCAACAGGAATGTATTGCAACGCCCGCCCCCTTGTAATGAATATGCTACATTGGTTGTCAATTCATGAGATGCTGATCAGCGGGAACAGCTGTCTGCTGAAAACGTCACAAGCGAAACCAACCGTAAAAGACGCAATTCGAAAAGAAAAGCAGTTACATTCCCATTTAAGGGAATCAATTGAACATATTTCAAATGTGTCAGCAAAATAAAATGAGCCAAATGCAGCATGGAATCACCAGAATGACCCCAACAAAAAGCACTTACTGCGTTCTGAACACAAGTGAGTGCTTCGGTTTGAGTAATCTTAGTGATACATTGGCCTCTTTACCTTGGGTTATGTTAGGGTATCGCGATGAAAACCAGGAACAAGCATAGTCTCGAGAGTCACCAGAACTACCCCAACAAGAAGCACTTACTGCTTCCAGAACACGAGTGAGTGCTTTGGTTCGAGTAATCTTAGTGATGGATTGGCCTATTTAGCTTGGCTGAAGTCAAGGCATTGTGTCGAAAACTAGGAACAAGCATAGTCTGGAGGATCACCAGAACTACCCCAACAAAAAGCACTTACTGCGTTCTGAACACAAGTGAGTGCTTCGGTTTGAGTAATCTTAGTGATACATTGGCCTCTTTACCTTGTGTTATGTTAGGGTATCGCGTTGAAAACCAGGAACAAGCATAGTCTCAAGACTCACCAGAACTACCCCAACAAGAAGCACTTACTGCTTCCTGAACACGAGTGAGTGCTTAAGTTCGAGTAATCTTAGTGATGGATTGGCCTATTTAGCTTGGCTGAAGTCAAGGCATTGTGTCGAAAACTAGGAACAAGCATAGTCTGGAGGATCACCAGAACTACCCCAACAAAAAGCACTTACTGCGTTCTGAACACAAGTGAGTGCTTAGGTTTGAGTAATCTTAGTAAACATTGGCCTATTTAGCTTGGCTGAAGTCAAGGCAGTGCGTCGAAAACTAGGAACACGCGTAGTCTGGAGGATCACCAGAACTACAGCAACAAGAAGCTTACTGCTTCCTGAACACGAGTGAGTGCTTAGGTTTGAGTAATCTTAGTAAACATTGGCCGATTTAGCTTGGCTGAAGTCACGGCAGTGCGTCGAAAACTAGGAACACGCGTAGTCTGGAGGATCACCAGAACTACAGCAACAAGAAGCTTACTGCTTCCTGAACACGAGTGAGTGCTTAGGTTTGAGTAATCTTAGTAAACATTGGCTGATTTAGCTTGGCTGAAGTCACGGCAGTGCATCGAAAACTAGGAACAAGCGTATTCTGGAGGATCACCAGAACTACCCCAACAAGAAGCACTTACCGCTTCCAGAACACGAGTGAGTGCTTTGGTTCGAGTAATCTTAGTGATGAATTGGCCTATTTAGCTTGGCTGAGGTCAAGGCATTGCGTTGAAAACTAGGAACAAGCATAGTCTGGAGGATCACCAGAACTACCCCAACAAAAAGCACTTACTGCTTTCTAAACACGAGTGAGTGCTTAGGTTCGAGTAATCTTAGTGAGAAATTGGCCTATTTAGCTTGCTGAGGTCATGGCATTGTGTTGAAAACTAGGAAAAGGCGTAGTCTGGAGGATCACCAAAACTACCCCAACAAGAAGCACTTACTGTTTTCAGACTACAGGTGAGTGCTTAGATTTGAGTAATTAGGGTGATGCATTGGCCTATTTAGCTTGGCTGGCATTGCGTCGAAAACTAGGAACAAGCGTCGTTTGGAATCACCAGAACTACCCCAACAAGAAGCACTTACTGCTTTTAGAACACGTCTGTGCTGATGTTTGGGTAATCTTGCTGACAAATTAGCATACTGCGCACGGTTTAGGTCACGACATTGAATTGAAGAAACAATTAATGAACGGAGATACGTTTAAAAAGACTGTTTGGTTTTTTTGCTTATCTCGGGAACAGTAAGAACGTCTCTATGTTCACATTTCAGGATGATGTTGTCTGTCTGAGTGCCCCAACAAGTAGCACTTTCTATTGTCAAATACAAGCCAGTGCTCAAGTTGGGTCAATGAAACTGACTTGGACTTTAGTTTTGTGAACTTTGCTAACCTGTGAATGGACTATTTTCACCTTACCAAACAGCCTCCCTCTTCTTACGGTGCAGAAGTTGCGCAAATGCATTGACAACAACTTTAAATAGAGATTTGCAATTGAAGCTCAACTCCACCCCCATGAATACTTTGTATAATTTGGCCAACAGGAATGTATTGCAACGCCCGCCCCCTTGTAATGAATATGCTACATTGGTTGTCAATTCATGAGATGCTGATCAGCGGGAACAGCTGTCTGCTGAAAACGTCACAAGCGAAACCAACCGTAAAAGACGCAATTCGAAAAGAAAAGCAGTTACATTCCCATTTAAGGGAATCAATTGAACATATTTCAAATGTGTCAGCAAAATAAAATGAGCCAAATGCAGCATGGAATCACCAGAATGACCCCAACAAAAAGCACTTACTGCGTTCTGAACACAAGTGAGTGCTTAGGTTTGAGTAATCTTAGTAAACATTGGCCTATTTAGCTTGGCTGAGGTCAAGGCATTGCGTTGAAAACTAGGAACAAGCATAGTCTGGAGGATCACCAAAACTACCCCAACAAAAAGCACTTACTGCTTCCTGAACACGAGTGAGTGCTTAGGTTCGAGTAATCTTAGTGATGCATTGGCCTATTTAGCTTGGCTGATGTCAAGGCATTGCGTCGAAAACTAGGAACAAGCGTCGTTTGGAATCACCAGAACTACCCCAACAAGAAGCACTTACTGCTTTCAGAACACGTCTGTGCTGATGTTTGGGTAATCTTGCTGACAAATTAGCATACTGCGCACGGTTGAGGTCAGGACATTGAATTGAAGAAACAATTAATGAACGGAGATACGTTTAAAAAGACAGTTTGTTGTTTTAGCTTATCTCGGGAACAGTAAGAACGTCTATGTTCACATTTCAAGTTGATGTTGTCTGTCTGACTGCCCCAATAAGTAGCACTTTCTATTGTCAAATACAAGCCAGTGCTCAAGTTGGGTCAATGAAACTGACTTGGAGTTTAGTTTTGTGAACTTTGCTAACCTGTGAATGGACTATTTTCACCTTACCAAACAGCCTCCCTCTTCTTACGGTGCAGAAGTTGCGCAAATGCATTGACAACAACTTTAAATAGAGATTTGCAATTGAAGCTCAACTCCACCCCTATGAATACTTTGTCAATGGATAATTTGGCCAACAGGAATGTATTGCAACGCCCGCCCCCTTTTAATGAATATGCTACATTGGTTGTCAATTCATGAGATGCTGATCAGCGGGAACAGCTGTCTGCTGAAAACGTCACAAGCGAAACCAACCGTTAAAGACGCAATTTGAAAAGAAAAACATTTACCTTCCCATTTGAGGTAATCAATTGAACATATTTCAAATGTGTCAGCAAAATAAAACGAGCCAAATGCAGCATGGAATCACCAGAACGACCCCAACAAAAAGCACTTACTGCGTTCTGAACACAAGTGAGTGCTTCGGTTTGAGTAATCTTAGTGATACATTCTCCTCTTTACCTTGGGTTATGTTAGGGTATCGCGTTGAAAACCAGGAACAAGCATAGTCTCGAGAGTCACCAAAACTACCCCAACAAGAAGCACTTACTGCTTCCAGAACACGAGTGAGTGCTTAAGTTCGAGAAATCTTAGTGATGCATTGGCCTATTTAGCTTGGCTGAAGTCAAGGTATTGTGTCGAAAACTAGGAACAAGCATAGTCTGGAGGATCACCAGAACGACCCCAACAAGAAGCACTTACTGCTTCCAGAACACGAGTGAGTGCTTTGGTTTGAGTAATCTTAGTGATGGATTGGCCTATTTAGCTTGGCTGAGGTCAAGGCATTGCGTTGAAAACTAGGAACTAGCATAGTCTGGAGGATCACCAGAACTACCCCAACAAAAATCACTTACTGCTTTCTAAACACGAGTAAGTGCTTAGGTTCGAGTAATCTTAGTGAGAAATTGGCCTATTTAGCTTGCCTGAGGTCATGGCATTGTGTTGAAAACTAGGAAAAGGCGTAGTCTGGAGGATCACCAAAACTACCCCAACAAGAAGCACTTACTGCTTCCAGAACAGGAGTGAGTGCTTTGGTTTGAGTAATCTTAGTGATGGATTGGCCTATTTAGCTTGGCTGAAGTCAAGGCATTGTGTCAAAAACTAGGAACAAGCATAGTCTGGAGGATCACCAGAACTACCCCAACAAGAAGCACTTACTGCTTCCAGAACACGAGTGAGTGCTTAGGTTCGAGTAATCTTAGTGATGGATTGGCCTATTTAGCTTGGCTGAGGTCATGGCATTGCCTTGAAAACTAGGAACATGCGTAGTCTGGAGGATCACCAAAACTACCCCAACAAGAAGCACTTACTGTTTTCAGACTACAGGTGAGTGCTTAGATTTGAGTAATCTTAGTGATGCATTGGCCTATTTAGCTTGGCTGATGTCAAGGCATTGCGTCGAAAACTAGGAACAAGCGTCGTTTGGAATCACCAGAACTACCCCAACAAGAAGCACTTACTGCTTTCAGATTACGTCTGTGCTGATGTTTGGATAATCTTGCTGACAAATTAGCATACTGCGCACGGTTGAGGTCAGGACATTGAATTGAAGAAAAAATTGATGAACGGAGATACGTTTAAAAAGACAGTTTGTTGTTTTAGCTTATGTAGGGAACAGCAAGAACGTCTCTGTTCACATTTCAGGTTGATGTTGTCTGTCTGACTGCCCCAACAAGTAGCACTTTCTACTGTTAAATACAAGCCAGTGCTCAAGTTGGGTCAATGAAACTGACTTGGACTAGAGTTTTGTGAACTTTGCTAACCTGTGAATGGATTATTTTCACCTTACCAAACGGTCTCGCTCTTCTTAGGGTGAAAAAGTTGCGCAAATGCATTGACAACAACTTTAAATAGAGATTTGCAATTGTAGCTCAACTCCACCCCCATGAATACTTTGTCAATGGGTAATTTGGCCAACAGGAATGTATTGCAACCCCCGCCCCATTGTAATGAATAGGCTACATTGGTTGTCAATTCATGAGATGCTGATCAGCGGGAACAGCTGTCTGTTGAAAACGTCACAAGCGAAACCAACCGTTAAAGACGCAATTTGAAAAGAAAAAAAATTACCTTCCCATTTGATTTAATCAATTGAACATATTTCAAATGTGTCAGCAAAATAAAACGAGCCAAATGCAGCATGGAATCACAAGAACGACCCCAACAAAAAGCACTTACTGCGTTCTGATCACAAGTGAGTGCTTTGGTTTGAGTAATCTTAGTGATACATTGGCCTCTAGCTTGGGTTATGTTAGGGCATCGCGTTGAAAACCAGGAACAAGCATTGTCTTGAGAGTCACCAGAACTATCCAAACAAGAAGCACGTACTGTTTTCTGAACACGAGTGAGTGCATAGGTTCGAGTAATCTTGGTAATGCATTGGCCTATTTAGCTTGGCTGAGGTCATGGCATTGCCTTGAAAACTAGGAACATGCGTAGACTGGAGGATCACCAGAACTACCCCAACAAAAAGCACTTACTGCTTTCTAAACACGAGTGAGTGCTTAGGTTCGAGTAATCTTAGTGATACATTGGCCTATTTTGGTCTGCTGAGGTCAAGGCATTGCGTTGAAAACTAGGAACAAACAGTCTCAAGACTCACCAGAACTACCCCAACAAGAAGCACTTACTGCTTCCTGAACACGAGTGAGTGTTTAAGTTCGAGAAATCTTAGTAATGCATTGGCCTATTT
This sequence comes from Hippocampus zosterae, assembly GCF_025434085.1. Taxonomy (NCBI): domain Eukaryota; kingdom Metazoa; phylum Chordata; class Actinopteri; order Syngnathiformes; family Syngnathidae; genus Hippocampus; species Hippocampus zosterae. Next base: position 11,599,220 of record NC_067457.1, on the reverse strand, counting down.
AGCTTGGCTGAAGTCAAGGCATTGTGTCGAAAACTAGGAACAAGCATAGTCTTGAGGATCACCAGAACTACCCCAACAAAAAGCACTTACTGCGTTCTGACCACAAGTGAGTGCTTCGGTTTGAGTAATCTTAGTGATACATTGGCCTCCTTAGCTCGGGTTATGTTAGGGCATCGCGTTGAAAACCAGGAACAAGCATTGTCTTGAGGGTCACATGAACTACCCCAACAAGAAGCACTTACTGCTTTCTAAACACGAGTGAGTGCTTAGGTTCGAGTAATCTTAGTGAGAAATTGGCCTATTTAGCTTGGCTGAGGTCATGGCATTGTGTTGAAAACTAGGAAATGGCTTAGTCTGGAGGATCACCAAAACTACCCCAACAAGAAGCACTTACTGCTTCCTGAACACGAGTGAGTGCTTAGGTTCGAGTAATCTTAGTGATGCATTGGCCTATTTAGCTTGGCTGATGTCAAGGCATTGCGTCGAAAACTAGGAACAAGCGTCGTTTGGAATCACCAGAACTACCCCAACAAGAAGCACTTACTGCTTTCAGAACACGTCTGTGCTGATGTTTGGGTAATCTTGCTGACAAATTAGCATACTGCGCACGGTTGAGGTCAGGACATTGAATTGAAGAAACAATTAATGAACGGAGATACGTTTAAAAAGACAGTTTGTTGTTTTAGCTTATCTCGGGAACAGTAAGAACGTCTATGTTCACCTTTCAAGTTGATGTTGTCTGTCTGACTGCCCCAATAAGTAGCACTTTCTATTGTCAAATACAAGCCAGTGCTCAAGTTGGGTCAATGAAACTGACTTGGAGTTTAGTTTTGTGAACTTTGCTAACCTGTGAATGGACTATTTTCACCTTACCAAACAGCCTCCCTCTTCTTACGGTGCAGAAGTTGCGCAAATGCATTGACAACAACTTTAAATAGAGATTTGCAATTGTAGCTCAACTCCATACCCATGAATACTTTGTCAATGGGTAATTTGGCCAACAGGAATGTATTGCAACCCCCGCCCCATTGTAATGAATAGGCTACATTGGTTGTCAATTCATGAGATGCTGATCAGCGGGAACAGCTGTCTGTTGAAAACGTCACAAGCGAAACCAACCGTTAAAGACGCAATTTGAAAAGAAAAAAAATTACCTTCCCATTTGATTTAATCAATTGAACATATTTCAAATGTGTCAGCAAAATAAAACGAGCCAAATGCAGCATGGAATCACCAGACCCACCCCAACAAAAAGCACTTACTGCGTTCTGATCACAAGTGAGTGCTTCGGTTTGAGTAATCTTAGTGATACATTGGCCTCTAGCTTGGGTTATGTTAGGGCATCGCGTTGAAAACCAGGAACAAGCATTGTCTTGAGAGTCACCAGAACTATCCAAACAAGAAGCACGTACTGTTTTCTGAACACGAGTGAGTGCATAGGTTCGAGTAATCTTGGTAATGCATTGGCCTATTTAGCTTGGCTGAGGTCATGGCATTGCCTTGAAAACTAGGAACATGCGTAGACTGGAGGATCACCAGAACTACCCCAACAAAAAGCACTTACTGCTTTCTAAACACGAGTGAGTGCTTAGGTTCGAGTAATCTTAGTGATACATTGGCCTATTTTGGTCTGCTGAGGTCAAGGCATTGCGTTGAAAACTAGGAACAAACAGTCTCAAGACTCACCAGAACTACCCCAACAAGAAGCACTTACTGCTTCCTGAACACGAGTGAGTGTTTAAGTTCGAGAAATCTTAGTAATGCATTGGCCTATTTAGCTTGGCTGAAGTCAAGGCATTGTGTCGAAAACTAGGAACAAGCATAGTCTGGAGGATCACCAGAACTACCCCAACAAAAAGCACTTACTGCGTTCTGAACACAAGTGAGTGCTTCGGTTTGAGTAATCTTAGTGATACATTGGCCTCCTTAGCTCGGGTTATGTTAGGGCATCGCGTTGAAAACCAGGAACAAGCATTGTCTTGAGGGTCACATGAACTACCCCAACAAGAAGCACTTACTGCTTTCTAAACACGAGTGAGTGCTTAGGTTCGAGTAATCTTAGTGAGAAATTGGCCTATTTAGCTTGGCTGATGTCAAGGCATTGCGTCGAAAACTAGGAACAAGCGTCGTTTGGAATCACCAGAACTACCCCAACAAGAAGCACTTACTGCTTTCAGAACACGTCTGTGCTGATGTTTGGGTAATCTTGCTGACAAATTAGCATACTGCGCACGGTTTAGGTCAGGACATTGAATTGAAGAAACAATTAATGAACGGAGATACGTTTAAAAAGACAGTTTGTTGTTTTAGCTTATCTCGGGAACAGTAAGAACGTCTCTATGTTCACATTTCAAGTTGATGTTGTCTGTCTGACTGCCCCAATAAGTAGCACTTTCTATTGTCAAATACAAGCCAGTGCTCAAGTTGGGTCAATGAAACTGACTTGGAGTTTAGTTTTGTGAATTTTGCTAACCTGTGAATGGACTATTTTCACCTTACCAAACAGCCTCCCTCTTCTTACGGTGCAGAAGTTGCGCAAATGCATTGACAACAACTTTAAATAGAGATTTGCAATTGAAGCTCAACTCCACCCCCATGAATACTTTGTATAATTTGGCCAACAGGAATGTATTGCAACGCCCGCCCCCTTGTAATGAATATGCTACATTGGTTGTCAATTCATGAGATGCTGATCAGCGGGAACAGCTGTCTGCTGAAAACGTCACAAGCGAAACCAACCGTAAAAGACGCAATTCGAAAAGAAAAGCAGTTACATTCCCATTTAAGGGAATCAATTGAACATATTTCAAATGTGTCAGCAAAATAAAATGAGCCAAATGCAGCATGGAATCACCAGAATGACCCCAACAAAAAGCACTTACTGCGTTCTGAACACAAGTGAGTGCTTCGGTTTGAGTAATCTTAGTGATACATTGGCCTCTTTACCTTGAGTTATATTAGGGTATCGCGTTGAAAACCAGGAACAAGCATAGTCTCGAGAGTCACCAGAACTACCCCAACAAGAAGCACTTACTGCTTCCAGAACACGAGTGAGTGCTTTGGTTCGAGTAATCTTAGTGATGGATTGGCCTATTTAGCTTGGCTGAAGTCAAGGCATTGTGTCGAAAACTAGGAACAAACATAGTCTGGAGGATCACCAGAACTACCCCAACAAAAAGCACTTACTGCGTTCTGAACACAAGTGAGTGCTTCGGTTTGAGTAATCTTAGTGATACATTGGCCTCTTTACCTTGGGTTATGTTAGGGTATCGCGTTGAAAACCAGGAACAAGCATAGTCTCAAGACTCACCAGAACTACCCCAACAAGAAGCACTTACTGCTTCCTGAACACGAGTGAGTGCTTAAGTTCGAGTAATCTTAGTGATGGATTGGCCTATTTAGCTTGGCTGAAGTCAAGGCATTGTGTCGAAAACTAGGAACAAGCATAGTCTGGAGGATCACCAGAACTACCCCAACAAAAAGCACTTACTGCGTTCTGAACACAAGTGAGTGCTTAGGTTTGAGTAATCTTAGTAAACATTGGCCTATTTAGCTTGGCTGAAGTCAAGGCAGTGCGTCGAAAACTAGGAACACGCGTAGTCTGGAGGATCACCAGAACTACAGCAACAAGAAGCTTACTGCTTCCTGAACACGAGTGAGTGCTTAGGTTTGAGTAATCTTAGTGATGAATTGGCCTATTTAGCTTGGCTGAGGTCAAGGCATTGCGTTGAAAACTAGGAACAAGCATAGTCTGGAGGATCACCAGAACTACCCCAACAAAAAGCACTTACTGCTTTCTAAACACGAGTGAGTGCTTAGGTTCGAGTAATCTTAGTGAGAAATTGGCCTATTTAGCTTGGCTGAGGTCATGGCATTGTGTTGAAAACTAGGAAAAGGCGTAGTCTGGAGGATCACCAAAACTACCCCAACAAGAAACACTTACTGTTTTCAGACTACAGGTGAGTGCTTATATTTGAGTAACCTTAGTGATGCATTGGCCTATTTAGCTTGGCTGATGTCAAGGCATTGCGTCGAAAACTAGGAACAAGCGTCGTTTGGAATCACCAGAACTACCCCAACAAGAAGCACTTACTGCTTTCAGAACACGTCTGTGCTGATGTTTGGGTAATCTTGCTGACAAATTAGCATACTGCGCACGGTTTAGGTCACGACATTGAATTGAAGAAACAATTAATGAACGGAGATACGTTTAAAAAGACTGTTTGTTTTTTTTGCTTATCTCGGGAACAGTAAGAACGTCTCTATGTTCACATTTCAGGATGATGTTGTCTGTCTGAGTGCCCCAACAAGTAGCACTTTCTATTGTCAAATACAAGCCAGTGCTCAAGTTGGGTCAATGAAACTGACTTGGAGTTTAGTTTTGTGAACTTTGCTAACCTGTGAATGGACTATTTTCACCTTACCAAACAGCCTCCCTCTTCTTACGGTGCAGAAGTTGCGCAAATGCATTGACAACAACTTTAAATAGAGATTTGCAATTATAGCTCAACCCTACCCCCATGAATACTTTGTCAATGGGTAATTTGGCCAACAGGAATGTATTGCAACCCCCGCCCCATTGTAATGAATAGGCTACATTGGTTGTCCATTCATGAGATGCTGATCAGCGGGAACAGCTGTCTGTTGAAAACGTCACAAGCGAAACCAACCGTTAAAGACGCAATTTGAAAAGAAAAAAAATTACCTTCCCATTTGATTTAATCAATTGAACATATTTCAAATGTGTCAGAAAAATAAAACGAGCCAAATGCAGCATGGAATCACCAGACCGACCCCAACAAAAAGCACTTACTGCGTTCTGATCACAAGTGAGTGCTTCGGTTTGAGTAATCTTAGTGATACATTGGCCTCTAGCTTGGGTTATGTTAGGGCATCGCGTTGAAAACCAGGAACAAGCATTGTCTTGAGAGTCACCAGAACTATCCAAACAAGAAGCACGTACTGTTTTCTGAGCACGAGTGAGTGCATAGGTTCGAGTAATCTTGGTAATGCATTGGCCTATTTAGCTTGGCTGAGGTCATGGCATTGCCTTGAAAACTAGGAACATGCGTAGACTGGAGGATCACCAGAACTACCCCAACAAAAAGCACTTACTGCTTTCTAAACACGAGTGAGTGCTTAGGTTCGAGTAATCTTAGTGATACATTGGCCTATTTTGGTCTGCTGAGGTCAAGGCATTGCGTTGAAAACTAGGAACAAACAGTCTCAAGACTCACCAGAACTACCCCAACAAGAAGCACTTACTGCTTCCTGAACACGAGTGAGTGTTTAAGTTCGAGAAATCTTAGTAATGCATTGGCCTATTTAGCTTGGCTGAAGTCAAGGCATTGTGTCGAAAACTAGGAACAAGCATAGTCTGGAGGATCACCAGAACTACCCCAACAAAAAGCACTTACTGCGTTCTGACCACAAGTGAGTGCTTCGGTTTGAGTAATCTTAGTGATACATTGGCCTCCTTAGCTCGGGTTATGTTAGGGCATCGCGTTGAAAACCAGGAACAAGCATTGTCTTGAGGGTCACATGAACTACCCCAACAAGAAGCACTTACTGCTTTCTAAACACGAGTGAGTGCTTAGGTTCGAGTAATCTTAGTGAGAAATTGGCCTATTTAGCTTGGCTGATGTCAAGGCATTGCGTCGAAAACTAGGAACAAGCGTCGTTTGGAATCACCAGAACTACCCCAACAAGAAGCACTTACTGCTTTCAGAACACGTCTGTGCTGATGTTTAGGTAATCTTGCTGACAAATTAGCATACTGCGCACGGTTTAGGTCAGGACATTGAATTGAAGAAACAATTAATGAACGGAGATACGTTTAAAAAGACAGTTTGTTGTTTTAGCTTATCTCGGGAACAGTAAGAACGTCTCTATGTTCACATTTCAAGTTGATGTTGTCTGTCTGACTGCCCCAATAAGTAGCACTTTCTATTGTCAAATACAAGCCAGTGCTCAAGTTGGGTCAATGAAACTGACTTGGAGTTTAGTTTTGTGAATTTTGCTAACCTGTGAATGGACTATTTTCACCTTACCAAACAGCCTCCCTCTTCTTACGGTGCAGAAGTTGCGCAAATGCATTGACAACAACTTTAAATAGAGATTTGCAATTGAAGCTCAACTCCACCCCCATGAATACTTTGTATAATTTGGCCAACAGGAATGTATTGCAACGCCCGCCCCCTTGTAATGAATATGCTACATTGGTTGTCAATTCATGAGATGCTGATCAGCGGGAACAGCTGTCTGCTGAAAACGTCACAAGCGAAACCAACCGTAAAAGACGCAATTCGAAAAGAAAAGCAGTTACATTCCCATTTAAGGGAATCAATTGAACATATTTCAAATGTGTCAGCAAAATAAAATGAGCCAAATGCAGCATGGAATCACCAGAATGACCCCAACAAAAAGCACTTACTGCGTTCTGAACACAAGTGAGTGCTTCGGTTTGAGTAATCTTAGTGATACATTGGCCTCTTTACCTTGAGTTATATTAGGGTATCGCGTTGAAAACCAGGAACAAGCATAGTCTCGAGAGTCACCAGAACTACCCCAACAAGAAGCACTTACTGCTTCCAGAACACGAGTGAGTGCTTTGGTTCGAGTAATCTTAGTGATGGATTGGCCTATTTAGCTTGGCTGAAGTCAAGGCATTGTGTCGAAAACTAGGAACAAACATAGTCTGGAGGATCACCAGAACTACCCCAACAAAAAGCACTTACTGCGTTCTGAACACAAGTGAGTGCTTCGGTTTCAGTAATCTTAGTGATACATTGGCCTCTTTACCTTGGGTTATGTTAGGGTATCGCGTTGAAAACCAGGAACAAGCATAGTCTCAAGACTCACCAGAACTACCCCAACAAGAAGCACTTACTGCTTCCTGAACACGAGTGAGTGCTTAAGTTCGAGTAATCTTAGTGATGGATTGGCCTATTTAGCTTGGCTGAAGTCAAGGCATTGTGTCGAAAACTAGGAACAAGCATAGTCTGGAGGATCACCAGAACTACCCCAACAAAAAGCACTTACTGCGTTCTGAACACAAGTGAGTGCTTAGGTTTGAGTAATCTTAGTAAACATTGGCCTATTTAGCTTGGCTGAAGTCAAGGCAGTGCGTCGAAAACTAGGAACACGCGTAGTCTGGAGGATCACCAGAACTACAGCAACAAGAAGCTTACTGCTTCCTGAACACGAGTGAGTGCTTAGGTTTGAGTAATCTTAGTGATGAATTGGCCTATTTAGCTTGGCTGAGGTCAAGGCATTGCGTTGAAAACTAGGAACAAGCATAGTCTGGAGGATCACCAGAACTACCCCAACAAAAAGCACTTACTGCTTTCTAAACACGAGTGAGTGCTTAGGTTCGAGTAATCTTAGTGAGAAATTGGCCTATTTAGCTTGGCTGAGGTCATGGCATTGTGTTGAAAACTAGGAAAAGGCGTAGTCTGGAGGATCACCAAAACTACCCCAACAAGAAACACTTACTGTTTTCAGACTACAGGTGAGTGCTTAGATTTGAGTAACCTTAGTGATGCATTGGCCTATTTAGCTTGGCTGATGTCAAGGCATTGCGTCGAAAACTAGGAACAAGCGTCGTTTGGACTCACCAGAACTACCCCAACAAGAAGCACTTACTGCTTTCAGAACACGTCTGTGCTGATGTTTGGGTAATCTTGCTGACAAATTAGCATACTGCGCACGGTTTAGGTCACGACATTGAATTGAAGAAACAATTAATGAACGGAGATACGTTTAAAAAGACTGTTTGTTTTTTTTGCTTATCTCGGGAACAGTAAGAACGTCTCTATGTTCACATTTCAGGATGATGTTGTCTGTCTGAGTGCCCCAACAAGTAGCACTTTCTATTGTCAAATACAAGCCAGTGCTCAAGTTGGGTCAATGAAACTGACTTGGAGTTTAGTTTTGTGAACTTTGCTAACCTGTGAATGGACTATTTTCACCTTACCAAACAGCCTCCCTCTTCTTACGGTGCAGAAGTTGCGCAAATGCATTGACAACAACTTTAAATAGAGATTTGCAATTGTAGCTCAACCCTACCCCCATGAATACTTTGTCAATGGGTAATTTGGCCAACAGGAATGTATTGCAACCCCCGCCCCATTGTAATGAATAGGCTACATTGGTTGTCCATTCATGAGATGCTGATCAGCGGGAACAGCTGTCTGTTGAAAACGTCACAAGCGAAACCAACCGTTAAAGACGCAATTTGAAAAGAAAAAAAATTACCTTCCCATTTGATTTAATCAATTGAACATATTTCAAATGTGTCAGAAAAATAAAACGAGCCAAATGCAGCATGGAATCACCAGACCGACCCCAACAAAAAGCACTTACTGCGTTCTGATCACAAGTGAGTGCTTCGGTTTGAGTAATCTTAGTGATACATTGGCCTCTAGCTTGGGTTATGTTAGGGCATCGCGTTGAAAACCAGGAACAAGCATTGTCTTGAGAGTCACCAGAACTATCCAAACAAGAAGCACGTACTGTTTTCTGAGCACGAGTGAGTGCATAGGTTCGAGTAATCTTGGTAATGCATTGGCCTATTTAGCTTGGCTGAGGTCATGGCATTGCCTTGAAAACTAGGAACATGCGTAGACTGGAGGATCACCAGAACTACCCCAACAAAAAGCACTTACTGCTTTCTAAACACGAGTGAGTGCTTAGGTTCGAGTAATCTTAGTGATACATTGGCCTATTTTGGTCTGCTGAGGTCAAGGCATTGCGTTGAAAACTAGGAACAAACAGTCTCAAGACTCACCAGAACTACCCCAACAAGAAGCACTTACTGCTTCCTGAACACGAGTGAGTGTTTAAGTTCGAGAAATCTTAGTAATGCATTGGCCTATTTAGCTTGGCTGAAGTCAAGGCATTGTGTCGAAAACTAGGAACAAGCATAGTCTGGAGGATCACCAGAACTACCCCAACAAAAAGCACTTACTGCGTTCTGACCACAAGTGAGTGCTTCGGTTTGAGTAATCTTAGTGATACATTGGCCTCCTTAGCTCGGGTTATGTTAGGGCATCGCGTTGAAAACCAGGAACAAGCATTGTCTTGAGGGTCACATGAACTACCCCAACAAGAAGCACTTACTGCTTTCTAAACACGAGTGAGTGCTTAGGTTCGAGTAATCTTAGTGAGAAATTGGCCTATTTAGCTTGACTGAGGTCATGGCATTGTGTTGAAAACTAGGAAATGGCTTAGTCTGGAGGATCACCAAAACTACCCCAACAAGAAGCACTTACTGCTTCCTGAACACGAGTGAGTGCTTAGGTTCGAGTAATCTTAGTGATGCATTGGCCTATTTAGCTTGGCTGATGTCAAGGCATTGCGTCGAAAACTAGGAACAAGCGTCGTTTGGAATCACCAGAACTACCCCAACAAGAAGCACTTACTGCTTTCAGAACACGTCTGTGCTGATGTTTGGGTAATCTTGCTGACAAATTAGCATACTGCGCACGGTTGAGGTCAGGACATTGAATTGAAGAAACAATTAATGAACGGAGATACGTTTAAAAAGACAGTTTGTTGTTTTAGCTTATCTCGGGAACAGTAAGAACGTCTATGTTCACCTTTCAAGTTGATGTTGTCTGTCTGACTGCCCCAATAAGTAGCACTTTCTATTGTCAAATACAAGCCAGTGCTCAAGTTGGGTCAATGAAACTGACTTGGAGTTTAGTTTTGTGAACTTTGCTAACCTGTGAATGGACTATTTTCACCTTACCAAACAGCCTCCCTCTTCTTACGGTGCAGAAGTTGCGCAAATGCATTGACAACAACTTTAAATAGAGATTTGCAATTGAAGCTCAACTCCACCCCCATGAATACTTTGTATAATTTGGCCAACAGGAATGTATTGCAACGCCCGCCCCCTTGTAATGAATATGCTACATTGGTTGTCAATTCATGAGATGCTGATCAGCGGGAACAGCTGTCTGCTGAAAACGTCACAAGCGAAACCAACCGTAAAAGACGCAATTCGAAAAGAAAAGCAGTTACATTCCCATTTAAGGGAATCAATTGAACATATTTCAAATGTGTCAGCAAAATAAAATGAGCCAAATGCAGCATGGAATCACCAGAATGACCCCAACAAAAAGCACTTACTGCGTTCTGAACACAAGTGAGTGCTTCGGTTTGAGTAATCTTAGTGATACATTGGCCTCTTTACCTTGGGTTATGTTAGGGTATCGCGATGAAAACCAGGAACAAGCATAGTCTCGAGAGTCACCAGAACTACCCCAACAAGAAGCACTTACTGCTTCCAGAACACGAGTGAGTGCTTTGGTTCGAGTAATCTTAGTGATGGATTGGCCTATTTAGCTTGGCTGAAGTCAAGGCATTGTGTCGAAAACTAGGAACAAGCATAGTCTGGAGGATCACCAGAACTACCCCAACAAAAAGCACTTACTGCGTTCTGAACACAAGTGAGTGCTTCGGTTTGAGTAATCTTAGTGATACATTGGCCTCTTTACCTTGGGTTATGTTAGGGTATCGCGTTGAAAACCAGGAACAAGCATAGTCTCAAGACTCACCAGAACTACCCCAACAAGAAGCACTTACTGCTTCCTGAACACGAGTGAGTGCTTAAGTTCGAGTAATCTTAGTGATGGATTGGCCTATTTAGCTTGGCTGAAGTCAAGGCATTGTGTCGAAAACTAGGAACAAGCATAGTCTGGAGGATCACCAGAACTACCCCAACAAAAAGCACTTACTGCGTTCTGAACACAAGTGAGTGCTTAGGTTTGAGTAATCTTAGTAAACATTGGCCTATTTAGCTTGGCTGAAGTCAAGGCAGTGCGTCGAAAACTAGGAACACGCGTAGTCTGGAGGATCACCAGAACTACAGCAACAAGAAGCTTACTGCTTCCTGAACACGAGTGCGTGCTTAGGTTTGAGTAATTTTAGTAAACATTGGCCGATTTAGCTTGGCTGAAGTCACGGCAGTGCATCGAAAACTAGGAACAAGCGTATTCTGGAGGATCACCAGAACTACCCCAACAAGAAGCACTTACCGCTTCCAGAACACGAGTGAGTGCTTTGGTTCGAGTAATCTTAGTGATGAATTGGCCTATTTAGCTTGGCTGAGGTCAAGGCATTGCGTTGAAAACTAGGAACAAGCATAGTCTGGAGGATCACCAGAACTACCCCAACAAAAAGCACTTACTGCTTTCTAAACACGAGTGAGTGCTTAGGTTCGAGTAATCTTAGTGAGAAATTGGCCTATTTAGCTTGGCTGAGGTCATGGCATTGTGTTGAAAACTAGGAAAAGGCGTAGTCTGGAGGATCACCAAAACTACCCCAACAAGAAGCACTTACTGTTTTCAGACTACAGGTGAGTGCTTAGATTTGAGTAACCTTAGTGATGCATTGGCCTATTTAGCTTGGCTGATGTCAAGGCATTGCGTCGAAAACTAGGAACAAGCGTCGTTTGGAATCACCAGAACTACCCCAACAAGAAGCACTTACTGCTTTCAGAACACGTCTGTGCTGATGTTTGGGTAATCTTGCTGACAAATTAGCATACTGCGCACGGTTTAGGTCACGACATTGAATTGAAGAAACAATTAATGAACGGAGATACGTTTAAAAAGACTTTGTTTTTTTTGCTTATCTCGGGAACAGTAAGAACGTCTCTATGTTCACATTTCAGGATGATGTTGTCTGTCTGAGTGCCCCAACAAGTAGCACTTTCTATTGTCAAATACAAGCCAGTGCTCAAGTTGGGTCAATGAAACTGACTTGGACTTTAGTTTTGTGAACTTTGCTAACCTGTGAATGGACTATTTTCACCTTACCAAACAGCCTCCCTCTTCTTACGGTGCAGAAGTTGCGCAAATGCATTGACAACAACTTTAAATAGAGATTTGCAATTGAAGCTCAACTCCACCCCCATGAATACTTTGTATAATTTGGCCAACAGGAATGTATTGCAACGCCCGCCCCCTTGTAATGAATATGCTACATTGGTTGTCAATTCATGAGATGCTGATCAGCGGGAACAGCTGTCTGCTGAAAACGTCACAAGCGAAACCAACCGTAAAAGACGCAATTCGAAAAGAAAAGCAGTTACATTCCCATTTAAGGGAATAAATTGAACATATTTCAAATGTGTCAGCAAAATAAAATGAGCCAAATGCAGCATGGAATCACCAGAATGACCCCAACAAAAAGCACTTACTGCGTTCTGAACACAAGTGAGTGCTTCGGTTTGAGAAATCTTAGTGATTGGCCTCTTTACCTTGGGTTATGTTAGGGTATCGCGTTGAAAACCAGGAACAAGCATAGTCTCGAGAGTCACCAGAACTACCCCAACAAGAAGCACTTACTGCTTCCAGAACACGAGTGATGAGTGCTTTGGTTCGAGTAATCTTAGTGATGGATTGGCCTATTTAGCTTGGCTGAAGTCAAGGCATTGTGTCGAAAACTAGGAACAAGCATAGTCTGGAGGATCACCAGAACTACCCCAACAAAAAGCACTTACTGCGTTCTGAACACAAGTGAATGCTTAGGTTTGAGTAATCTTAGTAAACATTGGCCTATTTAGCTTGGCTGAGGTCAAGGCATTGCGTTGAAAACTAGGAACAAGCATAGTCTGGAGGATCACCAAAACTACCCCAACAAAAAGCACTTACTGCTTCCTGAACACGAGTGAGTGCTTAGGTTCGAGTAATCTTAGTGATGCATTGGCCTATTTAGCTTGGCTGATGTCAAGGCATTGCGTCGAAAACTAGGAACAAGCGTCGTTTGGAATCACCAGAACTACCCCAACAAGAAGCACTTACTGCTTTCAGAACACGTCTGTGCTGATGTTTGGGTAATCTTGCTGACAAATTAGCATACTGCGCACGGTTGAGGTCAGGACATTGAATTGAAGAAACAATTAATGAACGGAGATACGTTTAAAAAGACAGTTTGTTGTTTTAGCTTATCTCGGGAACAGTAAGAACGTCTATGTTCACCTTTCAAGTTGATGTTGTCTGTCTGACTGCCCCAATAAGTAGCACTTTCTATTGTCAAATACAAGCCAGTGCTCAAGTTGGGTCAATGAAACTGACTTGGAGTTTAGTTTTGTGAACTTTGCTAACCTGTGAATGGACTATTTTCACCTTACCAAACAGCCTCCCTCTTCTTACGGTGCAGAAGTTGCGCAAATGCATTGACAACAACTTTAAATAGAGATTTGCAATTGTAGCTCAACTCCACCCCCATGAATACTTTGTATAATTTGGCCAACAGGAATGTATTGCAACGCCCGCCCCCTTGTAATGAATATGCTACATTGGTTGTCAATTCATGAGATGCTGATCAGCGGGAACAGCTGTCTGCTGAAAACGTCACAAGCGAAACCAACCGTAAAAGACGCAATTCGAAAAGAAAAGCAGTTACATTCCCATTTAAGGGAATCAATTGAACATATTTCAAATGTGTCAGCAAAATAAAATGAGCCAAATGCAGCATGGAATCACCAGAATGACCCCAACAAAAAGCACTTACTGCGTTCTGAACACAAGTGAGTGCTTAGGTTTGAGTAATCTTAGTAAACATTGGCCTATTTAGCTTGGCTGAGGTCAAGGCATTGCGTTGAAAACTAGGAACAAGCATAGTCTGGAGGATCACCAAAACTACCCCAACAAAAAGCACTTACTGCTTCCTGAACACGAGTGAGTGCTTAGGTTCGAGTAATCTTAGTGATGCATTGGCCTATTTAGCTTGGCTGATGTCAAGGCATTGCGTCGAAAACTAGGAACAAGCGTCGTTTGGAATCACCAGAACTACCCCAACAAGAAGCACTTACTGCTTTCAGAACACGTCTGTGCTGATGTTTGGGTAATCTTGCTGACAAATTAGCATACTGCGCACGGTTGAGGTCAGGACATTGAATTGAAGAAACAATTAATGAACGGAGATACGTTTAAAAAGACAGTTTGTTGTTTTAGCTTATCTCGGGAACAGTAAGAACGTCTATGTTCACATTTCAAGTTGATGTTGTCTGTCTGACTGCCCCAATAAGTAGCACTTTCTATTGTCAAATACAAGCCAGTGCTCAAGTTGGGTCAATGAAACTGACTTGGAGTTTAGTTTTGTGAACTTTGCTAACCTGTGAATGGACTATTTTCACCTTACCAAACAGCCTCCCTCTTCTTACGGTGCAGAAGTTGCGCAAATGCATTGACAACAACTTTAAATAGAGATTTGCAATTGTAGCTCAACTCCACCCCCATGAATACTTTGTCAATGGGTAATTTGGCCAACAGGAATGTATTGCAACCCCCGCCCCATTGTAATGAATAGGCTACATTGGTTGTCAATTCATGAGATGCTGATCAGCGGGAACAGCTGTCTGTTGAAAACGTCACAAGCGAAACCAACCGTTAAAGACGCAATTTGAAAAGAAAAAAAATTACCTTCCCATTTGATTTAATCAATTGAACATATTTCAAATGTGTCAGCAAAATAAAACGAGCCAAATGCAGCATGGAATCACCAGACCGACCCCAACAAAAAGCACTTACTGCGTTCTGATCACAAGTGAGTGCTTCGGTTTGAGTAATCTTAGTGATACATTGGCCTCTAGCTTGGGTTATGTTAGGGCATCGCGTTGAAAACCAGGAACAAGCATTGTCTTGAGAGTCACCAGAACTATCCAAACAAGAAGCACGTACTGTTTTCTGAACACGAGTGAGTGCATAGGTTCGAGTAATCTTGGTAATGCATTGGCCTATTTAGCTTGGCTGAGGTCATGGCATTGCCTTGAAAACTAGGAACATGCGTAGACTGGAGGATCACCAGAACTACCCCAACAAAAAGCACTTACTGCTTTCTAAACACGAGTGAGTGCTTAGGTTCGAGTAATCTTAGTGATACATTGGCCTATTTTGGTCTGCTGAGGTCAAGGCATTGCGTTGAAAACTAGGAACAAACAGTCTCAAGACTCACCAGAACTACCCCAACAAGAAGCACTTACTGCTTTCTAAACACGAGTGAGTGCTTAGGTTCGAGTAATCTTAGTGAGAAATTGGCCTATTTAGCTTGACTGAGGTCATGGCATTGTGTTGAAAACTAGGAAATGGCTTAGTCTGGAGGATCACCAAAACTACCCCAACAAGAAGCACTTACTGCTTCCTGAACACGAGTGAGTGCTTAGGTTCGAGTAATCTTAGTGATGCATTGGCCTCCTTAGCTCGGGTTATGTTAGGGCATCGCGTTGAAAACCAGGAACAAGCATTGTCTTGAGGGTCACATGAACTACCCCAACAAGAAGCACTTACTGCTTTCTAAACACGAGTGAGTGCTTAGGTTCGAGTAATCTTAGTGAGAAATTGGCCTATTTAGCTTGGCTGAGGTCATGGCATTGTGTTGAAAACTAGGAAATGGCTTAGTCTGGAGGATCACCAAAACTACCCCAACAAGAAGCACTTACTGCTTCCTGAACACGAGTGAGTGCTTAGGTTCGAGTAATCTTAGTGATGCATTGGCCAATTTAGCTTGGCTGATGTCAAGGCATTGCGTCGAAAACTAGGAACAAGCGTCGTTTGGAATCACCAGAACTACCCCAACAAGAAGCACTTACTGCTTTCAGAACACGTCTGTGCTGATGTTTGGGTAATCTTGCTGACAAATTAGCATACTGCGCACGGTTTAGGTCAGGACATTGAATTGAAGAAACAATTAATGAACGGAGATACGTTTAAAAAGACAGTTTGTTTTTTTTGCTTATCTCGGGAACAGTAAGAACGTCTCTATGTTCACATTTCAGGATGATGTTGTCTGTCTGACTGCCCCAACAAGTAGCACTTTCTATTGTCAAATACAAGCCAGTGCTCAAGTTGGGTCAATGAAACTGACTTGGACTTTAGTTTTGTGAACTTTGCTAACCTGTGAATGGACTATTTTCACCTTACCAAACAGCCTCCCTCTTCTTACGGTGCAGAAGTTGCGCAAATGCATTGACAACAACTTTAAATAGAGATTTGCAATTGAAGCTCAACTCCACCCCCATGAATACTTTGTCAATGGATAATTTGGCCAACAGGAATGTATTGCAACGCCCGCCCCCTTTTAATGAATATGCTACATTGGTTGTCAATTCATGAGATGCTGATCAGCGGGAACAGCTGTCTGCTGAAAACGTCACAAGCGAAACCAACCGTTAAAGACGCAATTTGAAAAGAAAAACATTTACCTTCCCATTTGAGGTAATCAATTGAACATATTTCAAATGTGTCAGCAAAATAAAACGAGCCAAATGCAGCATGGAATCACCAGAACGACCCCAACAAAAAGCACTTACTGCGTTCTGAACACAAGTGAGTGCTTCGGTTTGAGTAATCTTAGTGATACATTCTCCTCTTTACCTTGGGTTATGTTAGGGTATCGCGTTGAAAACCAGGAACAAGCATAGTCTCGAGAGTCACCAAAACTACCCCAACAAGAAGCACTTACTGCTTCCAGAACACGAGTGAGTGCTTAAGTTCGAGAAATCTTAGTGATGCATTGGCCTATTTAGCTTGGCTGAAGTCAAGGTATTGTGTCGAAAACTAGGAACAAGCATAGTCTGGAGGATCACCAGAACTACCCCAACAAGAAGCACTTACTGCTTCCAGAACACGAGTGAGTGCTTTGGTTTGAGTAATCTTAGTGATGGATTGGCCTATTTAGCTTGGCTGAGGTCAAGGCATTGCGTTGAAAACTAGGAACTAGCATAGTCTGGAGGATCACCAGAACTACCCCAACAAAAATCACTTACTGCTTTCTAAACACGAGTAAGTGCTTAGGTTCGAGTAATCTTAGTGAGAAATTGGCCTATTTAGCTTGCCTGAGGTCATGGCATTGTGTTGAAAACTAGGAAAAGGCGTAGTCTGGAGGATCACCAAAACTACCCCAACAAGAAGCACTTACTGCTTCCAGAACAGGAGTGAGTGCTTTGGTTTGAGTAATCTTAGTGATGGATTGGCCTATTTAGCTTGGCTGAAGTCAAGGCATTGTGTCAAAAACTAGGAACAAGCATAGTCTGGAGGATCACCAGAACTACCCCAACAAGAAGCACTTACTGCTTCCAGAACACGAGTGAGTGCTTAGGTTCGAGTAATCTTAGTGATGGATTGGCCTATTTAGCTTGGCTGAGGTCATGGCATTGCCTTGAAAACTAGGAACATGCGTAGTCTGGAGGATCACCAAAACTACCCCAACAAGAAGCACTTACTGTTTTCAGACTACAGGTGAGTGCTTAGATTTGAGTAATCTTAGTGATGCATTGGCCTATTTAGCTTGGCTGATGTCAAGGCATTGCGTCGAAAACTAGGAACAAGCGTCGTTTGGAATCACCAGAACTACCCCAACAAGAAGCACTTACTGCTTTCAGATTACGTCTGTGCTGATGTTTGGATAATCTTGCTGACAAATTAGCATACTGCGCACGGTTGAGGTCAGGACATTGAATTGAAGAAAAAATTGATGAACGGAGATACGTTTAAAAAGACAGTTTGTTGTTTTAGCTTATGTAGGGAACAGCAAGAACGTCTCTGTTCACATTTCAGGTTGATGTTGTCTGTCTGACTGCCCCAACAAGTAGCACTTTCTACTGTTAAATACAAGCCAGTGCTCAAGTTGGGTCAATGAAACTGACTTGGAGTTTAGTTTTGTGAACTTTGCTAACCTGTGAATGGACTATTTTCACCTTACCAAACAGCCTCCCTCTTCTTACGGTGCAGAAGTTGCGCAAATGCATTGACAACAACTTTAAATAGAGATTTGCAATTGTAGCTCAACTCCACCCCCATGAATACTTTGTCAATGGGTAATTTGGCCAACAGGAATGTATTGCAACCCCCGCCCCATTGTAATGAATAGGCTACATTGGTTGTCCATTCATGAGATGCTGATCAGCGGGAACAGCTGTCTGTTGAAAACGTCACAAGCGAAACCAACCGTTAAAGACGCAATTTGAAAAGAAAAAAAATTACCTTCCCATTTGATTTAATCAATTGAACATATTTCAAATGTGTCAGCAAAATAAAACGAGCCAAATGCAGCATGGAATCACCAGACCGACCCCAACAAAAAGCACTTACTGCGTTCTGATCACAAGTGAGTGCTTCGGTTTGAGTAATCTTAGTGATACATTGGCCTCTAGCTTGGGTTATGTTAGGGCATCGCGTTGAAAACCAGGAACAAGCATTGTCTTGAGAGTCACCAGAACTATCCAAACAAGAAGCACGTACTGTTTTCTGAACACGAGTGAGTGCATAGGTTCGAGTAATCTTGGTAATGCATTGGCCTATTTAGCTTGGCTGAGGTCATGGCATTGCCTTGAAAACTAGGAACATGCGTAGACTGGAGGATCACCAGAACTACCCCAACAAAAAGCACTTACTGCTTTCTAAACACGAGTGAGTGCTTAGGTTCGAGTAATCTTAGTGATACATTGGCCTATTTTGGTCTGCTGAGGTCAAGGCATTGCGTTGAAAACTAGGAACAAACAGTCTCAAGACTCACCAGAACTACCCCAACAAGAAGCACTTACTGCTTTCTAAACACGAGTGAGTGCTTAGGTTCGAGTAATCTTAGTGAGAAATTGGCCTATTTAGCTTGACTGAGGTCATGGCATTGTGTTGAAAACTAGGAAATGGCTTAGTCTGGAGGATCACCAAAACTACCCCAACAAGAAGCACTTACTGCTTCCTGAACACGAGTGAGTGCTTAGGTTCGAGTAATCTTAGTGATGCATTGGCCTATTTAGCTTGGCTGATGTCAAGGCATTGCGTCGAAAACTAGGAACAAGCGTCGTTTGGAATCACCAGAACTACCCCAACAAGAAGCACTTACTGCTTTCAGAACACGTCTGTGCTGATGTTTGGGTAATCTTGCTGACAAATTAGCATACTGCGCACGGTTTAGGGCAGGACATTGAATTGAAGAAACAATTAATGAACGGAGATACGTTTAAAAAGACAGTTTGTTTTTTTTGCTTATCTCGGGAACAGTAAGAACGTCTCTATGTTCACATTTCAGGATGATGTTGTCTGTCTGACTGCCCCAACAAGTAGCACTTTCTATTGTCAAATACAAGCCAGTGCTCAAGTTGGGTCAATGAAACTGACTTGGACTTTAGTTTTGTGAACTTTGCTAACCTGTGAATGGACTATTTTCACCTTACCAAACAGCCTCCCTCTTCTTACGGTGCAGAAGTTGCGCAAATGCATTGACAACAACTTTAAATAGAGATTTGCAATTGAAGCTCAACTCCACCCCCATGAATACTTTGTATAATTTGGCCAACAGGAATGTATTGCAACGCCCGCCCCCTTGTAATGAATATGCTACATTGGTTGTCAATTCATGAGATGCTGATCAGCGGGAACAGCTGTCTGCTGAAAACGTCACAAGCGAAACCAACCGTAAAAGACGCAATTCGAAAAGAAAAGCAGTTACATTCCCATTTAAGGGAATCAATTGAACATATTTCAAATGTGTCAGCAAAATAAAATGAGCCAAATGCAGCATGGAATTACCAGAATGACCCCAACAAAAAGCACTTACTGCGTTCTGAACACAAGTGAGTGCTTCGGTTTGAGTAATCTTAGTGATACATTGGCCTCTTTACCTTGGGTTATGTTAGGGTATCGCGATGAAAACCAGGAACAAGCATAGTCTCGAGAGTCACCAGAACTACCCCAACAAGAAGCACTTACTGCTTCCAGAACACGAGTGAGTGCTTTGGTTCGAGTAATCTTAGTGATGGATTGGCCTATTTAGCTTGGCTGAAGTCAAGGCATTGTGTCGAAAACTAGGAACAAGCATAGTCTGGAGGATCACCAGAACTACCCCAACAAAAAGCACTTACTGCGTTCTGAACACAAGTGAGTGCTTCGGTTTGAGTAATCCTAGTGATTCATTGGCCTCTTTACCTTGGGTTATGTTAGGGTATCGCGTTGAAAACCAGGAACAAGCATAGTCTCAAGACTCACCAGAACTACCCCAACAAGAAGCATTTACTGCTTCCTGAACACGAGTGAGTGCTTAAGTTCGAGTAATCTTAGTGATGGATTGGCCTATTTAGCTTGGCTGAAGTCAAGGCATTGTGTCGAAAACTAGGAACAAGCATAGTCTGGAGGATCACCAGAACTACCCCAACAAAAAGCACTTACTGCGTTCTGAACACAAGTGAGTGCTTAGGTTTGAGTAATCTTAGTAAACATTGGCCTATTTAGCTTGGCTGAAGTCAAGGCAGTGCGTCGAAAACTAGGAACACGCGTAGTCTGGAGGATCACCAGAACTACAGCAACAAGAAGCTTACTGCTTCCTGAACACGAGTGAGTGCTTAGGTTTGAGTAATCTTAGTAAACATTGGCCGATTTAGCTTGGCTGAAGTCACGGCAGTGCATCGAAAACTAGGAACAAGCGTATTCTGGAGGATCACCAGAACTACCCCAACAAGAAGCACTTACCGCTTCCAGAACACGAGTGAGTGCTTTGGTTCGAGTAATCTTAGTGATGAATTGGCCTATTTAGCTTGGCTGAGGTCAAGGCATTGCGTTGAAAACTAGGAACAAGCATAGTCTGGAGGATCACCAGAACTACCCCAACAAGAAGCACTTACTGCTTTCTAAACACGAGTGAGTGCTTAGGTTCGAGTAATCTTAGTGAGAAATTGGCCTATTTAGCTTGGCTGAGGTCATGGCATTGTGTTGAAAACTAGGAAAAGGCGTAGTCTGGAGGATCACCAAAACTACCCCAACAAGAAGCACTTACTGTTTTCAGACTACAGGTGAGTGCTTAGATTTGAGTAACCTTAGTGATGCATTGGCCTATTTAGCTTGGCTGATGTCAAGGCATTGCGTCGAAAACTAGGAACAAGCGTCGTTTGGAATCACCAGAACTACCCCAACAAGAAGCACTTACTGCTTTCAGAACACGTCTGTGCTGATGTTTGGGTAATCTTGCTGACAAATTAGCATACTGCGCACGGTTTAGGTCACGACATTGAATTGAAGAAACAATTAATGAACGGAGATACGTTTAAAAAGACTGTTTGTTTTTTTTGCTTATCTCGGGAACAGTAAGAACGTCTCTATGTTCACATTTCAGGATGATGTTGTCTGTCTGAGTGCCCCAACAAGTAGCACTTTCTATTGTCAAATACAAGCCAGTGCTCAAGTTGGGTCAATGAAACTGACTTGGACTTTAGTTTTGTGAACTTTGCTAACCTGTGAATGGACTATTTTCACCTTACCAAACAGCCTCCCTCTTCTTACGGTGCAGAAGTTGCGCAAATGCATTGACAACAACTTTAAATAGAGATTTGCAATTGAAGCTCAACTCCACCCCCATGAATACTTTGTATAATTTGGCCAACAGGAATGTATTGCAACGCCCGCCCCCTTGTAATGAATATGCTACATTGGTTGTCAATTCATGAGATGCTGATCAGCGGGAACAGCTGTCTGCTGAAAACGTCACAAGCGAAACCAACCGTAAAAGACGCAATTCGAAAAGAAAAGCAGTTACATTCCCATTTAAGGGAATAAATTGAACATATTTCAAATGTGTCAGCAAAATAAAATGAGCCAAATGCAGCATGGAATCACCAGAATGACCCCAACAAAAAGCACTTACTGCGTTCTGAACACAAGTGAGTGCTTCGGTTTGAGAAATCTTAGTGATACTTAGTGATTGGCCTCTTTACCTTGGGTTATGTTAGGGTATCGCGTTGAAAACCAGGAACAAGCATAGTCTCGAGAGTCACCAGAACTACCCCAACAAGAAGCACTTACTGCTTCCAGAACACGAGTGATGAGTGCTTTGGTTCGAGTAATCTTAGTGATGGATTGGCCTATTTAGCTTGGCTGAAGTCAAGGCATTGTGTCGAAAACTAGGAACAAGCATAGTCTGGAGGATAACCAGAACTACCCCAACAAAAAGCACTTACTGCGTTCTGAACACAAGTGAGTGCTTAGGTTTGAGTAATCTTAGTAAACATTGGCCTATTTAGCTTGGCTGAGGTCAAGGCATTGCGTTGAAAACTAGGAACAAGCATAGTCTGGAGGATCACCAAAACTACCCCAACAAAAAGCACTTACTGCTTCCTGAACACGAGTGAGTGCTTAGGTTCGAGTAATCTTAGTGATGCATTGGCCTATTTAGCTTGGCTGATGTCAAGGCATTGCGTCGAAAACTAGGAACAAGCGTCGTTTGGAATCACCAGAACTACCCCAACAAGAAGCACTTACTGCTTTCAGAACACGTCTGTGCTGATGTTTGGGTAATCTTGCTGACAAATTAGCATACTGCGCACGGTTGAGGTCAGGACATTGAATTGAAGAAACAATTAATGAACGGAGATACGTTTAAAAAGACAGTTTGTTGTTTTAGCTTATCTCGGGAACAGTAAGAACGTCTATGTTCACATTTCAAGTTGATGTTGTCTGTCTGACTGCCCCAATAAGTAGCACTTTCTATTGTCAAATACAAGCCAGTGCTCAAGTTGGGTCAATGAAACTGACTTGGAGTTTAGTTTTGTGAACTTTGCTAACCTGTGAATGGACTATTTTCACCTTACCAAACAGCCTCCCTCTTCTTACGGTGCAGAAGTTGCGCAAATGCATTGACAACAACTTTAAATAGAGATTTGCAATTGTAGCTCAACTCCACCCCCATGAATACTTTGTCAATGGGTAATTTGGCCAACAGGAATGTATTGCAACCCCCGCCCCATTGTAATGAATAGGCTACATTGGTTGTCAATTCATGAGATGCTGATCAGCGGGAACAGCTGTCTGTTGAAAACGTCACAAGCGAAACCAACCGTTAAAGACGCAATTTGAAAAGAAAAAAAATTACCTTCCCATTTGATTTAATCAATTGAACATATTTCAAATGTGTCAGCAAAATAAAACGAGCCAAATGCAGCATGGAATCACCAGACCGACCCCAACAAAAAGCACTTACTGCGTTCTGATCACAAGTGAGTGCTTCGGTTTGAGTAATCTTAGTGATACATTGGCCTCTAGCTTGGGTTATGTTAGGGCATCGCGTTGAAAACCAGTAACAAGCATTGTCTTGAGAGTCACCAGAACTATCCAAACAAGAAGCACGTACTGTTTTCTGAACACGAGTGAGTGCATAGGTTCGAGTAATCTTGGTAATGCATTGGCCTATTTAGCTTGGCTGAGGTCATGGCATTGCCTTGAAAACTAGGAACATGCGTAGACTGGAGGATCACCAGAACTACCCCAACAAAAAGCACTTACTGCTTTCTAAACACGAGTGAGTGCTTAGGTTCGAGTAATCTTAGTGATACATTGGCCTATTTTGGTCTGCTGAGGTCAAGGCATTGCGTTGAAAACTAGGAACAAACAGTCTCAAGACTCACCAGAACTACCCCAACAAGAAGCACTTACTGCTTCCTGAACACGAGTGAGTGTTTAAGTTCGAGAAATCTTAGTAATGCATTGGCCTATTTAGCTTGGCTGAAGTCAAGGCATTGTGTCGAAAACTAGGAACAAGCATAGTCTGGAGGATCACCAGAACTACCCCAACAAAAAGCACTTACTGCGTTCTGACCACAAGTGAGTGCTTCGGTTTGAGTAATCTTAGTGATACATTGGCCTCCTTAGCTCGGGTTATGTTAGGGCATCGCGTTGAAAACCAGGAACAAGCATTGTCTTGAGGGTCACATGAACTACCCCAACAAGAAGCACTTACTGCTTTCTAAACACGAGTGAGTGCTTAGGTTCGAGTAATCTTAGTGAGAAATTGGCCTATTTAGCTTGGCTGAGGTCATGGCATTGTGTTGAAAACTAGGAAATGGCTTAGTCTGGAGGATCACCAAAACTACCCCAACAAGAAGCACTTACTGCTTCCTGAACACGAGTGAGTGCTTAGGTTCGAGTAATCTTAGTGATGCATTGGCCTATTTAGCTTGGCTGATGTCAAGGCATTGCGTCGAAAACTAGGAACAAGCGTCGTTTGGAATCACCAGAACTACCCCAACAAGAAGCACTTACTGCTTTCAGAACACGTCTGTGCTGATGTTTGGGTAATCTTGCTGACAAATTAGCATACTGCGCACGGTTTAGGTCAGGACATTGAATTGAAGAAACAATTAATGAACGGAGATACGTTTAAAAAGACAGTTTGTTTTTTTTGCTTATCTCGGGAACAGTAAGAACGTCTCTATGTTCACATTTCAGGATGATGTTGTCTGTCTGACTGCCCCAACAAGTAGCACTTTCTATTGTCAAATACAAGCCAGTGCTCAAGTTGGGTCAATGAAACTGACTTGGACTTTAGTTTTGTGAACTTTGCTAACCTGTGAATGGACTATTTTCACCTTACCAAACAGCCTCCCTCTTCTTACGGTGCAGAAGTTGCGCAAATGCATTGACAACAACTTTAAATAGAGATTTGCAATTGAAGCTCAACTCCACCCCCATGAATACTTTGTATAATTTGGCCAACAGGAATGTATTGCAACGCCCGCCCCCTTGTAATGAATATGCTACATTGGTTGTCAATTCATGAGATGCTGATCAGCGGGAACAGCTGTCTGCTGAAAACGTCACAAGCGAAACCAACCGTAAAAGACGCAATTCGAAAAGA
The DNA here is from genome assembly GCF_025434085.1 of Hippocampus zosterae. NCBI lineage: Eukaryota > Metazoa > Chordata > Actinopteri > Syngnathiformes > Syngnathidae > Hippocampus > Hippocampus zosterae. The sequence goes on along the minus strand of NC_067457.1, from coordinate 11,574,590 downwards.
AAAGCAGTTACATTCCCATTTAAGGGAATCAATTGAACATATTTCAAATGTGTCAGCAAAATAAAATGAGCCAAATGCAGCATGGAATCACCAGAATGACCCCAACAAAAAGCACTTACTGCGTTCTGAACACAAGTGAGTGCTTCGGTTTGAGTAATCTTAGTGATACATTGGCCTCTTTACCTTGGGTTATGTTAGGGTATCGCGATGAAAACCAGGAACAAGCATAGTCTCGAGAGTCACCAGAACTACCCCAACAAGAAGCACTTACTGCTTCCAGAACACGAGTGAGTGCTTTGGTTCGAGTAATCTTAGTGATGGATTGGCCTATTTAGCTTGGCTGAAGTCAAGGCATTGTGTCGAAAACTAGGAACAAGCATAGTCTGGAGGATCACCAGAACTACCCCAACAAAAAGCACTTACTGCGTTCTGAACACAAGTGAGTGCTTCGGTTTGAGTAATCTTAGTGATACATTGGCCTCTTTACCTTGTGTTATGTTAGGGTATCGCGTTGAAAACCAGGAACAAGCATAGTCTCAAGACTCACCAGAACTACCCCAACAAGAAGCACTTACTGCTTCCTGAACACGAGTGAGTGCTTAAGTTCGAGTAATCTTAGTGATGGATTGGCCTATTTAGCTTGGCTGAAGTCAAGGCATTGTGTCGAAAACTAGGAACAAGCATAGTCTGGAGGATCACCAGAACTACCCCAACAAAAAGCACTTACTGCGTTCTGAACACAAGTGAATGCTTAGGTTTGAGTAATCTTAGTAAACATTGGCCTATTTAGCTTGGCTGAAGTCAAGGCAGTGCGTCGAAAACTAGGAACACGCGTAGTCTGGAGGATCACCAGAACTACAGCAACAAGAAGCTTACTGCTTCCTGAACACGAGTGAGTGCTTAGGTTTGAGTAATCTTAGTAAACATTGGCCGATTTAGCTTGGCTGAAGTCACGGCAGTGCATCGAAAACTAGGAACAAGCGTATTCTGGAGGATCACCAGAACTACCCCAACAAGAAGCACTTACCGCTTCCAGAACACGAGTGAGTGCTTTGGTTCGAGTAATCTTAGTGATGAATTGGCCTATTTAGCTTGGCTGAGGTCAAGGCATTGCGTTGAAAACTAGGAACAAGCATAGTCTGGAGGATCACCAGAACTACCCCAACAAAAAGCACTTACTGCTTTCTAAACACGAGTGAGTGCTTAGGTTCGAGTAATCTTAGTGAGAAATTGGCCTATTTAGCTTGGCTGAGGTCATGGCATTGTGTTGAAAACTAGGAAAAGGCGTAGTCTGGAGGATCACCAAAACTACCCCAACAAGAAGCACTTACTGTTTTCAGACTACAGGTGAGTGCTTAGATTTGAGTAATCTTAGTGATGCATTGGCCTATTTAGCTTGGCTGGCATTGCGTCGAAAACTAGGAACAAGCGTCGTTTGGAATCACCAGAACTACCCCAACAAGAAGCACTTACTGCTTTCAGAACACGTCTGTGCTGATGTTTGGGTAATCTTGCTGACAAATTAGCATACTGCGCACGGTTTAGGTCACGACATTGAATTGAAGAAACAATTAATGAACGGAGATACGTTTAAAAAGACTGTTTGGTTTTTTTGCTTATCTCGGGAACAGTAAGAACGTCTCTATGTTCACATTTCAGGATGATGTTGTCTGTCTGAGTGCCCCAACAAGTAGCACTTTCTATTGTCAAATACAAGCCAGTGCTCAAGTTGGGTCAATGAAACTGACTTGGACTTTAGTTTTGTGAACTTTGCTAACCTGTGAATGGACTATTTTCACCTTACCAAACAGCCTCCCTCTTCTTACGGTGCAGAAGTTGCGCAAATGCATTGACAACAACTTTAAATAGAGATTTGCAATTGAAGCTCAACTCCACCCCCATGAATACTTTGTATAATTTGGCCAACAGGAATGTATTGCAACGCCCGCCCCCTTGTAATGAATATGCTACATTGGTTGTCAATTCATGAGATGCTGATCAGCGGGAACAGCTGTCTGCTGAAAACGTCACAAGCGAAACCAACCGTAAAAGACGCAATTCGAAAAGAAAAGCAGTTACATTCCCATTTAAGGGAATCAATTGAACATATTTCAAATGTGTCAGCAAAATAAAATGAGCCAAATGCAGCATGGAATCACCAGAATGACCCCAACAAAAAGCACTTACTGCGTTCTGAACACAAGTGAGTGCTTCGGTTTGAGAAATCTTAGTGATACTTAGTGATTGGCCTCTTTACCTTGGGTTATGTTAGGGTATCGCGTTGAAAACCAGGAACAAGCATAGTCTCGAGAGTCACCAGAACTACCCCAACAAGAAGCACTTACTGCTTCCAGAACACGAGTGATGAGTGCTTTGGTTCGAGTAATCTTAGTGATGGATTGGCCTATTTAGCTTGGCTGAAGTCAAGGCATTGTGTCGAAAACTAGGAACAAGCATAGTCTGGAGGATCACCAGAACTACCCCAACAAAAAGCACTTACTGCGTTCTGAACACAAGTGAGTGCTTAGGTTTGAGTAATCTTAGTAAACATTGGCCTATTTAGCTTGGCTGAGGTCAAGGCATTGCGTTGAAAACTAGGAACAAGCATAGTCTGGAGGATCACCAAAACTACCCCAACAAAAAGCACTTACTGCTTCCTGAACACGAGTGAGTGCTTAGGTTCGAGTAATCTTAGTGATGCATTGGCCTATTTAGCTTGGCTGATGTCAAGGCATTGCGTCGAAAACTAGGAACAAGCGTCGTTTGGAATCACCAGAACTACCCCAACAAGAAGCACTTACTGCTTTCAGAACACGTCTGTGCTGATGTTTGGGTAATCTTGCTGACAAATTAGCATACTGCGCACGGTTGAGGTCAGGACATTGAATTGAAGAAACAATTAATGAACGGAGATACGTTTAAAAAGACAGTTTGTTGTTTTAGCTTATCTCGGGAACAGTAAGAACGTCTATGTTCACATTTCAAGTTGATGTTGTCTGTCTGACTGCCCCAATAAGTAGCACTTTCTATTGTCAAATACAAGCCAGTGCTCAAGTTGGGTCAATGAAACTGACTTGGAGTTTAGTTTTGTGAACTTTGCTAACCTGTGAATGGACTATTTTCACCTTACCAAACAGCCTCCCTCTTCTTACGGTGCAGAAGTTGCGCAAATGCATTGACAACAACTTTAAATAGAGATTTGCAATTGAAGCTCAACTCCACCCCCATGAATACTTTGTCAATGGATAATTTGGCCAACAGGAATGTATTGCAACGCCCGCCCCCTTTTAATGAATATGCTACATTGGTTGTCAATTCATGAGATGCTGATCAGCGGGAACAGCTGTCTGCTGAAAACGTCACAAGCGAAACCAACCGTTAAAGACGCAATTTGAAAAGAAAAACATTTACCTTCCCATTTGAGGTAATCAATTGAACATATTTCAAATGTGTCAGCAAAATAAAACGAGCCAAATGCAGCATGGAATCACCAGAACGACCCCAACAAAAAGCACTTACTGCGTTCTGAACACAAGTGAGTGCTTCGGTTTGAGTAATCTTAGTGATACATTCTCCTCTTTACCTTGGGTTATGTTAGGGTATCGCGTTGAAAACCAGGAACAAGCATAGTCTCGAGAGTCACCAAAACTACCCCAACAAGAAGCACTTACTGCTTCCAGAACACGAGTGAGTGCTTAAGTTCGAGAAATCTTAGTGATGCATTGGCCTATTTAGCTTGGCTGAAGTCAAGGTATTGTGTCGAAAACTAGGAACAAGCATAGTCTGGAGGATCACCAGAACTACCCCAACAAGAAGCACTTACTGCTTCCAGAACACGAGTGAGTGCTTTGGTTTGAGTAATCTTAGTGATGGATTGGCCTATTTAGCTTGGCTGAGGTCAAGGCATTGCGTTGAAAACTAGGAACTAGCATAGTCTGGAGGATCACCAGAACTACCCCAACAAAAATCACTTACTGCTTTCTAAACACGAGTAAGTGCTTAGGTTCGAGTAATCTTAGTGAGAAATTGGCCTATTTAGCTTGCCTGAGGTCATGGCATTGTGTTGAAAACTAGGAAAAGGCGTAGTCTGGAGGATCACCAAAACTACCCCAACAAGAAGCACTTACTGCTTCCAGAACAGGAGTGAGTGCTTTGGTTTGAGTAATCTTAGTGATGGATTGGCCTATTTAGCTTGGCTGAAGTCAAGGCATTGTGTCAAAAACTAGGAACAAGCATAGTCTGGAGGATCACCAGAACTACCCCAACAAGAAGCACTTACTGCTTCCAGAACACGAGTGAGTGCTTAGGTTCGAGTAATCTTAGTGATGGATTGGCCTATTTAGCTTGGCTGAGGTCATGGCATTGCCTTGAAAACTAGGAACATGCGTAGTCTGGAGGATCACCAAAACTACCCCAACAAGAAGCACTTACTGTTTTCAGACTACAGGTGAGTGCTTAGATTTGAGTAATCTTAGTGATGCATTGGCCTATTTAGCTTGGCTGATGTCAAGGCATTGCGTCGAAAACTAGGAACAAGCGTCGTTTGGAATCACCAGAACTACCCCAACAAGAAGCACTTACTGCTTTCAGATTACGTCTGTGCTGATGTTTGGATAATCTTGCTGACAAATTAGCATACTGCGCACGGTTGAGGTCAGGACATTGAATTGAAGAAAAAATTGATGAACGGAGATACGTTTAAAAAGACAGTTTGTTGTTTTAGCTTATGTAGGGAACAGCAAGAACGTCTCTGTTCACATTTCAGGTTGATGTTGTCTGTCTGACTGCCCCAACAAGTAGCACTTTCTACTGTTAAATACAAGCCAGTGCTCAAGTTGGGTCAATGAAACTGACTTGGACTAGAGTTTTGTGAACTTTGCTAACCTGTGAATGGATTATTTTCACCTTACCAAACGGTCTCGCTCTTCTTAGGGTGAAAAAGTTGCGCAAATGCATTGACAACAACTTTAAATAGAGATTTGCAATTGTAGCTCAACTCCACCCCCATGAATACTTTGTCAATGGGTAATTTGGCCAACAGGAATGTATTGCAACCCCCGCCCCATTGTAATGAATAGGCTACATTGGTTGTCAATTCATGAGATGCTGATCAGCGGGAACAGCTGTCTGTTGAAAACGTCACAAGCGAAACCAACCGTTAAAGACGCAATTTGAAAAGAAAAAAAATTACCTTCCCATTTGATTTAATCAATTGAACATATTTCAAATGTGTCAGCAAAATAAAACGAGCCAAATGCAGCATGGAATCACAAGAACGACCCCAACAAAAAGCACTTACTGCGTTCTGATCACAAGTGAGTGCTTTGGTTTGAGTAATCTTAGTGATACATTGGCCTCTAGCTTGGGTTATGTTAGGGCATCGCGTTGAAAACCAGGAACAAGCATTGTCTTGAGAGTCACCAGAACTATCCAAACAAGAAGCACGTACTGTTTTCTGAACACGAGTGAGTGCATAGGTTCGAGTAATCTTGGTAATGCATTGGCCTATTTAGCTTGGCTGAGGTCATGGCATTGCCTTGAAAACTAGGAACATGCGTAGACTGGAGGATCACCAGAACTACCCCAACAAAAAGCACTTACTGCTTTCTAAACACGAGTGAGTGCTTAGGTTCGAGTAATCTTAGTGATACATTGGCCTATTTTGGTCTGCTGAGGTCAAGGCATTGCGTTGAAAACTAGGAACAAACAGTCTCAAGACTCACCAGAACTACCCCAACAAGAAGCACTTACTGCTTCCTGAACACGAGTGAGTGTTTAAGTTCGAGAAATCTTAGTAATGCATTGGCCTATTTAGCTTGGCTGAAGTCAAGGCATTGTGTCGAAAACTAGGAACAAGCATAGTCTGGAGGATCACCAGAACTACCCCAACAAAAAGCACTTACTGCGTTCTGACCACAAGTGAGTGCTTCGGTTTGAGTAATCTTAGTGATACATTGGCCTCCTTAGCTCGGGTTATGTTAGGGCATCGCGTTGAAAACCAGGAACAAGCATTGTCTTGAGGGTCACATGAACTACCCCAACAAGAAGCACTTACTGCTTTCTAAACACGAGTGAGTGCTTAGGTTCGAGTAATCTTAGTGAGAAATTTGCCTATTTAGCTTGTCTGAGGTCATGGCATTGTGTTGAAAACTAGGAAATGGCTTAGTCTGGAGGATCACCAAAACTACCCCAACAAGAAGCACTTACTGCTTCCTGAACACGAGTGAGTGCTTAGGTTCGAGTAATCTTAGTGATGCATTGGCCTATTTAGCTTGGCTGATGTCAAGGCATTGCGTCGAAAACTAGGAACAAGCGTCGTTTGGAATCACCAGAACTACCCCAACAAGAAGCACTTACTGCTTTCAGAACACGTCTGTGCTGATGTTTGGGTAATCTTGCTGACAAATTAGCATACTGCGCACGGTTGAGGTCAGGACATTGAATTGAAGAAACAATTAATGAACGGAGATACGTTTAAAAAGACAGTTTGTTGTTTTAGCTTATCTCGGGAACAGTAAGAACGTCTATGTTCACCTTTCAAGTTGATGTTGTCTGTCTGACTGCCCCAATAAGTAGCACTTTCTATTGTCAAATACAAGCCAGTGCTCAAGTTGGGTCAATGAAACTGACTTGGAGTTTAGTTTTGTGAACTTTGCTAACCTGTGAATGGACTATTTTCACCTTACCAAACAGCCTCCCTCTTCTTACGGTGAAGAAGTTGCGCAAATGCATTGACAACAACTTTAAATAGAGATTTGCAATTGTAGCTCAACTCCATACCCATGAATACTTTGTCAATGGGTAATTTGGCCAACAGGAATGTATTGCAACCCCCGCCCCATTGTAATGAATAGGCTACATTGGTTGTCAATTCATGAGATGCTGATCAGCGGGAACAGCTGTCTGTTGAAAACGTCACAAGCGAAACCAACCGTTAAAGACGCAATTTGAAAAGAAAAAAAATTACCTTCCCATTTGATTTAATCAATTGAACATATTTCAAATGTGTCAGCAAAATAAAACGAGCCAAATGCAGCATGGAATCACCAGACCGACCCCAACAAAAAGCACTTACTGCGTTCTGATCACAAGTGAGTGCTTCGGTTTGAGTAATCTTAGTGATACATTGGCCTCTAGCTTGGGTTATGTTAGGGCATCGCGTTGAAAACCAGGAACAAGCATTGTCTTGAGAGTCACCAGAACTATCCAAACAAGAAGCACGTACTGTTTTCTGAACACGAGTGAGTGCATAGGTTCGAGTAATCTTGGTAATGCATTGGCCTATTTAGCTTGGCTGAGGTCATGGCATTGCCTTGAAAACTAGGAACATGCGTAGACTGGAGGATCACCAGAACTACCCCAACAAAAAGCACTTACTGCTTTCTAAACACGAGTGAGTGCTTAGGTTCGAGTAATCTTAGTGATACATTGGCCTATTTTGGTCTGCTGAGGTCAAGGCATTGCGTTGAAAACTAGGAACAAACAGTCTCAAGACTCACCAGAACTACCCCAACAAGAAGCACTTACTGCTTCCTGAACACGAGTGAGTGTTTAAGTTCGAGAAATCTTAGTAATGCATTGGCCTATTTAGCTTGGCTGAAGTCAAGGCATTGTGTCGAAAACTAGGAACAAGCATAGTCTGGAGGATCACCAGAACTACCCCAACAAAAAGCACTTACTGCGTTCTGAACACAAGTGAGTGCTTCGGTTTGAGTAATCTTAGTGATACATTGGCCTCCTTAGCTCGGGTTATGTTAGGGCATCGCGTTGAAAACCAGGAACAAGCATTGTCTTGAGGGTCACATGAACTACCCCAACAAGAAGCACTTACTGCTTTCTAAACACGAGTGAGTGCTTAGGTTCGAGTAATCTTAGTGAGAAATTGGCCTATTTAGCTTGGCTGATGTCAAGGCATTGCGTCGAAAACTAGGAACAAGCGTCGTTTGGAATCACCAGAACTACCCCAACAAGAAGCACTTACTGCTTTCAGAACACGTCTGTGCTGATGTTTGGGTAATCTTGCTGACAAATTAGCATACTGCGCACGGTTTAGGTCAGGACATTGAATTGAAGAAACAATTAATGAACGGAGATACGTTTAAAAAGACAGTTTGTTGTTTTAGCTTATCTCGGGAACAGTAAGAACGTCTCTATGTTCACATTTCAAGTTGATGTTGTCTGTCTGACTGCCCCAATAAGTAGCACTTTCTATTGTCAAATACAAGCCAGTGCTCAAGTTGGGTCAATGAAACTGACTTGGAGTTTAGTTTTGTGAATTTTGCTAACCTGTGAATGGACTATTTTCACCTTACCAAACAGCCTCCCTCTTCTTACGGTGCAGAAGTTGCGCAAATGCATTGACAACAACTTTAAATAGAGATTTGCAATTGAAGCTCAACTCCACCCCCATGAATACTTTGTATAATTTGGCCAACAGGAATGTATTGCAACGCCCGCCCCCTTGTAATGAATATGCTACATTGGTTGTCAATTCATGAGATGCTGATCAGCGGGAACAGCTGTCTGCTGAAAACGTCACAAGCGAAACCAACCGTAAAAGACGCAATTCGAAAAGAAAAGCAGTTACATTCCCATTTAAGGGAATCAATTGAACATATTTCAAATGTGTCAGCAAAATAAAATGAGCCAAATGCAGCATGGAATCACCAGAATGACCCCAACAAAAAGCACTTACTGCGTTCTGAACACAAGTGAGTGCTTCGGTTTGAGTAATCTTAGTGATACATTGGCCTCTTTACCTTGAGTTATATTAGGGTATCGCGTTGAAAACCAGGAACAAGCATAGTCTCGAGAGTCACCAGAACTACCCCAACAAGAAGCACTTACTGCTTCCAGAACACGAGTGAGTGCTTTGGTTCGAGTAATCTTAGTGATGGATTGGCCTATTTAGCTTGGCTGAAGTCAAGGCATTGTGTCGAAAACTAGGAACAAACATAGTCTGGAGGATCACCAGAACTACCCCAACAAAAAGCACTTACTGCGTTCTGAACACAAGTGAGTGCTTCGGTTTGAGTAATCTTAGTGATACATTGGCCTCTTTACCTTGGGTTATGTTAGGGTATCGCGTTGAAAACCAGGAACAAGCATAGTCTCAAGACTCACCAGAACTACCCCAACAAGAAGCACTTACTGCTTCCTGAACACGAGTGAGTGCTTAAGTTCGAGTAATCTTAGTGATGGATTGGCCTATTTAGCTTGGCTGAAGTCAAGGCATTGTGTCGAAAACTAGGAACAAGCATAGTCTGGAGGATCACCAGAACTACCCCAACAAAAAGCACTTACTGCGTTCTGAACACAAGTGAGTGCTTAGGTTTGAGTAATCTTAGTAAACATTGGCCTATTTAGCTTGGCTGAAGTCAAGGCAGTGCGTCGAAAACTAGGAACACGCGTAGTCTGGAGGATCACCAGAACTACAGCAACAAGAAGCTTACTGCTTCCTGAACACGAGTGAGTGCTTAGGTTTGAGTAATCTTAGTGATGAATTGGCCTATTTAGCTTGGCTGAGGTCAAGGCATTGCGTTGAAAACTAGGAACAAGCATAGTCTGGAGGATCACCAGAACTACCCCAACAAAAAGCACTTACTGCTTTCTAAACACGAGTGAGTGCTTAGGTTCGAGTAATCTTAGTGAGAAATTGGCCTATTTAGCTTGGCTGAGGTCATGGCATTGTGTTGAAAACTAGGAAAAGGCGTAGTCTGGAGGATCACCAAAACTACCCCAACAAGAAACACTTACTGTTTTCAGACTACAGGTGAGTGCTTAGATTTGAGTAACCTTAGTGATGCATTGGCCTATTTAGCTTGGCTGATGTCAAGGCATTGCGTCGAAAACTAGGAACAAGCGTCGTTTGGAATCACCAGAACTACCCCAACAAGAAGCACTTACTGCTTTCAGAACACGTCTGTGCTGATGTTTGGGTAATCTTGCTGACAAATTAGCATACTGCGCACGGTTTAGGTCACGACATTGAATTGAAGAAACAATTAATGAACGGAGATACGTTTAAAAAGACTGTTTGTTTTTTTTGCTTATCTCGGGAACAGTAAGAACGTCTCTATGTTCACATTTCAGGATGATGTTGTCTGTCTGAGTGCCCCAACAAGTAGCACTTTCTATTGTCAAATACAAGCCAGTGCTCAAGTTGGGTCAATGAAACTGACTTGGAGTTTAGTTTTGTGAACTTTGCTAACCTGTGAATGGACTATTTTCACCTTACCAAACAGCCTCCCTCTTCTTACGGTGCAGAAGTTGCGCAAATGCATTGACAACAACTTTAAATAGAGATTTGCAATTGTAGCTCAACCCTACCCCCATGAATACTTTGTCAATGGGTAATTTGGCCAACAGGAATGTATTGCAACCCCCGCCCCATTGTAATGAATAGGCTACATTGGTTGTCCATTCATGAGATGCTGATCAGCGGGAACAGCTGTCTGTTGAAAACGTCACAAGCGAAACCAACCGTTAAAGACGCAATTTGAAAAGAAAAAAAATTACCTTCCCATTTGATTTAATCAATTGAACATATTTCAAATGTGTCAGAAAAATAAAACGAGCCAAATGCAGCATGGAATCACCAGACCGACCCCAACAAAAAGCACTTACTGCGTTCTGATCACAAGTGAGTGCTTCGGTTTGAGTAATCTTAGTGATACATTGGCCTCTAGCTTGGGTTATGTTAGGGCATCGCGTTGAAAACCAGGAACAAGCATTGTCTTGAGAGTCACCAGAACTATCCAAACAAGAAGCACGTACTGTTTTCTGAGCACGAGTGAGTGCATAGGTTCGAGTAATCTTGGTAATGCATTGGCCTATTTAGCTTGGCTGAGGTCATGGCATTGCCTTGAAAACTAGGAACATGCGTAGACTGGAGGATCACCAGAACTACCCCAACAAAAAGCACTTACTGCTTTCTAAACACGAGTGAGTGCTTAGGTTCGAGTAATCTTAGTGATACATTGGCCTATTTTGGTCTGCTGAGGTCAAGGCATTGCGTTGAAAACTAGGAACAAACAGTCTCAAGACTCACCAGAACTACCCCAACAAGAAGCACTTACTGCTTCCTGAACACGAGTGAGTGTTTAAGTTCGAGAAATCTTAGTAATGCATTGGCCTATTTAGCTTGGCTGAAGTCAAGGCATTGTGTCGAAAACTAGGAACAAGCATAGTCTGGAGGATCACCAGAACTACCCCAACAAAAAGCACTTACTGCGTTCTGACCACAAGTGAGTGCTTCGGTTTGAGTAATCTTAGTGATACATTGGCCTCCTTAGCTCGGGTTATGTTAGGGCATCGCGTTGAAAACCAGGAACAAGCATTGTCTTGAGGGTCACATGAACTACCCCAACAAGAAGCACTTACTGCTTTCTAAACACGAGTGAGTGCTTAGGTTCGAGTAATCTTAGTGAGAAATTGGCCTATTTAGCTTGACTGAGGTCATGGCATTGTGTTGAAAACTAGGAAATGGCTTAGTCTGGAGGATCACCAAAACTACCCCAACAAGAAGCACTTACTGCTTCCTGAACACGAGTGAGTGCTTAGGTTCGAGTAATCTTAGTGATGCATTGGCCTATTTAGCTTGGCTGATGTCAAGGCATTGCGTCGAAAACTAGGAACAAGCGTCGTTTGGAATCACCAGAACTACCCCAACAAGAAGCACTTACTGCTTTCAGAACACGTCTGTGCTGATGTTTGGGTAATCTTGCTGACAAATTAGCATACTGCGCACGGTTTAGGTCAGGACATTGAATTGAAGAAACAATTAATGAACGGAGATACGTTTAAAAAGACAGTTTGTTTTTTTTGCTTATCTCGGGAACAGTAAGAACGTCTCTATGTTCACATTTCAGGATGATGTTGTCTGTCTGACTGCCCCAACAAGTAGCACTTTCTATTGTCAAATACAAGCCAGTGCTCAAGTTGGGTCAATGAAACTGACTTGGACTTTAGTTTTGTGAACTTTGCTAACCTGTGAATGGACTATTTTCACCTTACCAAACAGCCTCCCTCTTCTTACGGTGCAGAAGTTGCGCAAATGCATTGACAACAACTTTAAATAGAGATTTGCAATTGAAGCTCAACTCCACCCCCATGAATACTTTGTATAATTTGGCCAACAGGAATGTATTGCAACGCCCGCCCCCTTGTAATGAATATGCTACATTGGTTGTCAATTCATGAGATGCTGATCAGCGGGAACAGCTGTCTGCTGAAAACGTCACAAGCGAAACCAACCGTAAAAGACGCAATTCGAAAAGAAAAGCAGTTACATTCCCATTTAAGGGAATCAATTGAACATATTTCAAATGTGTCAGCAAAATAAAATGAGCCAAATGCAGCATGGAATCACCAGAATGACCCCAACAAAAAGCACTTACTGCGTTCTGAACACAAGTGAGTGCTTCGGTTTGAGTAATCTTAGTGATACATTGGCCTCTTTACCTTGGGTTATGTTAGGGTATCGCGATGAAAACCAGGAACAAGCATAGTCTCGAGAGTCACCAGAACTACCCCAACAAGAAGCACTTACTGCTTCCAGAACACGAGTGAGTGCTTTGGTTCGAGTAATCTTAGTGATGGATTGGCCTATTTAGCTTGGCTGAAGTCAAGGCATTGTGTCGAAAACTAGGAACAAGCATAGTCTGGAGGATCACCAGAACTACCCCAACAAAAAGCACTTACTGCGTTCTGAACACAAGTGAGTGCTTCGGTTTGAGTAATCTTAGTGATACATTGGCCTCTTTACCTTGGGTTATGTTAGGGTATCGCGTTGAAAACCAGGAACAAGCATAGTCTCAAGACTCACCAGAACTACCCCAACAAGAAGCACTTACTGCTTCCTGAACACGAGTGAGTGCTTAAGTTCGAGTAATCTTAGTGATGGATTGGCCTATTTAGCTTGGCTGAAGTCAAGGCATTGTGTCGAAAACTAGGAACAAGCATAGTCTGGAGGATCACCAGAACTACCCCAACAAAAAGCACTTACTGCGTTCTGAACACAAGTGAGTGCTTAGGTTTGAGTAATCTTAGTAAACATTGGCCTATTTAGCTTGGCTGAAGTCAAGGCAGTGCGTCGAAAACTAGGAACACGCGTAGTCTGGAGGATCACCAGAACTACAGCAACAAGAAGCTTACTGCTTCCTGAACACGAGTGAGTGCTTAGGTTTGAGTAATTTTAGTAAACATTGGCCGATTTAGCTAGGCTGAAGTCACGGCAGTGCATCGAAAACTAGGAACAAGCGTATTCTGGAGGATCACCAGAACTACCCCAACAAGAAGCACTTACCGCTTCCAGAACACGAGTGAGTGCTTTGGTTCGAGTAATCTTAGTGATGAATTGGCCTATTTAGCTTGGCTGAGGTCAAGGCATTGCGTTGAAAACTAGGAACAAGCATAGTCTGGAGGATCACCAGAACTACCCCAACAAAAAGCACTTACTGCTTTCTAAACACGAGTGAGTGCTTAGGTTCGAGTAATCTTAGTGAGAAATTGGCCTATTTAGCTTGGCTGAGGTCATGGCATTGTGTTGAAAACTAGGAAAAGGCGTAGTCTGGAGGATCACCAAAACTACCCCAACAAGAAGCACTTACTGTTTTCAGACTACAGGTGAGTGCTTAGATTTGAGTAATCTTAGTGATGCATTGGCCTATTTAGCTTGGCTGATGTCAAGGCATTGTGTTGAAAACTAGGAAATGGCTTAGTCTGGAGGATCACCAAAACTACCCCAACAAGAAGCACTTACTGCTTCCAGAACAGGAGTGAGTGCTTTGGTTTGAGTAATCTTAGTGATGGATTGGCCTATTTAGCTTGGCTGAAGTCAAGGCATTGTGTCAAAAACTAGGAACAAGCATAGTCTGGAGGATCACCAGAACTACCCCAACAAGAAGCACTTACTGCTTCCAGAACACGAGTGAGTGCTTAGGTTCGAGTAATCTTAGTGATGGATTGGCCTATTTAGCTTGGCTGAGGTCATGGCATTGCCTTGAAAACTAGGAACATGCGTAGTCTGGAGGATCACCAAAACTACCCCAACAAGAAGCACTTACTGTTTTCAGACTACAGGTGAGTGCTTAGATTTGAGTAATCTTAGTGATGCATTGGCCTATTTAGCTTGGCTGATGTCAAGGCATTGCGTCAAAAACTAGGAACAAGCGTCGTTTGGAATCACCAGAACTACCCCAACAAGAAGCACTTACTGCTTTCAGAACACGTCTGTGCTGATGTTTGGGTAATCTTGCTGACAAATTAGCATACTGCGCACGGTTTAGGTCACGACATTGAATTGAAGAAACAATTAATGAACGGAGATACGTTTAAAAAGACTTTGTTTTTTTTGCTTATCTCGGGAACAGTAAGAACGTCTCTATGTTCACATTTCAGGATGATGTTGTCTGTCTGACTGCCCCAACAAGTAGCACTTTCTATTGTCAAATACAAGCCAGTGCTCAAGTTGGGTCAATGAAACTGACTTGGACTTTAGTTTTGTGAACTTTGCTAACCTGTGAATGGACTATTTTCACCTTACCAAACAGCCTCCCTCTTCTTACGGTGCAGAAGTTGCGCAAATGCATTGACAACAACTTTAAATAGAGATTTGCAATTGAAGCTCAACTCCACCCCCATGAATACTTTGTATAATTTGGCCAACAGGAATGTATTGCAACGCCCGCCCCCTTGTAATGAATATGCTACATTGGTTGTCAATTCATGAGATGCTGATCAGCGGGAACAGCTGTCTGCTGAAAACGTCACAAGCGAAACCAACCGTAAAAGACGCAATTCGAAAAGAAAAGCAGTTACATTCCCATTTAAGGGAATAAATTGAACATATTTCAAATGTGTCAGCAAAATAAAATGAGCCAAATGCAGCATGGAATCACCAGAATGACCCCAACAAAAAGCACTTACTGCGTTCTGAACACAAGTGAGTGCTTCGGTTTGAGAAATCTTAGTGATTGGCCTCTTTACCTTGGGTTATGTTAGGGTATCGCGTTGAAAACCAGGAACAAGCATAGTCTCGAGAGTCACCAGAACTACCCCAACAAGAAGCACTTACTGCTTCCAGAACACGAGTGATGAGTGCTTTGGTTCGAGTAATCTTAGTGATGGATTGGCCTATTTAGCTTGGCTGAAGTCAAGGCATTGTGTCGAAAACTAGGAACAAGCATAGTCTGGAGGATCACCAGAACTACCCCAACAAAAAGCACTTACTGCGTTCTGAACACAAGTGAGTGCTTAGGTTTGAGTAATCTTAGTAAACATTGGCCTATTTAGCTTGGCTGAGGTCAAGGCATTGCGTTGAAAACTAGGAACAAGCATAGTCTGGAGGATCACCAGCACTACCCCAACAAAAAGCACTTACTGCGTTCTGAACACAAGTGAGTGCTTAGGTTCGAGTAATCTTAGTGAGAAATTGGCCTATTTAGCTTGGCTGAGGTCATGGCATTGTGTTGAAAACTAGGAAATGGCTTAGTCTGGAGGATCACCAAAACTACCCCAACAAGAAGCACTTACTGCTTCCAGAACACGAGTGAGTGCTTTGGTTTGAGTAATCTTAGTGATGGATTGGCCTATTTAGCTTGGCTGAGGTCAAGGCATTGCGTTGAAAACTAGGAACTAGCATAGTCTGGAGGATCACCAGAACTACCCCAACAAAAATCACTTACTGCTTTCTAAACACGAGTAAGTGCTTAGGTTCGAGTAATCTTAGTGAGAAATTGGCCTATTTAGCTTGCCTGAGGTCATGGCATTGTGTTGAAAACTAGGAAATGGCTTAGTCTGGAGGATCACCAAAACTACCCCAACAAGAAGCACTTACTGCTTCCAGAACAGGAGTGAGTGCTTTGGTTTGAGTAATCTTAGTGATGGATTGGCCTATTTAGCTTGGCTGAAGTCAAGGCATTGTGTCAAAAACTAGGAACAAGCATAGTCTGGAGGATCACCAGAACTACCCCAACAAGAAGCACTTACTGCTTCCAGAACACGAGTGAGTGCTTAGGTTCGAGTAATCTTAGTGATGGATTGGCCTATTTAGCTTGGCTGAGGTCATGGCATTGCCTTGAAAACTAGGAACATGCGTAGTCTGGAGGATCACCAAAACTACCCCAACAAGAAGCACTTACTGTTTTCAGACTACAGGTGAGTGCTTAGATTTGAGTAATCTTAGTGATGCATTGGCCTATTTAGCTTGGCTGATGTCAAGGCATTGCGTCAAAAACTAGGAACAAGCGTCGTTTGGAATCACCAGAACTACCCCAACAAGAAGCACTTACTGCTTTCAGAACACGTCTGTGCTGATGTTTGGGTAATCTTGCTGACAAATTAGCATACTGCGCACGGTTTAGGTCACGACATTGAATTGAAGAAACAATTAATGAACGGAGATACGTTTAAAAAGACTTTGTTTTTTTTGCTTATCTCGGGAACAGTAAGAACGTCTCTATGTTCACATTTCAGGATGATGTTGTCTGTCTGACTGCCCCAACAAGTAGCACTTTCTATTGTCAAATACAAGCCAGTGCTCAAGTTGGGTCAATGAAACTGACTTGGACTTTAGTTTTGTGAACTTTGCTAACCTGTGAATGGACTATTTTCACCTTACCAAACAGCCTCCCTCTTCTTACGGTGCAGAAGTTGCGCAAATGCATTGACAACAACTTTAAATAGAGATTTGCAATTGAAGCTCAACTCCACCCCCATGAATACTTTGTATAATTTGGCCAACAGGAATGTATTGCAACGCCCGCCCCCTTGTAATGAATATGCTACATTGGTTGTCAATTCATGAGATGCTGATCAGCGGGAACAGCTGTCTGCTGAAAACGTCACAAGCGAAACCAACCGTAAAAGACGCAATTCGAAAAGAAAAGCAGTTACATTCCCATTTAAGGGAATAAATTGAACATATTTCAAATGTGTCAGCAAAATAAAATGAGCCAAATGCAGCATGGAATCACCAGAATGACCCCAACAAAAAGCACTTACTGCGTTCTGAACACAAGTGAGTGCTTCGGTTTGAGAAATCTTAGTGATTGGCCTCTTTACCTTGGGTTATGTTAGGGTATCGCGTTGAAAACCAGGAACAAGCATAGTCTCGAGAGTCACCAGAACTACCCCAACAAGAAGCACTTACTGCTTCCAGAACACGAGTGATGAGTGCTTTGGTTCGAGTAATCTTAGTGATGGATTGGCCTATTTAGCTTGGCTGAAGTCAAGGCATTGTGTCGAAAACTAGGAACAAGCATAGTCTGGAGGATCACCAGAACTACCCCAACAAAAAGCACTTACTGCGTTCTGAACACAAGTGAGTGCTTAGGTTTGAGTAATCTTAGTAAACATTGGCCTATTTAGCTTGGCTGAGGTCAAGGCATTGCGTTGAAAACTAGGAACAAGCATAGTCTGGAGGATCACCAGCACTACCCCAACAAAAAGCACTTACTGCGTTCTGAACACAAGTGAGTGCTTAGGTTCGAGTAATCTTAGTGAGAAATTGGCCTATTTAGCTTGGCTGAGGTCATGGCATTGTGTTGAAAACTAGGAAATGGCTTAGTCTGGAGGATCACCAAAACTACCCCAACAAGAAGCACTTACTGCTTCCAGAACACGAGTGAGTGCTTTGGTTTGAGTAATCTTAGTGATGGATTGGCCTATTTAGCTTGGCTGAGGTCAAGGCATTGCGTTGAAAACTAGGAACTAGCATAGTCTGGAGGATCACCAGAACTACCCCAACAAAAATCACTTACTGCTTTCTAAACACGAGTAAGTGCTTAGGTTCGAGTAATCTTAGTGAGAAATTGGCCTATTTAGCTTGCCTGAGGTCATGGCATTGTGTTGAAAACTAGGAAAAGGCGTAGTCTGGAGGATCACCAAAACTACCCCAACAAGAAGCACTTACTGCTTCCAGAACAGGAGTGAGTGCTTTGGTTTGAGTAATCTTAGTGATGGATTGGCCTATTTAGCTTGGCTGAAGTCAAGGCATTGTGTCAAAAACTAGGAACAAGCATAGTCTGGAGGATCACCAGAACTACCCCAACAAGAAGCACTTACTGCTTCCAGAACACGAGTGAGTGCTTAGGTTCGAGTAATCTTAGTGATGGATTGGCCTATTTAGCTTGGCTGAGGTCATGGCATTGCCTTGAAAACTAGGAACATGCGTAGTCTGGAGGATCACCAAAACTACCCCAACAAGAAGCACTTACTGTTTTCAGACTACAGGTGAGTGCTTAGATTTGAGTAATCTTAGTGATGCATTGGCCTATTTAGCTTGGCTGATGTCAAGGCATTGCGTCAAAAACTAGGAACAAGCGTCGTTTGGAATCACCAGAACTACCCCAACAAGAAGCACTTACTGCTTTCAGAACACGTCTGTGCTGATGTTTGGGTAATCTTGCTGACAAATTAGCATACTGCGCACGGTTGAGGTCAGGACATTGAATTGAAGAAACAATTAATGAACGGAGATACGTTTAAAAAGACAGTTTGTTGTTTTAGCTTATCTCGGGAACAGTAAGAACGTCTATGTTCACCTTTCAAGTTGATGTTGTCTGTCTGACTGCCCCAATAAGTAGCACTTTCTATTGTCAAATACAAGCCAGTGCTCAAGTTGGGTCAATGAAACTGACTTGGAGTTTAGTTTTGTGAACTTTGCTAACCTGTGAATGGACTATTTTCACCTTACCAAACAGCCTCCCTCTTCTTACGGTGCAGAAGTTGCGCAAATGCATTGACAACAACTTTAAATAGAGATTTGCAATTGTAGCTCAACTCCACCCCCATGAATACTTTGTCAATGGGTAATTTGGCCAACAGGAATGTATTGCAACCCCCGCCCCATTGTAATGAATAGGCTACATTGGTTGTCAATTCATGAGATGCTGATCAGCGGGAACAGCTGTCTGTTGAAAACGTCACAAGCGAAACCAACCGTTAAAGACGCAATTTGAAAAGAAAAAAAATTACCTTCCCATTTGATTTAATCAATTGAACATATTTCAAATGTGTCAGCAAAATAAAACGAGCCAAATGCAGCATGGAATCACCAGACCGACCCCAACAAAAAGCACTTACTGCGTTCTGATCACAAGTGAGTGCTTCGGTTTGAGTAATCTTAGTGATACATTGGCCTCTAGCTTGGGTTATGTTAGGGCATCGCGTTGAAAACCAGGAACAAGCATTGTCTTGAGAGTCACCAGAACTATCCAAACAAGAAGCACGTACTGTTTTCTGAACACGAGTGAGTGCATAGGTTCGAGTAATCTTGGTAATGCATTGGCCTATTTAGCTTGGCTGAGGTCATGGCATTGCCTTGAAAACTAGGAACATGCGTAGACTGGAGGATCACCAGAACTACCCCAACAAAAAGCACTTACTGCTTTCTAAACACGAGTGAGTGCTTAGGTTCGAGTAATCTTAGTGATACATTGGCCTATTTTGGTCTGCTGAGGTCAAGGCATTGCGTTGAAAACTAGGAACAAACAGTCTCAAGACTCACCAGAACTACCCCAACAAGAAGCACTTACTGCTTCCTGAACACGAGTGAGTGTTTAAGTTCGAGAAATCTTAGTAATGCATTGGCCTATTTAGCTTGGCTGAAGTCAAGACATTGTGTCGAAAACTAGGAACAAGCATAGTCTGGAGGATCACCAGAACTACCCCTACAAAAAGCACTTACTGCATTCTGACCACAAGTGAGTGCTTCGGTTTGAGTAATCTTAGTGATACATTGGCCTCCTTAGCTCGGGTTATGTTAGGGCATCGCGTTGAAAACCAGGAACAAGCATTGTCTTGAGGGTCACATGAACTACCCCAACAAGAAGCACTTACTGCTTTCTAAACACGAGTGAGTGCTTAGGTTCGAGTAATCTTAGTGAGAAATTGGCCTATTTAGCTTGGCTGAGGTCATGGCATTGTGTTGAAAACTAGGAAATGGCTTAGTCTGGAGGATCACCAAAACTACCCCAACAAGAAGCACTTACTGCTTCCTGAACACGAGTGAGTGCTTAGGTTCGAGTAATCTTAGTGATGCATTGGCCAATTTAGCTTGGCTGATGTCAAGGCATTGCGTCGAAAACTAGGAACAAGCGTCGTTTGGAATCACCAGAACTACCCCAACAAGAAGCACTTACTGCTTTCAGAACACGTCTGTGCTGATGTTTGGGTAATCTTGCTGACAAATTAGCATACTGCGCACGGTTTAGGTCAGGACATTGAATTGAAGAAACAATTAATGAACGGAGATACGTTTAAAAAGACAGTTTGTTTTTTTTGCTTATCTCGGGAACAGTAAGAACGTCTCTATGTTCACATTTCAGGATGATGTTGTCTGTCTGACTGCCCCAACAAGTAGCACTTTCTATTGTCAAATACAAGCCAGTGCTCAAGTTGGGTCAATGAAACTGACTTGGACTTTAGTTTTGTGAACTTTGCTAACCTGTGAATGGACTATTTTCACCTTACCAAACAGCCTCCCTCTTCTTACGGTGCAGAAGTTGCGCAAATGCATTGACAACAACTTTAAATAGAGATTTGCAATTGAAGCTCAACTCCACCCCCATGAATACTTTGTATAATTTGGCCAACAGGAATGTATTGCAACGCCCGCCCCCTTGTAATGAATATGCTACATTGGTTGTCAATTCATGAGATGCTGATCAGCGGGAACAGCTGTCTGCTGAAAACGTCACAAGCGAAACCAACCGTAAAAGACGCAATTCGAAAAGAAAAGCAGTTACATTCCCATTTAAGGGAATCAATTGAACATATTTCAAATGTGTCAGCAAAATAAAATGAGCCAAATGCAGCATGGAATCACCAGAATGACCCCAACAAAAAGCACTTACTGCGTTCTGAACACAAGTGAGTGCTTCGGTTTGAGTAATCTTAGTGATACATTGGCCTCTTTACCTTGGGTTATGTTAGGGTATCGCGATGAAAACCAGGAACAAGCATAGTCTCGAGAGTCACCAGAACTACCCCAACAAGAAGCACTTACTGCTTCCAGAACACGAGTGAGTGCTTTGGTTCGAGTAATCTTAGTGATGGATTGGCCTATTTAGCTTGGCTGAAGTCAAGGCATTGTGTCGAAAACTAGGAACAAGCATAGTCTGGAGGATCACCAGAACTACCCCAACAAAAAGCACTTACTGCGTTCTGAACACAAGTGAGTGCTTCGGTTTGAGTAATCTTAGTGATACATTGGCCTCTTTACCTTGTGTTATGTTAGGGTATCGCGTTGAAAACCAGGAACAAGCATAGTCTCAAGACTCACCAGAACTACCCCAACAAGAAGCACTTACTGCTTCCTGAACACGAGTGAGTGCTTAAGTTCGAGTAATCTTAGTGATGGATTGGCCTATTTAGCTTGGCTGAAGTCAAGGCATTGTGTCGAAAACTAGGAACAAGCATAGTCTGGAGGATCACCAGAACTACCCCAACAAAAAGCACTTACTGCGTTCTGAACACAAGTGAGTGCTTAGGTTTGAGTAATCTTAGTAAACATTGGCCTATTTAGCTTGGCTGAAGTCAAGGCAGTGCGTCGAAAACTAGGAACACGCGTAGTCTGGAGGATCACCAGAACTACAGCAACAAGAAGCTTACTGCTTCCTGAACACGAGTGAGTGCTTAGGTTTGAGTAATCTTAGTAAACATTGGCCGATTTAGCTTGGCTGAAGTCACGGCAGTGCATCGAAAACTAGGAACAAGCGTATTCTGGAGGATCACCAGAACTACCCCAACAAGAAGCACTTACCGCTTCCAGAACACGAGTGAGTGCTTTGGTTCGAGTAATCTTAGTGATGAATTGGCCTATTTAGCTTGGCTGAGGTCAAGGCATTGCGTTGAAAACTAGGAACAAGCATAGTCTGGAGGATCACCAGAACTACCCCAACAAAAAGCACTTACTGCTTTCTAAACACGAGTGAGTGCTTAGGTTCGAGTAATCTTAGTGAGAAATTGGCCTATTTAGCTTGGCTGAGGTCATGGCATTGTGTTGAAAACTAGGAAAAGGCGTAGTCTGGAGGATCACCAAAACTACCCCAACAAGAAGCACTTACTGTTTTCAGACTACAGGTGAGTGCTTAGATTTGAGTAATCTTAGTGATGCATTGGCCTATTTAGCTTGGCTGATGTCAAGGCATTGCGTCGAAAACTAGGAACAAGCGTCGTTTGGAATCACCAGAACTACCCCAACAAGAAGCACTTACTGCTTTCAGAACACGTCTGTGCTGATGTTTGGGTAATCTTGCTGACAAATTAGCATACTGCGCACGGTTGAGGTCAGGACATTGAATTGAAGAAACAATTAATGAACGGAGATACGTTTAAAAAGACAGTTTGTTGTTTTAGCTTATCTCGGGAACAGTAAGAACGTCTATGTTCACATTTCAAGTTGATGTTGTCTGTCTGACTGCCCCAATAAGTAGCACTTTCTATTGTCAAATACAAGCCAGTGCTCAAGTTGGGTCAATGAAACTGACTTGGAGTTTAGTTTTGTGAACTTTGCTAACCTGTGAATGGACTATTTTCACCTTACCAAACAGCCTCCCTCTTCTTACGGTGCAGAAGTTGCGCAAATGCATTGACAACAACTTTAAATAGAGATTTGCAATTGAAGCTCAACTCCACCCCCATGAATACTTTGTATAATTTGGCCAACAGGAATGTATTGCAATGCCCGCCCCCTTGTAATGAATATGCTACATTGGTTGTCAATTCATGAGATGCTGATCAGCGGGAACAGCTGTCTGCTGAAAACGTCACAAGCGAAACCAACCGTAAAAGACGCAATTCGAAAAGAAAAGCAGTTACATTCCCATTTAAGGGAATCAATTGAACATATTTCAAATGTGTCAGCAAAATAAAATGAGCCAAATGCAGCATGGAATCACCAGAATGACCCCAACAAAAAGCACTTACTGCGTTCTGAACACAAGTGAGTGCTTCGGTTTGAGAAATCTTAGTGATACTTAGTGATTGGCCTCTTTACCTTGGGTTATGTTAGGGTATCGCGTTGAAAACCAGGAACAAGCATAGTCTCGAGAGTCACCAGAACTACCCCAACAAGAAGCACTTACTGCTTCCAGAACACGAGTGATGAGTGCTTTGGTTCGAGTAATCTTAGTGATGGATTGGCCTATTTAGCTTGGCTGAAGTCAAGGCATTGTGTCGAAAACTAGGAACAAGCATAGTCTGGAGGATCACCAAAACTACCCCAACAAAAAGCACTTACTGCGTTCTGAACACAAGTGAGTGCTTCGGTTTGAGAAATCTTAGTGATACTTAGTGATTGGCCTCTTTACCTTGGGTTATGTTAGGGTATCGCGTTGAAAACCAGGAACAAGCATAGTCTCGAGAGTCACCAGAACTACCCCAACAAGAAGCACTTACTGCTTCCAGAACACGAGTGATGAGTGCTTTGGTTCGAGTAATCTTAGTGATGGATTGGCCTATTTAGCGTGGCTGAAGTCAAGGCAGTGCGTCGAAAACTAGGAACACGCGTAGTCTGGAGGATCACCAGAACTACAGCAACAAGAAGCTTACTGCTTCCTGAACACGAGTGAGTGCTTAGGTTTGAGTAATCTTAGTAAACATTGGCCGATTTAGCTTGGCTGAAGTCACGGCAGTGCATCGAAAACTAGGAACAAGCGTATTCTGGAGGATCACCAGAACTACCCCAACAAAAAGCACTTACTGCGTTCTGACCACAAGTGAGTGCTTCGGATTGAGTAATCTTAGTGATGAATTGGCCTATTTAGCTTGGCTGAGGTCAAGGCATTGCGTTGAAAACTAGGAACAAGCATAGTCTGGAGGATCACCAGAACTACCCCAACAAAAAGCACTTACTGCTTTCTAAACACGAGTGAGTGCTTAGGTTCGAGTAATCTTAGTGAGAAATTGGCCTATTTAGCTTGCCTGAGGTCATGGCATTGTGTTGAAAACTAGGAAAAGGCGTAGTCTGGAGGATCACCAAAACTACCCCAACAAGAAGCACTTACTGTTTTCAGACTACAGGTGAGTGCTTAGGTTCGAGTAATCTTAGTGATGCATTGGCCTATTTAGCTTGGCTGATGTCAAGGCATTGCGTCGAAAACTAGGAACAAGCGTCGTTTGGAATCACCAGAACTACCCCAACAAGAAGCACTTACTGCTTTCAGAACACGTCTGTGCTGATGTTTGGGTAATCTTGCTGACAAATTAGCATACTGCGCACGGTTGAGGTCAGGACATTGAATTGAAGAAACAATTAATGAACGGAGATACGTTTAAAAAGACAGTTTGTTGTTTTAGCTTATCTCGGGAACAGTAAGAACGTCTATGTTCACCTTTCAAGTTGATGTTGTCTGTCTGACTGCCCCAATAAGTAGCACTTTCTATTGTCAAATACAAGCCAGTGCTCAAGTTGGGTCAATGAAACTGACTTGGAGTTTAGTTTTGTGAACTTTGCTAACCTGTGAATGGACTATTTTCACCTTACCAAACAGCCTCCCTCTTCTTACGGTGAAGAAGTTGCGCAAATGCATTGACAACAACTTTAAATAGAGATTTGCAATTGTAGCTCAACTCCATACCCATGAATACTTTGTCAATGGGTAATTTGGCCAACAGGAATGTATTGCAACCCCCGCCCCATTGTAATGAATAGGCTACATTGGTTGTCAATTCATGAGATGCTGATCAGCGGGAACAGCTGTCTGTTGAAAACGTCACAAGCGAAACCAACCGTTAAAGACGCAATTTGAAAAGAAAAAAAATTACCTTCCCATTTGATTTAATCAATTGAACATATTTCAAATGTGTCAGCAAAATAAAACGAGCCAAATGCAGCATGGAATCACCAGACCGACCCCAACAAAAAGCACTTACTGCGTTCTGATCACAAGTGAGTGCTTCGGTTTGAGTAATCTTAGTGATACATTGGCCTCTAGCTTGGGTTATGTTAGGGCATCTGGTTGAAAACCAGGAACAAGCATTGTCTTGAGAGTCACCAGAACTATCCAAACAAGAAGCACGTACTGTTTTCTGAACACGAGTGAGTGCATAGGTTCGAGTAATCTTGGTAATGCATTGGCCTATTTAGCTTGGCTGAGGTCATGGCATTGCCTTGAAAACTAGGAACATGCGTAGACTGGAGGATCACCAGAACTACCCCAACAAAAAGCACTTACTGCTTTCTAAACACGAGTGAGTGCTTAGGTTCGAGTAATCTTAGTGATACATTGGCCTATTTTGGTCTGCTGAGGTCAAGGCATTGCGTTGAAAACTAGGAACAAACAGTCTCAAGACTCACCAGAACTACCCCAACAAGAAGCACTTACTGCTTCCTGAACACGAGTGAGTGTTTAAGTTCGAGAAATCTTAGTAATGCATTGGCCTATTTAGCTTGGCTGAAGTCAAGGCATTGTGTCGAAAACTAGGAACAAGCATAGTCTGGAGGATCACCAGAACTACCCCAACAAAAAGCACTTACTGCGTTCTGAACACAAGTGAGTGCTTCGGTTTGAGTAATCTTAGTGATACATTGGCCTCCTTAGCTCGGGTTATGTTAGGGCATCGCGTTGAAAACCAGGAACAAGCATTGTCTTGAGGGTCACATGAACTACCCCAACAAGAAGCACTTACTGCTTTCTAAACACGAGTGAGTGCTTAGGTTCGAGTAATCTTAGTGAGAAATTGGCCTATTTAGCTTGGCTGATGTCAAGGCATTGCGTCGAAAACTAGGAACAAGCGTCGTTTGGAATCACCAGAACTACCCCAACAAGAAGCACTTACTGCTTTCAGAACACGTCTGTGCTGATGTTTGGGTAATCTTGCTGACAAATTAGCATACTGCGCACGGTTTAGGTCAGGACATTGAATTGAAGAAACAATTAATGAACGGAGATACGTTTAAAAAGACAGTTTGTTGTTTTAGCTTATCTCGGGAACAGTAAGAACGTCTCTATGTTCACATTTCAAGTTGATGTTGTCTGTCTGACTGCCCCAATAAGTAGCACTTTCTATTGTCAAATACAAGCCAGTGCTCAAGTTGGGTCAA